>NC_089590.1:55666075-55966075 GCF_019320115.1 Miscanthus floridulus | reverse complement strand
CTCGCTTGTGGTGGAGTTCTCATGGTCCCTGGGCTACAAGCTGGTGATGATGCTTATTTACCATCCGGGGTGGTCGTAACTGGTGTGGATCGTCCTTCTGGGCTACCTTGGGCCAGCCCTTGCTGGCTCAACGTCCTTGGCGGGCTCTTGAGCCCCCGAGGATGGCTTCTTTGTGGTCTAGCTTGCCATGGCTTCTGGTCAGGAGGGCTCGTGCGTCCTGGTGCTTGAGTCTTCATGGTGCGACGATGTCACGGTCGTTGTGTCTTTGCTTGTGGGTTTGGCTGTCGCTCTTGAAGAAAAGCCGATGCGAGCTATCACAACAGGTGTGGGTTCTAAGGGCAATGCGAGTTAGTCCGCTCGGTGCAGCACGTGGTGCACTCAGGGAGCCTGCTTCCTTGGATGCATGTGCCTTCGAATGAAGACTGACGGTTCATTGAGACATGACGGACGGTTTGTCTACCGCACAGGTCCTGGTCTTGGTTCTGGGCTTGGCCTTGTGAGGCATAGCGTCGGGTAGCCACTTGATTACTAACGATGACGCCGTGTGGCGGCGAGTAATTTCGTCGCTCGTGCGCTGTGGTAGAACCACCCAATTTAACCTAATCCCAACCGTACTTGTCAGCCCTTTGACACTAAGTACACAAAGAGACCAAGTTAAACCTGGTAGTCTGTCGAGTTCTCCCATGGGGTGTACTCGACATACTACTAGGTTTAACTTGGTCTCTTGTGTACTTAGTGTCAAAGGGCTGACAATTACAGTTGGGATTAGGTTAAATTGGGTGGTTCTGCCACATGCGCGCCCTGACGCACTGCGTTTTGCTGGTAGCGGAGACGCTGCTTGGGGCATGGTTCTGCCGCCGATCCTAGGCTTCCCATGCGGCTTGCCGGGACGGGGCAAAAGCTGGTGATGGACACTGACCCATTAGCGGGGATAACCTCGTGGTTTCCTAAAAGGACGTGGTCGATTGAGGCCATTCTCTAGGTGAGTTCGTCTTAAGCCATGGTCTTCTAGCTTCCTGCATGGAAGACCTGGCCATGGTTGGTGGTGAGTGAGGGTACGGGCCCCCTATGTAGGTGGACTCTGGGATGTTGCCACTGAGGGTAGTTCTGAGAGTGCGTCCACCATAGACCACGGGGTCTATATCCCTGAAGCAGAGGTCTGGAGCGTGGCTGAAGGTGGACGCGGGCGCTGGCCTTCCAACGCCGGTGAACTCATAGTTTTCATGGCGGATGTGGCCATCATGGGCCATTCCACCAGCGAGTCCTCCAACGGTGCGTGGAGCCATCACTTCCTACTTAACAATCGTGAGTGCGCGATGGTCCCCTACCTAGCACGCCAACTATCGGTGTTTTGTAAACCAGACTAGTAAACTTATACGATCACCGCGCTGCTCTAGGAAGACGATGGTAGCTTTCAAAAAACATGCGTATTTATACTGGTTTTAGGCTGGAGCCCTACGTCTAGTCTCAGAGATGATCGAGTTCATGTTCCTCGCTTGAATGCTCTGAAGTTCTTACAAAAGGGGTGCAAGAATGGTGGAAGAGGTAGGAGATCTAGAGCTAGGAGACAAGCTGCTCGAAGGGAAGCTTCAGGAGCCCTTCTACGGTGTAAGAATGAGAGAATGAAAGTTGGATCGAATGGTTTTGGATCCCCAAGATGAGTGCCCTGGCTGCCCTTATATAGAGTTCGGGGTAGGGCGTATACAAAGAAGGAGGTTCTCTTGGCCGAAGGGTCGTGAGCCTGAGGGAGGTCCTACCTGACTTGGCTTGCAAGCTACCCCATCTTGTGGAGCATGTCTAGGCGTGGTTGTCGTCATGGTCTTGTGGCCACGTTGCGGCATGGTGTGACGTGGTGCTACTGTGCCGGCGTGGCAGCACTGTAGGCACGGTGGTGATTCACCTGCCGTCCTGTGCGATGTGGTCTCCGCCGTGGTCTTCGTCATTGCCTCCTGGTTTCCGGGGGCATCATACAGGAGTTGGTAGCCGCCTCCGGATCATCGGTCGCCTTGTGGGCTTGAAGTGCTGAGGGCTACGATCTCGACCGTTGGGGTCGTAGCTCCCGCCAGTCTGGATGGCCTCTAAGTTAAGGCCCTCATCGTGGATCCCATCCCGTAGTTGGTAGAATCATATAGACGTCTTGTCGGGTCGTATCTGGATGGTGGGCTCCGTACCGGCTATCACCGCCTTAGGAGGTGTTGTCTTGTCCACGCTGCGTGGTGCAGGGGTGGCGTCTGACCGGACCGAGGTGACCGCTGTCCCCTCGGTCCTTACGAGGTCAGTGTGGCATGCCTACTCTTGTCAGAACGGGCAGGTTTGGCTGGGTGTGAACTCTCCCCGTTCCTCCCGAGGATCAGGACGGCGGAGTGGTCGTGAGTCTCTTGCGCGTCGTGCGGCTAAGACAGAAGGATTGGTCGCGCCCGACCCTAGCCTGTTCTGCTTGGCTTAGCTGGGCCTCGGTCGCTCGGGCCTTCGCTAGCTGATGTGTCGTGGGCCGCTCGACCTGCTAGTTAATCGGTGCCTTGAGACACCCGGGGATCATAACCCCGACAAATAGCAACATATGCAACATCTAGATCTACTTTTGCAATATCCCGATGAAAAACTTGCAACATAAGTCTGAAAACATTTGAAACATACGCTTGAAACATGCATATATAGCCACAACAACCTATGCAACATCCAGATAGAACACTTAAAACATACGTCTGAACCAACAGAAACACTTGAAACATAGGATTGCAACATGTCCGAAAACGTCTGAGACACATTGTCGCCGGTGGTCAAGGCCTACCTGGTGAGGAACTGTAGAAGCACAGGTCTCCCCTTCCTGCCGACGGCATGAGGTGGATGGGGGCGCAGGCGCAGGCCTCCCCAGGCGTAGGCGCAATCCTCCCTGCCTCCTCTTCCACGACGGGCGAGGCTGATGAGGGCACGGGCGGGAGCGAGCAAGGGCGTGCGGAGCAGCAGCCCGGGCGACGCAGGCGGGGCGTGCCGAGTAGGTGCGGGTGACTCGGGTGGTACGCGGACGGGACAGACACCCGTGACATATCATTTCGGAAGTGGGAAAGTACAGGGTGACAACTAACACAGAGAAAAACAGACATGGTGACTCTGCATCCGGCGTCCCTAGTGAGCCTCCTTTTCAGGAAGAGAAAACGTTTACCAAAATGATCCACAAAATTTATTAAAGGAACATATACAGGGACTACAACAGCACTATATTCTCTTTATATATCTCTCTAAAAATAAACACTAAATCTATCCGGTATAGATCGACTCCGCCTACAATTTGTCTCAGACAGACCCCATCTATGTGAGATTGCATTTTGCCGTAGTCCAACAGCGAAAAATAATTGCAGAAGGATTACAGGCTACAGCAAAACCATGCTTCATCTCAGTTTCGCGCCCATTTGTTGCTGGTGCTGTACCTCGCCCATGACATGGCCACAACCTCCGGCACCTGCCTGTCGGCCAAGCCGGCCATCGCTCTAGCCCTCGTCACCTTCTTCACCAGGAGCCGCCATGTCTTGTCCGCCTTCTCAGTCTGCATTTTCGCCGTGAAATGGCTGCGCAAAATTAAAAAACCAAGTCAGAATCTGAGTCCTCAATTGAGAATGCATGTACTACTACAGTCCTACTCCTGCTAGACTGCTAGTATATGCATGGGTCGATCAGATCTTTTTGGTGGTGATTTTCAGAGGCAGTGCCATGCCGGCCGTTCGTGTCATTATCACGGAAATGATTGAAAGCTAGCTCAGTACGATCGAACCATTCCAATTCGCCGAGAGGGCATCTTGCCAACCAGATTCTTGGCTGGCGATCGCATTGGCGTCGTACGATCGCCGGACTATTTTGTTTGGACGCTCGTGAAGCCGTGAAAAGAAAATCTGGAGCACAGATATTTCGCGATCGTGCTGTCGGAGAGAGATCGATTCACCATTTTACTACTGCGTAAAAAAATGTCTTTTCCTCCGATCCGTGCGATTCATCTCACCAGCAGAGCGGCACGCGGCACGGCTGGTCCTGCTCCGGCCGGTCGCAGACGGAGGCGTGGAGGCGGAAGAGCTGCAGCATGCGCTTGCACCGCGCGCAGCCGCCCGGCGCGACCTTGCGCGCGCATGTCGCGAAGTGCCGCATCAGCAGCCGCAGGCCTGGCACGTGGCATCGTCGTCGCCGTCCCCCGCGCACGTACCAGCAGGGCCTGCGGACGACGGGGACGGCGCGTCATCGTCGGTGCCGCCGCCGGTGGCGGCGAAGATGCGGTCGAGGGAGCCCATGGCCTGGCCGAGCTGCCGGTAGGCCTCCTGCGACGCCCGCGCCCGCGCCCACCGCGCGCGCCGGCTGTCCGCGTCCTCCAGCAGCTGGAGGAGCTCCAGCTCCAGCGCCGGGTCGTGGCGCCGCGCGAAGCGCCACCCGTCGGACGCCTCGACGGCGGCGAAGTCCTTGGCGGCCAGGCGCGCGCACCGCGTGTACAGCCGCGGCGCGTCGCAGAGCCTTGCCAGCTTGAGCATGTCCACGGCGCGGTCCGCGGTGAGGCGCGCCGACACGGCGGCCTCGGCGGCGCGCTTCAGCCACCCGACGCGGTACACGTGCGCCAGCGCCAGCAGCTGCGGGCCGTGCGCGGCCACTAGCTCCTCCGTCCCGGGCGCCACCAGCCTGCAGCTTCGGGCGAGGACGACGGCGGCGTCGGAGGAGTAGAGGAGGTGGAGGAAGGCGAGGACGGCGTCGGAGGGGACGCCGAGGACGGCGACGGTGCAGTCGGCGGCGGCGCCCCACCCGCGGCAGCGCGCCCTGTCGATCATCCTCTCCAGCACTGGCGACGCCAACGCCTGGGATTATTCCAAACCACAAAATCAGAAACCACACACGGCGATCGAGTCGACCGGAACTAACCCAGGCAGAAGGAGGGGAAAGATGAAGTGCCTTACAAGAACGTAGGAGTGCGCGGCGATGGTCTGGCCGTCCGACGTGACGATCCGCACGTCGGCCGCCGACGCCCTGAGCGCGTCGAGATCCGCGTACAGCGCCATGGATTTCCCTTCTGCTGATGCCTCCGGATCTTCCCCCTCCACCGAATTAAATTGAGGCAGCAGGGGTGTAGGCTACAACGAACCTGGGAATGTGATCTAAACTAACCTAACGAACTGGTGCAGGAATGGATCTCGCAGCGTTGTTGGAACAGAAGGGGGGCGCGGGAATGGAGCAGCTCAAAGCTCAGCGACAGCTAGATATCTGCAGAAGATACAGCTTTACGCCAGACGCGGGTGGGGGGAGATATCTGCAGAAGATACAGCTTTACGCCAGACGCGGGTTGAAACGAGAAGGCAGGCGATTTGGGGAGCAGCCTGCCGTCTGGAGACGCGTCGGTGACCGTTCGCGCTAGCGGGAGGCTGTTCGTTTCGGCTGGATTATAAGGCATGGTAGTACCGCTGGCTGATTCGTGTGAAAGAAAAATACGATCCGTTTACTGATAAGTTAAGATTTATAAGCAAGAAACAGGGTGTCGAACAGGCCGTAGGATCCGAGTCAGCAGGCCAACGGCGGGTAAGGCCGCGGCTGGGCCCGCAGGCAGAGGCTTCGAGGGACTGGACGGGGACAACACGTCAGCGCAAGCGCAGGCCACAGTTCGGCGACGGAGATTTGGGTACCGTTTAGGTGGCAAAATTTTTGGCAAAATGCCATTATAGCACTTTCGTTGTTATTTGATAATTAGTGTTCAATCATAGTCTAATTAGGCTTAAAAAATTCGTCTCGTGAATTTCGTTTAAACTGTGTAATTAGTTTTATTTTTTTATTTATATTATAATGCTTTATGCATGCGTTCAAAGATTCGATGTGATAAAGAATCTTGCAAAATTTGTCATTTTAGAGTGGAACTAAACAGGGCCTTGATTCTGAGTTGTTGGTTCTTTTGGCACGGGTGTCGCTGACTCGGCAATGCGCGTTAATAATCACCTGCGCTGGATGCATATCCGGACGAGGAGTAGTACTACTATAAACAAATTTCATTTCATTTCATACTCCCTTCAAAAAAAAAATCATTTCATACTCACCTTAGTTCGAGGAAGAGTACACTTTTAACTACGCTACTAAAACAAGGCCTCTTTGGCACGATTCTAAACAGCTCTGACTATACGCTAGACAAAACTGGTGAAGCAAAAGGCAGTAGCTTCATCGGCTCCTAATTCAATTTAAAAGAGATAAAAAAAATTCCTTCCTATAGTTCATAAAAAACCAGAGTTGAATCTGATAAACTGGCTGATGATTTTTGCGGCTGATACTGTTTTGTTGTGAGAGAAAAACACTGTACTATGACTCATAAGCCAGGCTGATAAATTCAAGCGAACACGATGAAAAGCTTTACCAAACAAAATTTAAGTGTCTTCTCTTTATCATATAATATAGTTTAATATATAACAATTCACTTTGGTCCATTCGAAACGTGCATCCTAAAAACACGTTTAGATTGGTGATCCTTTCTCTTTCAGAAACTATGTACTATTAATCGTGTGGATCGCAGCTGATGGGTGAAGTTTCACCTACTTCATCTGTCCTTTTTATCTATCCTTCTCACTTTTCAAAAAAATCAATCATATTTAACTTTAACTAAAATATATAAGAAAATATTAATATTTATGATATATAATTAATACCATCAGATAGATCGATGAATTTATTTTTATAATAAACTTAATAAAACTCAAACTAGTTTAAAAGGCACAGACTACATAGTTGTATTCCTCTCTAGACGGACGATACAGAGGATTAGATAAATCGTACAACATATTGGCTGTATTTGTCTCTTTGATAGCCAATCACGGAGACGTAACAGATAGGCGCGGTAGGCTATCAGTTTCAGCGGGTACATGCTCTGTATATATCGCGAAAAGCGAATGGAAAACCAACCTCGCATCGGTCGGCTAGGCGGGCCTAGGTGATGACTAAAGATGGCAACGGGGACCCGATCCCCGATTCCCCGCGGGGAATTCTCCTATTAGGGGACGGGGATGGAGTCAAATATGCTCCCACGGGGATCTAAACGGAGAGAAAACGTCCCCCGTCGGGTTTGGCGGGGACGGGTCTGGGGGAGCATTCCCCGTCCCCGATACCCGCATCCCCGCCCCGTTTATATACAGGCTTTGCTCTCTTTCCTGATGGCCCAACTAGCCCACGAAGGCCCAATGTCTTCTGAGTATATATAACAGCAATAACCCTAGTTCTACACCTTTGTGATGATTAATATTCTGCTTCTTGCTATTTAGCTATTTTTGGATTGTGATTCGTGGTGTACTCTAATATTGTGTCGATGAACTCATGTGAATGATGATGAATTAACCTAAATGGTGATGAACAAATGCGGGGACGGGGATCCCCGACGGGGATTTTTCCCCTCGCGGGGGCGGGGATGGGGGAGAAATCGTCCCCGTGAGCTTTGGCGGGGACGGGGACGGGGATGGGGAGGCAACCTCCGACGGGGAATTCCCTGTTGCTATCTTTAGTGATGACTGAGGCTCTCTCACCTCAATGGCCGGGAAAACCGACGGCTGAGGCTCGCTCACGCGGTTCAGCGTTCCATTTACCGTGCACGTCGCCATCGGACCATGGAGGCTGTTTGGAAGCTTGTTAGGCTTTGTTGGCGACTGGGTGGAGAATTGAAGATGGAAAAAGTCTACTTAATCTCTCACCTTTCATACTTGGTCTACTTCACCCCCAACTATGAAACCGTCTGTTTTACCTCCTGAACTTTCTAAAACCGTCAGTTTTACCCCCTGGGTGGTTTTTTGACAGCGGTTTTGCTACAGTAACAGCGATCCTGCTACAGTAGCGGTGGGTTGCTACGGTTCCGGTGCTTTTGAATTTTCTTTTTTATTTATTTATTTTCGGTGCATTTTTTAAAAATCATAATAAATCATAGAAAAATCATAAAATGAAAAATCTAATTTTATTGGACTCCACATGAGTAGATCTACACAGTGAATATATAACACGGTATGCTTTAGTACAATTTTTTTTGTAGCTTTAGATTAATTGGAAAATTCAATTTTGTCTGTAATTAATTAGAATTTATCTATAACTAAGTTATACATAGTCCAATGAGTACGAAATTTTTACTATAGTTCAAGCATACAATAATTAGCGTACCATAAAAATTTCACCATAATTAGACCATATAAGCTGCAGCTATGAATTATTCTAATTAATTACAGACAAAATTAGATTTTTCAATTAATCTAAGGCTACAGTAAAAATTTTGTACTAAAGCATACCGTATTATATATTCACTATGTAGATCTACTCATGTGGAGTCCAACAAAATTAAATTTTTTATTTTATAATTTTTCTATGATTTACTATGATTTTAAAAAAATTCACCGAAAATAAAAAAATTCAAAACAACGATACTGCAGCAACCACAGTTACTGTAGCAGACCCGCTGTTGCTGTAGCAAAACCGCTGTCAAAACCCACCCAGGGGGTAAAATAGACGGTTTTAGAAAGTTCAGGGGGTAAAACAGACGGTTTCATAGTTTGGGGTGAAGGAGACCACGTATGAAAGGTGGGGGTTAAGTAGACTTTTTCCAATTGAAGATCGGTAATGCGTCCCATTTACCGTGCACGTCGCCATCGGACCATGGAGGCTGACAGGCTGTTTGGAAGCTTGTTAGGCGTTGTTGGCGACTGGGAGGAGAATTGAAGATCAGTAATGCTCTCCTGACGCCGCGCTTTTCAGTCTACGCCGCTCGCTCCCTCGTCGTGCGCTCCGACCACGACGCTCGCTCCCGTCTGCGCCCATGACGCAGCGCCTCGCCCACGACGCTCACTCGCGCCAGCAACGCCCAATCCCCTTCCTCTACAACCTTTCTCTAGCGCAAGGGCGCCACGCCGCGAGCACCGCACCCGACCGTCCGCCTAACACGGCCTTCTCTAGCGTGGGGTCGCTCGTTGCGGGCACGACACCCGCCCACCCGCTGCATCCTCCCCCACTCTGCGCCGGCGTCGATCTCTGCATCGGCATCGAGCTCTGTGAGATGACTAGCTGATTCGTCCAAGCTGCAAGGTGATATTGTACTAAAAGCGCATGTTGAAAGCGTATGTTCCAAATGTGTTCAAATGTTTCAGAGGTATGTTATAAGTGTTTTATATCGATGTTGCAAAAATATATCGGGATGTGGCACATGTTAAAATGGCTATACATGTATGTTTCAAGTGTATGTTCCAAATATTTTATCCGTTTCAGATGTATGTTGCAAGTGTTTCATTTGTATGTTGCAAAAGTGTATCAGGATGTTGCATATATATGCAAATATTTCATGTGTTTTCATATTTATGTTGTAAGTGTTTCAGCTAGATGTTTGTATATATTCGCAATGGCTACACACATGTTTTCAAGTTTTTTGTGTGTGTTTTGCAAGTGTTTCAGATGTATGTTGCAAGTGTTTTAGCTGTTTTGAACGTATGTTGCAGTGTTTTATCTGAATGTTCTAAAAATAGATCATTGTGACCAGACACTGCACAATCATTGTGACCGAACGCACAGGGCCTGCGTCCGGCCAGGCTATGACGTACGCTGACGCAAGCATTGAGACGAGGCAGTGCTGACCTGACACGACGGTAAAGAAATTCAGCTCTAGACCCTCTCTAGAACTGATCTAACGCTGGAAAGCCGTAGGGAGCAGCACGTCCGGTCCTTGGTGCACGTGGAGGAGAACTGACGCGATCGGCCTGTCCGGTCCTTGTGACTGCACGTCCGATTGCCACTTTGGCGCTGGCACAGCTGGTTTTGACCGTTGGAGATCAACGATCGTGGTTTAAACAGGGGATACGAGGACGACATCAATTGACCAGACGCTGGGGGCCATGCGTCCGGTCACGATGACCAGCGCGTCACGTTGCTTTGAGTTGGGCTGCTCTGTGAGCCCAACGACTCTATTTTGATGGAGCCTCTATATAAGGTGTTTGGCCGGCTTAAGCTCATTCTCTTGGTCATTTGAATTGACATAACAACCTTATGAGATTAGCTAAAGCCCTCTCGCTCATCTCCATCATTGATTCATCATCCTTGTAAGATTAGGAGAGAATCCAAGTGCATTGCTTGAGTGATTGCATCTAGAGACACTTGGTGTTCATATTTTGCTATGGAATTCACTTGTTACTCTTGGTGGTTGCCGTCACCTAGACGGCTTGGTGCAGCGAGGATCGTCGAACGGAGGAAGGTGCTTGTCTCTGGCTCTGATCGTGGTGATTGTGAGGGGTTCTTAACCTTTCTCTAGTGGAGAGCCAAAAGGTACTCTAGTGGATTACTCGTGGCTTGTGTGATTCTCATCTTATATTGGTTGTGTAGCACCCGATTGTGGATTTGGCGTGTGATGCTAGTTAGTGCGTGAACCTCCAAGTGAGTGAATCGCCATAATAAGGACTAGCTTCCCGACAAGCAAGTGAACCTTGGTAAAAAATCTTGTGTCATCATTGTCCATGAATTTCATTGGTTATCTTGTGATTGATTGTGATCATCTTGTGATTGGCTCACTCCTCGACACGTCGGTATAATCATCACCGCCATCTCTTGTATTACATTCTTAGTGTTGCTATGCTCTTTAGTGTAATTAGTTTTGAGAGCTAGCTCATGTCGGGTCTAGTGGTTAGTGAGGCTCTTTAGTTAGTCTTTGAGAGCTCACTAACTTAGTGTAACAACTTAGCCAATTATGTGCTTAGGGATCATAGTCACTAGAATCGTGGTAGGTGGCTTGTATTTTTAGTAGGTTAGCGCAACACTCGCTTCGTCGTTTAATTGTCTAACATCTTTGCTAAGTGTTGTTGTAGAAAGTTTCAATAGGATATTCACCTCCCTTTAGCCAATAGTACCTTTCAAGTGGTGTCGGAGCCATGGTCACCTTGATTTGAAGCTTAACAACCTTCAGTGTTAAAATGACTCAAATCAATAACACGAAGATGCCACCCCAATTTGATGGCTCCAACTATCCCTATTGGAAGGCTAAAATGACAATATATATCAAGTCAATTAATAGGAAGGTTTAGAAGGTGGTGGACACCAAGATTGAAATTGCCAATGAGGAGGCTCCCACTGCCGCCGAAGAAGTATTGCTCCAAAAAATGACATTGCTCTTAGTGTCATTCATAATGCATTGGATGAGAGAACATTTGAGCAATTCAAAAACATCGAGATGACTCATGAGGCATGGAAGAAGTTGGAGGAATTCTTTGAGGGCACTCAAGCCGTGAAGGGTGCAAAGGCATATATTCTTAAGGAGAAGTTTGCGAGCTTCAAGATAGAAGAAGATGAGAGTGTGCTAGAAATGTTCCATAGGCTTCAAGTGCTTGTCAATGATCTCAAAGCACTTAAAGAAGAAGTGAAGGAAAATGACTTCTCTCACAAGTTCTTAAGATGATTACCATCAAGATTTGGCACATTGGTCACTATTCTAGTGAGGAGTGGTTTGGACACCATGACACCAAACCCAGTGTTGAGAGATGTGATGACTGATGACACATAGGGATGATGATGAGAAGGAAGAAAAGAAGGAGAAGAAACATGAGAAGAAGGATGACAAGAAGAAGAGTGTGACATTCAAAGCCACATCATCCAAGGGCAAGGCAAAGCAAGAATCATCAAGTGAAGATGAAGATTTGAGCTTTGATGAGTTGGATGATGAGAATATGGCTCTCTTTGTGAAGAGATTTGGCAAGTTCATGGTGAAAAAAGGCTATCGTGCTAGAAGGAAGAAGTATTCGTACAAAACAAGGAAGAGTCAAGAAGGTGCTTCAACTGTGGAAGCATGGATCATCTTGTTGCTCAATGCCCATACAATAGCGACAATGATGATGATGACAAGAAGAACAAGAAGAAGGAAAAAAAGAGAAGAAAGACAAGATGACCTTCAAGAAGAAGAAGGGTGATT
Organism: Miscanthus floridulus; assembly: GCF_019320115.1. Taxonomy (NCBI): domain Eukaryota; kingdom Viridiplantae; phylum Streptophyta; class Magnoliopsida; order Poales; family Poaceae; genus Miscanthus; species Miscanthus floridulus. The sequence goes on along the minus strand of NC_089590.1, from coordinate 55,954,158 downwards.
CATATGTGATCACTTAGGATAGTGATGCTTTCTCAAGTGATGATGATGACAGTGATGATGACAAGACCACCAAGAAAAGGCTCTTGCAAGCATTGCTATCAATGAGAAGCCTTCTCTGTTTGACACTCCATTATGCTTCATGGCTAAGGCCACTAAGGTACAAACTTATGATGATGGATGTGATGAGGAACATGATAATGAAAGTAAAAGTAAAAGTTACAATGATGATGAACCCACTAAAGATGAACTAATTGACATGTTAGAAGATGCTAAAGAACATTTTGACATTAAGAGAAGGGAATACAAAGACTTGCGAAAGGAACTAAAAGCTCTTAAGCAAGCCTCTGATGAGCTCAATGCATCTCATGAGAGGCTAGAGGAAACCCATGAGAAACTTAGAATGGCTCACAAGAAGCTTGAAAAAGCTCATCCCTCTCTACTTGATGAGCAAAATAAGATGGAGCATGTTGTAACATGTGACAAAGGCTTAACTTGTGACATAATTGATGAATCTTTCTATAAGCCTATCATTGTTGCTCCCACTAACCTTTCTTATAGCACTTTCACATCTACCTCATCTAGTAGTGATGGTTTCACTTGTGATGCCTCATTAATGGTTGAGAATGAGACCCTCAAGAAGGAGGTCAATGAGCTCACTCGTGCCTTAGGCAAAGCCTATGCTGGTGAGGACCGCTTGCTTATCTACTTGGGTAGCCAAAGAGCTTGTCTATATAAAGAGAGATTAGGCTATACCCCCAAGAAAGGCAAGACGGCCTTTGCTCCTCAGAAGACTAGTTTTGTGAAAAATAATAGTCAGTTTTACACTAGTTGCAAGCAAGTTAGTCATATAGAGCAAAAGTGCATGAAAAAGAAGCCTCAATCCATTGTATCCTCAATTAAGCTTGATTCTTTCTATGTGCTTACTAAGGGTATAAATGGTGTGAAGGCTAAGTTCATTCGTGCACCATGGATGGGCTGAAGGAAGAAAGCTATTTGGGTACCAAAGAGCTTGGTCACTAACCTTCAAGGACTCAGGCAAGTTTGGATACCTAAAAGAATTGATTTTCTTTTGTAGGTCATTGACAAAGCCGGAGGAAGGCATTGAGTACTTGATAGTGGATGCACTCAACACATGACCGGTGATACAAGAATGTTCAACTCAATCAATACCAATGGTAATGATGGTTATGAGAGTATCACATTTGGTGACAATGGCAAAGGCAAGGTCAAATGGCTTGGTAAGATTGTAATATCCAATGACATGAGTATTTCTAATGTGTTGCTAGTAGAGAGTTTGAACTTTAATTTGCTATCCATGGCTTAATTGTGTGATCTTTGATTCAAATGCATATTTGGGGTAGATGATGTAGAGATCATAAGTGTAGATGTCACTAACTTGATCTTCATAGGCTTTAGATATGAGAATCTATACTTGGTTGATTTCAATGCTAGTGAAGCTCAATTGATAGCATGCTTGTTCACTAAGACTAGTATGGGTTGGTTATGGCATAGAAGGCTTGGTCATGTTCGAATCAAACAATTGAATAGATTGGTTAAGCATGACTTGGTCAAAGGCTTGAAAGATGTTGTGTTTGAGAAAGATAAGCTTTGTAGCTCTTATCAAGCCGACAAACAAGCTGGAAACACACATCCTAAGAAGAGTATTATGAGCACTAGGAAGGCATTTGAGTTATTGCACATGGATTTGTTTGGGCCAACATAATACACTAGCATCGGTGAAAACAAATATGGCTTTGTGATAGTGGATGACTAGACAAGATACACGTGGGTATTCTTTTTAGTGGACAAGAGTGATGTGTTTGTAATATTCAAATCATTTGTCATGGGAATACACAATGAATTTGAAACAACCATCAAGAGAGTTAGAAGTGACAATGATAGTGAGTTCAAGAATACAAGAATTGATGAGTTATGTGATGAATTTGGAATTAGACATCAATTCTCATCCAAGTATACTCCACAATCAAATGGCCTTGTTGAGAGGAAAAATAAAACACTCATTGATATGGCAAGGTCTATACTAAGTGAGTACAATGTGAGTCAATCTTTTTGGACCAAAGCTATCAACACGGCTTGCTATTGTAGCAACCGCCTATATTGTCACTCATTGAAAGAGAAGACAACAAATGAGCTCTTGAATGGTAGAAAGCCCAACATTGCATATTTTTTGGTCTTTGGTTGCAAATGCTATATCTTGAAGAAAGGCACTAGATTGGACAAGTTTGACAAGAAATGTGATGAAGGATTCTTAATTTGATACTCAACCACTATCAAAGCATTTAGAGTTTGGAATTTGGCAAGTGGTACTCTTGAAGAAGTGCACGATGTTGAATTTGATGAAACCAAGGGTTTTTCAAGATGAGAATGAGAACTTGGATGATGTAAGAGGCATTCAACTTTCAAATGCCATGAAGAACATAGATGTTGATAAATTAAGGCCTAGGCAATTGAATGATGATGAAGATGATCAAGTGCAAGTGCTCTCTAACTCAAATATACAGGATGATACAAATCAAGCTAGCACAAGTAGCTCTCATGATAATGTGCAAAATCATGTGGCTAGCACATCATCTCAACCCAATGATAAAGCAAGTGCAAGCAACAATGTTCCAATACTCTAACCAACCAATATTATAAGAGATCATCCATTGGACACTATAATTGGAGATATTTCTAGAGGTGTACAAACTAGATCAAGATTGGCTTTATTTTGTGAGCATTTCTCATTTGTGTCATCCATCAAACCAAAGAAGATAGATGGAATATTGAAGGATATTGATTGGGTGAATGTTATGCATGAATAATTGAACAACTTCATAAGAAATCAAGTATGGGAGTTAGTAGAAAGTCCAAAGAACCATAATGTGATTGGAACCAAATGGATCTATAGAAATAAGAAGGATTAAGATGTGATAGTAGTAAGGAACAAAGCAAGATTGGTAGCACAAGGCTATATACAAGTTGAAGGTCTTGACTTTGGAGAAATATATACCCTAGTTGCTAGATTGAAAGTAATTAGAATCTTGCTAGCCTATGCTTGTGCCCACAACATCAAGCTCTATCAAATGGATGTCAAGAGTGCATTTCTTAATGGCTACATCAATGAAGAAGTTTATGTTGAGCAATCTCTCGGTTTTGAAGATGATAAGAATGTGGCAGAACCGCCTGAGATAACACGCTTACAGAGGTACTTGTCTTCCACCAGACACTAAACACCCCGAAAGCGAGCTACAGCGAACGGTATCCGTCGGGCACACTCCAAGGGAGAACCCAAAAGATACACATTTTTCCCAAGGATCCAATAGTGAGAATGAGTTACAATACTTGTCCATTTCATACATCAGTGTTTCTTAAAAATTACATTATTACAATACCAAATGTCAGAGTGCGGAATGATAAACAACGGAATTTAAAATAAGCATCTAACGATAAGAACGAGGATCCGTCTGAGCCCACCAAAAGAATCCTCCAGACAATGGTACTTCTCAAGCATCACCTACAATAGGGGTAAATAAACCCTGAGTACACAATGTACTCGCAAGGCTTATCCGACTAGTGGGAATAATTTTCTGACTCCAAGGAATATGAGAAACTTTATGGTTTGCTGGTTTTCTTTTAGCAGAAAACAATACTAATAGTGAGTCCTTATTTATGTTATTATTATCAGCCGTATTAAGTTATTATCTATCCAGTCTATATAAGCACCTGTTCTACTTTCAAGCAAGTGTTGAGCAATCAGTTCCATTTCATCATCTTTCATCTTTCAGTCCTTACTACGGTGCTAAATCGTAGACAAGCCATACCGGATCGCCTGACGATTCGTGAATCAATACCCCAGCTGGGTACCTCAAAAACACATGTCCTGCTTGTACCCCTGGCACAAGCAGGACTAACCCATCACCCTCTCGTCCTGGGTGTCCAGGTCCCCGTCCAAACTTAGACTCCTAGCCCCCACTCTTGAGTCCCGAACTCAGTGCGGTTTAAGGACCTCCACCATCCCCGCCTCTAATTAGTCGGTTCGAAAAGAGCCGGATCTATGACAAGAGAGCAACAAGTCTTCCCTATGTTCATACCCAAGTATGTGCTCGGGATAATAAGTTTGTGACTTGCCTAGAGCCATATGCAACGACCTGTCCTTAATTGACACAGACAGAGAAAAAGTGTAACCAAGCTATGCCCTATTGGCCGCAGGACACAACCCTATACACCCACCAGTACCCAAACCATATCCCTACCCGGTCACTATTTTCCTTTCCATCATTTTATCATGAGTGGTCATATTTATCACCTATTTACGAGTAACGGCAGGTTACTCATACTACCGATATCCTGAGCATAGAAACTACTCGACCTATACTAGTAGGACTCGTGGGTAGATATATTTATGCATGTAGTTTCTATAAAATGCCTGTAACTTAAATGCACATCATATATATATATAGTGATCATAAAATAGGGGTTATGCACCGGGGCTTGTCTTGGGTAGGCGACGGGTCAGCAAACTCAGCACCAAAAGACTCTAGAGCTCTCTCCTGCATGAGGATCTCCTCCGCGTACTCCTCAATGACCTCTTCATAATCTTGTTCGTCCATGGGCATGAACTCTACCAACTCATGATCTACATGCATGAAATGATGATGCAACACTTAGTAATACGACAACAGCAGCTCCAAAAATAAAGTACATCTATCAAGCTACTAAGTGAGTCCTATCTACTAAGATGCTAAGTTACCTACTATTACCATTAACAAGTATGAAGCATGCCATATATTATCTTAGCAACTAACGCATTCCTACTCCTAATACCAATTTATTTTATATATGATAAAACGAGGGGTACTAGCTACTCTATTTATCAACTTATTCTAGGGCTACAAAAATTACAGTGAGTACATAATAATCTAATGGTCTTACTATAAAAATTTCATGGCTAAAGCTATCATCAATTTGCCACAAAAAATCCTACAAATATTAATCTATGTGATACTAAGCTCTCTAATTTGAATTTATGAACCTATCATTATCACATCTAACTGTACTCTAACTACACTAACAGATAGATGATATTTTTATGACTCTCACAAACTTGTTTCACTATTTTTGGACATCTCCAAGATTTACTACAATTTATCAAAGTTTAGCCCAAAACTAAATTGAATAAGCGTTTATTAATTCGCTAGAAATAGAAAACCAAACTTCAAAACACGACCCACTGCTAGGGATGCGGCCCACGTCCACGTGACACGTGCGTGCTCACGCTCGACCAGCATGGCCCACGCGGGGGCGTGGCCTAGCCGAGCGACGCCGACCCACGACGAGAAGGCTTGCGCGCGATGGCCGTTTTGCGAAAGCGCCCCTGACCTACCGACGAACCACCTTGAGACCCATGGCACTATTTCTATAGACAGCTAATTTGTAGACAAGCCCTCGAAATAATCCATCTTTGCAACGGCGACACCCTCGGCCACCCGCGCGGCACCGGCGTGGCGGCGCTGGCGCCGAGCGGTTACGCTGGCCAGACCAGCCCCTCCCCGCCCCCAATCTCGAGCCGATGCTCACCTAGGCGTAAACTTGAAGCGATGGGCGGCGAAGTGGCGAACGGAGTTGCTGTCCCGAGCTCCCTCCATGACGGCGGACTCCTCCCAGCGACGACGACCATGTTCCTGTGAGCCAAGGCACATACAACATAAACGAGCTCTAGAATGGGCATCAACGACTCACCCCGAACCTACCAGACATGGCGGATTGACCAGAGGCTGACCGAGCTGAGCTGGCCGTGTGCGCACGGACGGTGCGGTAGCGCACGACGGTGGCAAGGCGGCGTCAGGAATGGCTAGGCGGCGGTTGTGATTAGGCAAAGGTGTGTAGGGGAATGAGTGGGTGGAGGTGAAGCTGGTGGTGTAACTAATTGAACTTGAGGGGCACTGAAATAGAGACTTTGCCGACGACATGCGCCATGACGGTCTTAACGACCCGATGAGAGGAAAACTCCTAATTGGAGCACGGCGCGGCAAGGCTCACGGTGCTATGGGTCGGGTGGCTGGCGGACTATAAATCGACCAAACACGCTCAGGACGGTGGGCTGCACGGCCATAAATCACAACTGACGATGGTGGCTCCGTCCTGTGCCGTAGTGGCATGGCGCTAGTCAGCGCAAGCGTTGCATCAAGGTGAATGCGCTGGCAATACAGACAGGGCAAGGCCATGTGCGACAAGGTGACATGTCGGAAGGGCCAAACATGGCCACACTCTCATGGCACTACATAGATGAGCGTGAGGTGGTAGGGCGGTAGGCGAACGTGATGGCGTGGCAGAGCGCACGTAGGCGGCCTCGCACAAGCAGCCACGGCCAGCACAATGCAGTGGCATGACGTGCGGGGTCAGCGACGCGGTGAAACGACGCCAGTGGCTGAGCCAGGGCAACGGGCCCACGATGATGGCGGTGTTGGCTGAGTGGCCAGGATGCCGACATGGTGTGTGCGTGCGTGTGCGTGCGTGTGTGGCAATGGCGGTGCGGGTGCATGAGCTCGTGCACGAGCGCGGTAGAGGGGCGCGAAGCCCACGTAGCAGCGCGCATGTGTGCACCAGGGGCAAGCCAGTGCCGCGCACCAAGCCAAACGAAACCTGGTAATCGTGGCCAGACGCTGCACTCGGCCGGGAAAAGTGCCCTGCACGCTTTTTAAAGCTGCTCAAAACTCCAACTCGATGATCCAGTTGCTACACCCACTATTTTACGTTCGAGATGGTGTATCAAGCTACTAAAACAAACCCTCAAACCATGCCACTACTTAACCCAATCTTTCTATAAACATTGTCGAACTTAGCTTCGTCGACCCATTTTCAAACTTAAGAAAAGTGACTAAGTTTCGATCGGTTTTGAGTCAACTTTGATTTCCAGGCTACCAAATAAGCTAGCTAGCAAATGCCACTCTTGACCGCGAGTATTTCATCGCCACCTACGAAGTTCGTACTACCAACTTTATTAAAGTTTTGTCTATGCATTCTATAGCATTTTCTTTCACTAAAAATTCATCTAGAACTCTAAGCGATAAAACGCGACATGAAATATAAGATTCGTTTCATGTTTCCAATAAACATTTCAAGTCACAGGAATTTATTTACATATTATATTTTATACACTATCATATAAACATGATACACATACAATGTTTTAGCAAAAATTGTACATTGTAACACCGAGAGTGTTACAAATCTATCCCCCTAAAACAAAATCTCGCCCCGAGATTTCATGTGCCTAGTGTGAGAAGGAGATATGAAATACATTTTGACGCAGCAACTAACTATCAGAACCACCAAGGAGGTGGGGGTAATGCTTCAATAGGTAACTCTCCTGCTCCCACGTGGCCTCATCCTCTGAATAGTTTTGCCATTGCACTTTGTAGAACTTTACCACACTATTCCTGGTTACTCTTTCTTTCTCATCCAAAATTTTGATAGGGTGCTCAACATAAGTCAAATCTGGCTGGAGTGGAAGCCTTTCAATTTCCACAGCTTCATTTGGAACCCGTAAACATCTCTTCAATTGCGATACATGGAACGCATTGTGTATCATAGATAAAACACCAGAAAGTTGGAGACAATAAGCAACTGGGCCACACTGCTCCAACACCTGATAAGGACCCACATATCAAGGGGCTAGCTTGCCATGGATACCAAACCGATGCACTCCTCTCATAGGAGACACCTTGAGATACACATACTCTCCAGCTACAAACTCTAAGGGCCTTCTCCGCTTGTCTGCATAAGCTTTCTATCGGCTTTGAGCTGCCTTCAAGTGACTCCGAATAATGCTTACTTGCTCTCGAGCCTCTTTGATGAACTCAGGCCCAAAGTACCCGCGGTCTCCCACTTCAATCTAGTTGAGTGGTGTCCTACACTTTCTTCCATATAGAGCTTCAAATGGTGCCATGCGGATGCTTTCTTGGTAGCTATTATTGTAAGAAAATTCTGCTAACTTCAGGCATCCGTCCCACTTCTCAGGAAAAGAAATAGCACAAGCTCTCAACATGTCTTCAAGCACCTGGTTCACCCTTTCAGTTTGACCATCAGTTTGTAGATGATATGCTGAGCTCCTAAGAAGACGAGTACCAAGACATTCCTAGAGTTGCCCCCAGAAACGAGAGACAAAAATTGACCCTCTATCAGATATGATAGTAAGGGGAACTCCGTGCAGGGTCACAATCAGATCAAAATATATTTTGGCATACTTCCTAGCTATATATCTAGTGTCCACTGGAATAAAATGAGCAGACTTAGTTAGGCGATCCACAATGACCCAAATGGAATCATAGCCCTTGGATGTGCAGGGCAAACCCACCACAAAGTCCATGGAGATATCTTCCCATTTTCAAACAGGAATGGGAAAGGGTTGCAAATATCCTAGGGTATGCATATGATCTGCTTTAACCCTACCACAAGTGTCGCACTCCGCGACGTGCCGGGTGATGTCTTGATTTATGTTGGACCACCAGTACGAGTGGCGTAGATCATGATACATCTTGTTGCTACCGGGATGAATAGACATCTTTGAATGATGGGCCTCACTCAAAATCTTCTTTCTCAGCTCCTTACTAAATAGAACCACCAGTCTATCTTTGTATCTCACTACACCATGCTCATCAATACTAAAGTGAGGGCCACATCCTTCGGCAATCAATTTTCTGATGTGGGGAATTTCTCTGGAGTCTTCCCTTTGCTCCCGAATAATCTGTTCTAGTAATTCTGAGGTCAATGCAATGTGAGCCAACACCTCTGCATGGTTGAGAGACAAAGGTGTTTCCTCAATCTGGTGTAACTTTCGGCTCAAAGCATCAGCCACTACATTGGCCTTTCTTGGGTGATAATTGACTTTCAAGTTGTAATCCTTTATCAATTCTAACCATCTCCTTTGCCTCATATTCAGCTCAGACTGAGTGAAAATATACTTGAGGCTCTTGTGATCAGTAAAGATATGCACTTTATTGCCCAACAGATAGTGTCTCCAATTCTTCAGAGCATGGATCACAGCAGCCAGCTCTAAGTCATGGGTGGGGTAATTTACCTCGTGCTTTTTAAGTTAACGTGAAGCATAAGCTATCACACGCCCATTCTACATAAGCACACACCTTAGCCCCGTCTTCGAGGCATCACAATATACATTAAAGGGTCAGTTAATATCTAGTTGGGCCAACACAGGGGCAGTGGTCAGAAATGTCTTCAGAGCTTGGAAGGCTTCTTCATAGGCTGGGCTCTAGTCAAACTTTACTTCTTTTTAGAGCAGTTTGGTCATTGGCTGGGCTATCTTGGAGAAATCTAGAATGAAACGCCAATAGTACCCAGCGAGACCAAGGAACTGACGAATTTGATGCATAGACTTGGGAGACTTCCAATCCAACACATCTTGTACCTTGTTGGGATCTACCGAAACATCGTTAGGTGTCAACACATGCCCAAAAAACTGCACTCGATCTAACCAAAATTCACCCTTGCTAAACTTGGCATACAACTTGTGCTCCCTAAGTCGAGCCAGTACTATTCGAAGGTGTTGGGCATGCTCTTCATCATTCTTGGAATATATCAGGATATCATCAATGAATACTACCACAAACTTGTCCAGCTCTGGCATAAAGACTGGATTCATCAGGTACATGAAGAAGGCAGGAGCATTGGTGAGACCAAAAGACATCACTAGGTACTCATACAACCCATACCTAGTAGAAAAGGTCGTCTTTGGTATATCATGTGGTCTGATCTTGATCTAATGATAGCCTGATCGGAGGTCAATCTTTGAGAACTCCTTGTCACCGGCTAGTTGATCGAACAAAGTATCTATGCGGCACAAAGGATACTTGTTCTTAACTATTACCATGTTAAGAGGGTGGTAATCCACACACGTCCACAGAGTACCATCCTTCTTTTTCACAAAAATGGCTGGGCAACCCCATGGTGAAGAACTAGGACGTATGAAACCTTTTTCCAACAACTCTTCTAACTGCTTCTTCATCTCAGCTAATTCCCTTAGAGCCATGCGGTATGGGCATCTAGAGATAGAGGCAGTACTAGGCTCTAGCTCAATAGAGAATTCTACCTCTCTGTCCGGTGGCAACCTAGGAAGATCTTTAGGAAAAACATCCAGAAACTCACATACCACCGGGATGGGGGTAAGATCAGGAGAGGCTTCAGCATGGACAACAACAGGTAAGACTAGGTCTGAGGGTACAAGCAGAGACATCCTATCCTCAGAAGAAGGAAGCTGTAACTCAACACTTCTTCGCTTCAAATCCAAGACTACCCCATACACCCACAACCAGTTCATTCCAAGAATAGCATCAATGCCTTGCCTAGGCATTACCATGAACTATAGGCGATAAGTGTGGGTGGCTAATACCAAGCTTACTGTGTTCGTTCGGGTATTGATGAACATTTGCAAACCCGCAGTATGGATTCTATAGGCATACGGTATAGCCATAAGGGGTAAGTTGTGCCGGTCTATAAATCCCATGCTCATAAAGGAATGTGATGCACCAGAATCAAACAACACATAAGCTGGATGGGAATCGATGGTAAACATACCAGCTATCACCGGTTCCTGCTGCAATATCTGCTCAGCATCCATGAAATTCACCTGTCTAGATCGACTAGCTGGCACCTTCCTCTTGACTATGGTCTGCTTGACTAGACTGGAGTTTGCCGATGGTTGAGCAGACTGAGCTGGCTGGTTCTGGGGACATGCTTGGGCATAGTGGCCATCTTTGCTACATTTGAAGCAAGCGCCAGGCTTGTTCCCAAATCCCTGACGAGGTGGGACCTGCTGTCTCTGAGGCTGCTGGGGCTGCACCTGCTGCATGGGAGCATGATACTGTGTGGAAGAAGTCTGAGAAGTTTGCTGGGGCTATCGAAACGAAGGCCCGCCTGATGATTGATAGGGCCCCTGCTGGACAACCTATACCTTCTGAGTATAAGGGTGGCTAGAAGACCCCGTAGCCACCCGCTTCCTCTTCCACTCTGCCTGGGAATCCCGTTGTAAGCCTTCCATGGTGATGGCAACGTTCATCATTGCCCCGGAAGTCTGATAGTTTGCAGTGTACAGCTTCTCCTGAAGGATATAAGAGAGGCAGCAAAAGAACCGGTCCTTCTTCTTCTCATCAGTATCCACATGAATACCAGCATACTGGAACAAGTGATTGAACTTATTAACATAGTCCATCACTATCGTACTCCCCTATTGCAGCTCTAGGAACCCAGTCAGCTTCTGGTTGATGATACCTACAGGAATATAGAACTCTCTGAATGCTGTGGTGAACTCCTACTAGGTTGCTAGATGATCTAGCTACTACATGGCATGGAAGGTATCCCACCATGCACTTACATACCCCAATAGCTGCTGCGCTGCAAAGCGCACCTTTTGCTCGTCGGCCACATTGAGCAATAGAAACTTCTGCTCTAGAATGCGAAGCTAATGCTCTGCATCCAGGGGCTCATCTATTGGTGTGAAAGTGGGTGGGTGGGTCTTGAGGAAATCCTGGTAAGAGGAGGGTCCCTCAGGACGGTGGGCACCACCACCATTCCCACCATTGCCCCCGTGGCCTCCGCGGGCGAAGCCAGCGATAGCTTGTGCCATTAGCTCCATGGCACGGGCTGACTCACGATGAGCAGCCAATAGTTCTACCATCATCTCAGCCTGAGTTATCAGAGGTAGTGATGGCAGCGGAGGAGGAGCCAGAAGTGGAGCCCCATGGCTCTCCCCGTTATGCTCATTGGCCTGGCCACTCTCGGCTTGGCCCTCGCCAAGACCGTGAGCCGCCCCAGCGCTGGTGCTCCCATGTTCAAACCTTAGATTCATTTATAAGAGAGAGGAACCATCCATTTAGAACAACCTTCCCAATCAGAAGCAAGGGCTTAGAGAAATGACAGCACATTTAATTAAAGTATTCTTTTAATTTATCCTATCACTTTACTAATCCATTTATACGTGTAGGGGGGATTTTAGTTTAAGCAAAATGCTATTAGCATGATGCATGTATCATCCTATACGTTCACTCAAGCCAGAATATAGCGGCATTCACAAAAATTTTCGACACATCGCACACTCACTTTTCGTATGTTAGATAATTTCTTACGCAACATAAGTCAGTGTACCTGTAGAAAACTGATTAGATAAAACCAGTGCCGCTATCCTAGATAGACCATATTGCTAGGGCTTATACTTATTTAACTAACTTAATCGCATCCTACTTTTCGCAAAACTTTTATTGGTCAAATTTTTAAGTTTTGAAAAAGAGTGATGAAACTCATAACCATTATTGGCTCTGGTACCAATTGTGGCTGAACCGCCCGAAATAACACACTTATGGAGGTGCTTGTCTTCCACCAGACACTAAACACCCCAAAAGCGAGCAACAACAGACGGTATCCGTCGGGCACACCCCAAGGGAGAATCCGAAAGATCCACATTTTTCCCAAGGATCCAATAATGAGAACGAGTTACAATACTTGTCCATTTCATACATCAGAGTTTCTTAAAAATTACATTATTACAATACCAAATGTCAGAGTGCGGAATGATAAACAACGAATTTTAAAATAAGCATCTAACGATAAGAACGAGGATCCGTCTGAGCCCACCAGAAGAATCCTCCACACAACGGTACTTCTCAAGCATCACCTGCAACAGGGGTAAATAAACCCTGAGTACATAATGTACTCGTAAGGCTTATCTGACTAGTGGGAATAATTTTCCGACTCCAACGAATATGAGAAACTTTATGGTTTGCTGGTTTTCTTTTAGCAGAAAGCAAAACTAATAGTGAGTCCTTATTTATGTTATTATTATCAGCCGTATTAAGTTATTATCTATCCAGTCTATATAAGCACCTATTCTACTTTTAAGCAAGTGTTGAGCAATCAGTTCCATTTCATCATCTTTCATCTTTTAGTCCTTACTATGGTGCTAAACCATAGACAAGCCGTACCGGATTACCCGGCGATTCGCGAATCAATGCCCCCAGCTGGGTACCCCAAAAACACACGTCTGGCTTGTACCCCTGGTATAAGTAGGACTAACCCATCACCCTCCTGTCCTAGGTGTCTAGGTCCCCATCCAAACTTGGACTCCTAGCCCCCACTCTTGAGTCCCGGACTCAGTGTAGTTTAAGGACCTCCACCATCCCCGCCTCTAATCAGTCGGTTCGGAAAGAGCCGGATCCACGACAAGAGAGCAACAAGTCTTCACTGCGCCCATACCTAAGTATGTGCTCAGGATAATAAGTCTATGACTTGCCTAGAGCCATATGCAACGATCGGTCCTTAATTGACATAGACAGAGAAAAAGTATAACCGAGCTATGCCCTATTGGCCACAGGACACAACCCTTTACACCCACCAGTACCCAAACCATATCCCTGCTCAGTCACCATTTTCCTTTCCATCATTTTATCATGAGTGGTCATATTTATCACCTATTTGCGAGTAACGGTAGGTTACTCATACTACCGATATGATGAGCATAGCAACTACTCGACCTATACTAGTAGGACTCGTGGGTAGATATATTTATGCATGTAGTTTCCATAAAATGTTTGTAACTTAAATGCACATCATATATATATATATATATATATATATATATATATATATATATATATATATATATATATATATAGTGGTCATAAAATAGGGGTTATGCACTGGGGCTTGCCTTGGGCGGGCGACGGGTCAGTAAAGTCAGCACCAAAAGACTTCGAGGCTCCCTCCTGCACGAGGATCTCCTCCTCGTACTCCTAAACGACCTCTTCATAATCTTGTTCGTCCATGGGCATGAACTCTACCAACTCGTGATCTACATGCATGAAATGATGATGCAACACTTAGTAATACGACAACAACAGCTCCTAAAATAAAATACATCTATCAAGCTACTAAGTGAGTCCTATCGACTAAGGTGCTAAGTTACCTACTGTTACCATTAACAAGTATGAAGCATGCCACATATTATCTTAGCAACTAACGCATTCCTACTCCTAATACTGATTTATTTTATATATGATAAAATGAGGGGTACTAGCTGCTCTATTTATCAACTTATTCTAGGGCTACAAAAATTACAGTGAGTACATAATAATCTAATGGTCTTACTGTAAAAATTTTATGGCTAAAGCTATCATCAATTTGCCACAAAAATTCCTATAAATATTAATCTATGTAATACTAAGCTCTCTAATTTGAATTTATGAACCTATCATTATCACAGCTAACTGTACTCTAACTACACTAACAGATAGATGGCATTTTTGTGACTCTCACAAACTTGGTTTCACTATTTTTGGACATCTATAAGATTTACTACAATTTATCAAAGTTCAGCCCAAAACGAAATTGAATAAGCATTTATTAATTCGTTGGAAATATAAAACCAAACTTCAAAACGGCCCATCGGCGCGCGCGTGCTTGCGCTCCATCGGCGCGGCCCATGCGGGGGCGCGGCCCAGCCGAGCGACGTCGGCCCACGACGGGAAGGCCTGCAAGCGACGGACATTTTGCAAAAACGCCCCTGACCTACTAACGAACCACCCTAAGACCCACAGCACTATTTCTACATACAACTACTTTGCAGACAAGCCCTCGAAATAATCCGTCTTCACAACGGCGACACCCTCGGCCATCGGCGCGTGCACCAGCGTGGCGGCGCTGGCGCCGAGCGGTTAGGCCGCCCAGACCAGCCCCTCCCCGCCCCCAATCTCGAGCCAATGCTCACCTAGGCATAAACCTAAAGTAATGGGCAGCGAAGCAGCGAACGGAGTTGCTGTCCTGAGCTCCCTCCACGACGACAGACTCCTCCCTGCGGTGGCGACCACATTCCCGTGAGCCAAGGCACAGACAATGTAAATAAGCTCTAGAATGGGCATCAACCACTCACCCCGAACCTACCAGACGTGGCAGATTGACCGGAGGCAGACTGAGCCGAGCTGGCCGTGTGCGCATGGATGGTGCGGTGGCGCACGACGGTGGCAAGGCAGCGTCAGGGATGGCTAGGCGGCGGTAGCGATTAGGCAATGGTGCATAGGGGAATGAGTGGGTAGAGGCGAAGCTGGCGGTGTAACTAATTGAACTTGAGCAGCACTGAAATAGAGACTTTGCCGACGACGCGCGCCATGACGGTCTTAACGACCCGACGAGAGGAAAACTCCAAATTAGAGCACGGCGCAGCAAGGCTCATAGCGCTCTAGGGTCAGGTGGCTGGCGGACTACGCAACGGAGCCATGGACCAAGCTAATTGGATTGAGGTGGCTCCACCAGGGTGAATTTGAAAACGTGGGTCCGTCGACCATAGCGACAGCGGAGACAAGGGAGGATAGGCGAGGCTTGGCTCGTTGCTGCCGTGGCGTGACGCAGGTGTCAATCGGTGTACAAACAAGTATGACTATAGGACAACGGGGAATCGACGAAACATGCTTAGGACGGTGGGCTGCACGGCCATAAATCGCAACCAACGACGATGGCTTTGTCCTACGCCGCAGTGGCATGGCGCCGGTCAGCGCAAGAGTCGCATCATGGCAAATGCGCTGGCAATATAGACATGGCAAGGCCATGCACGACAAGGTGATGTGCGGGCAGGGCCAAACATGGCCATGCTCTCACGGCACCACACAGACAAGTGTGAGGCAGCAGGGCAACAGGTGAACGCGATGGCATGGCAGAGCGCGCAGGTGACCTCGCACAAGCAGCCACGGCCAGTAGCAGCGCAGTGGCATGACATGCGGGGTTAGCGACATGGTGAAATGGTGCCAGTGGCCAAGCTAGGGCAATGGGCCTACGACGATGGCGGTGCTGGCTGAGCGGCTAGGATGCCGACATGGCGTGCGCGTTTGTGTGGGTGCGTGCGTGACAACGGCGGTGTGGGTGCGCGAGCGCGTGCATGAGCGCGGCAGCGCACGTGTGTACACCAGGGGCAGGCCAGTGCCGCGTGCCAAGCCAAATAGAACCTGGTGACCACGGCCAGATGCTACACTCGACCGGGAAAAGTGCCATGCACGCTTTTTAAAGCTGCTCAAAACTCCAACTCAATGATCCAGTTGCTACACGCACTATTTTACGTTCAAGATGGTGTATCAAGCTACTAAAACAAACCCTCAAACCATGCCACTAGTTAACCCGATCTTCCTATAAACATTGTCGAACTTAGCTTCGTCGACCCATTTTCAGACTTAAGAAAAGTGACTAAGTTTCGATCGATTTTGAGTCAACTTTGATTTCCAGGCTACCAAATAAGCTAGCTAGCGAATGCCACTCTCGACCATGAGTATTTCATCGCCACCTACGAAGTTCATACTACCAACTTTATTAAAGTTTTGCCTATGCGTTCTATAGCATTTTCTTTCACTAAAAATTTGTCTAGAACTCTAAGCGATAAAACGCGACATGAAATATAAGATTCATTTCGCATTTCTGATAAACGTTTCAAGTCACAGGAATATATTTACACGTTATATTTCATACACTATCATATAAAACATGATGCATATGCAATGTTTTAGCAAAAATTGTACAGTGTAACACCAAGGGTGTTGCAAAGAAGCCCGACCATGTGTACAAGTTGAAGAAGACATTGTATGGCTTGAAGCAATTACCTAGAGCATGGTATGAGAGGTTGAGTGACTTTCTACTCTCTAAAGGGTTCATTATGGGTAAGGTTGACATCACTCTTTTCACCAAGAAGATTGGCAAAGACTTGTTTATGTTGCAAATCTATGTTGATGACATCATATTTGGATCAACCAATCAAGACTTTTGTGAAGAGTTTATGAAGATGATAGCTAATAAATTTGAGATGCCCATGATTTAAGAGTTGAGTTACTTTCTTGGTCTTCAAATCAAACAATTGAAGAATGGTATATTTGTGAGTCAAGGCAAGTACATCAAAGATATGCTCAAGAAGTTTGGTATGAATGAAGCAAATGCAATTAGTACACCAATGGGAACAAATGGCAATTTGGATAGTGATGCAAGTGGTAACATGGTGGATCAAAAGTTATATCGGTCTATGATTGGAAGGCTACTCTATGTGAACGCATCAAGGCCGGATGTCATGTTTAGTGTGTGCACGTGTGCAAGATTCCAAGCCTCACCAAGAGAAAGTCATTTGAAGTCTACAAAGAGTATATTGAGGTACTTGAAGCATACACAAAATGTTGGTTTATGGTATCCCATAGGAGCAAAGTTTGAGCTAGTTGGTTACTCTGACTCGGATTATACGGGATGCAAGGTTGAAAGGAAAAGCACTTCGGGTACTTGTCAACTATTAGGAAGATCACTTGTCTCATGGTCATCAAAGAAGCAAAATAGTATTGCATTATCAACCACCAAAGCCGAATACATATCTGCCAGTAGTTGTTGTGCATAAATTCTTTGGATGAAGGCCACCTTGAATGACTTTGGAATCAAGTTCAAGAAAGTGCCATTGCTATGTGACAATGAGAGTGCTATCAAGCTTACCAACAATCTGGTTCAACATGTAAGAACAAAGCACATTGATGTCTACCACCATTTCATTAGAGATCATTAACAAAAAGGGGACATTTACATTGAGAGTGTAGGCACCGAAGATCAACTTGTTGACATATTCACCAAGCCACTAGATGAGAAAAGGTTTTGTAAGCTAAGGAATGAGTTGAACATATTGGATTTCTCAAATATGTGTTGATGCATCCCCCACTTATATGACATGCCTCTTCTTCGAGCAACCAAGGTAAAAGTTGCTTGGCATGCATACATCCTTTGCTAAGGACATGTTTAGTGCATCTAGTCATTCCTCATGTCTTATAGGCTCATTCATAAAAATCAAATAAATTTGATGCTTGTACGGTACCACTATTGCTTCTATGTTTGAAATGATCTAGTGGTAGCATATGACATATTTGTGGGCTTGTGAACTTAGTGTTTGATCTAGAAAATGAGTTATAAGTATTTAACTCAACATGGTATAAGATAACCCTTGAAATGAGGTGTGAAGAAGCTTGTCCTTGGATTAAACTGAGTTAAATATCTTTGGCAAGTGTTCTAGATTAGACCAAATTTAGAAAAATGATCCTCACCCCATTGATTGACATTGATAATCTTAACCTATCTAAAATTGAACCTTGTGGTCATTGATGACAAAGGGGGAGAAGTAATGCACAAAGATAGTGAAAAGATGACAAAGGGGGAGCCTGAGGCCGGCAGACACATCCGTAGCACAGCATCCACAAGCGGGAGTAGGTGACTGGGATCCATGTGGGTTTCTACGTGTGGGCATGGTGGTCAGGCAAAATAGCAGTGTGTGGTCCACGCGGTTGGTCACGCAAAAACAAATGGCGTGGGCTTCTTTTCGTGTGCGGCACCCCCTCCCACGCAATGGATAGAGGCATCCGATATTTTGGGTAGCTCCAGACGTCCAGGCGCCAGTAACACCCATTGAAGATTGCTGCCTCACAGCTGCACTGTTCGGAAAGCCATGAACCAAACACGTGCACTGATATATGCTGTACACCCTTCTATATACCATTATACATAGTAAAAACCATATCAATCTATAAAAAAACGTAGTTCTGAGTTTTCGTGAAGCCAAACAATTTGAAGTTTAATCAATATACTAGCCCTAGAGTATGAAACAACTCTTTTCTCAGATCTAGGGTTAGCCCAGATATTTTTGAGGTGGGGCTTGGAATATCTGGTAAATACTCCCTAAGAATTCAGGGCAAATTCAGTCGAAAAAAGCTATGTCTTTAGCCCAGATATTGCCAAGGTCCGGAAATTCCGTGCCATGTCCGGGATATGCGGGCAGCTTTGTGAAAACAGCCCTAGGCTAACTTAGTTCAAGGTTGCTATTTTATATCATCTAAGGTTTTAAGTTAGCGATCCATTGAGCACTTAGGACACCTGCAAGTAATGGGACTTCATCCCTCTTAGTCGTACGGGGTCCTATACTCAAGTGAAGTTCAAACAAATTTAAAATAAAATTGAACTTCTTTTACTTTGAAACATAATGCCGCATCTTTGTTTCGAGTAAGATTTGAGACATTAATATATAGTTGAAAATCTCATGAAACGTCCTTGCCTCTTTATATGCATCGTCGTCTATTCACCAAAACCCACTAATAGATGCACTTACAAATTCGTTTTGGATAGCTGCTTGAACGGTTTGTTGGGTAGATGAACTGTCCTTTGTTTTTGAAACATCTAGCAATGACCGCGTATTCTAACTTTGAAAGCGGTTTTCCATCCATGCATCTGAGGGTGATTATTAGATTCCGCTGTCTAGCTTGTGGAAGTTGGGATGGTATCTAAACATACATTAACTTCATAAGCTAGCTTTCGCAAGTCTCAAAAGGTTGAATAAACCTACTTCTAGTAGGTTAGGGCTTATTTAGCTGCACACTAATCTGTCCTAACCCACGTAGGCTAGGGTGGATTGATGTGTAACCAAACAACATCTAATGTTTTTGGTACCTTGGATAGATAAAAGTTCATCTGACCTCCCTCAATTATTGTGCAAATTTGATTTGCCTCCCTTAACTATAAAAGTAGATTTTTTAGATTCTCCTAACTTTAGAAACCGTTCAATTTACCTTCCCGAGTGATTTTTACTAACATGTCGCCACATCAGCCGTCCTACATCGTTACGTCAACCACGAGGGTGGAGGTAAATCGAACTTCCATGATAGTTGAGGGAGACAATTAAACTTTACCAAAAATATGTAGAACATTTTTTTAAAAATCTATCCAAATATTGTTTTCAGGAAAAACATGTATTATTTAACCTTAGAAAATTCGTAGAAAATTTATTTTAACTTAAACAATATGAAACTAGTTATATATATATATATATATATATATATATATATATATATATATATATATATATATATATATATTATAAAATCATGCTAGATGTTTTTGCTCCTTGCTTAGAATTATTCGAATCTTATATTGTCTCCTAAAATCTAAAACAAGGTCAAATATGAAAAGGAGGATGAACGCTAGGACAAATCGTTGTAGACCGCAGTGTGAATCGCCCTACAACCTGTCGTGCAATCTGCAAACAAGGTATCCTCAGCGACATATCTTTGCTTGACCACCGGAGACATGTACGAGAAATTCCAAATAAAAAAAATACTTGACTCATTTAGCGGGCCATCACATTTAGCGATTTCTTCCTCTAAAAGCTATAGGAAGCTATAGCAGTGGCTATTTAATTTAGCGGGTTTCATAGAAAGCATGGAAATGCTTAACTCATTATGCATGAAAACATTTAACTAAGGAAAAAATTATGACCATATATACTCAAATCTGAACAGATGCGACCGCTTCCTCGTTTGTTGTCACCTTCATTGGTCTGTGCATGCACCGGAAGCACATGATAAAGCAAGAAGGGGTTTTAGTATTTTTCAGTTTATACTTTTTCCTAAAAATATTTGGATATTTTTTTTAAATATTTCTATAATTTTTAATAAAGTTTAATTAACCTCCATGAACTATCACGAAAATCTGATTTACTTTCCTCATGGCTGACGTGGCGCTACATGGGACGGCTAATATAGGGTCACATTAGCTAAAATCGCTTTCAGAATTGTTATAGGTAAATTGGATAGTTAAAAGTTGGGGGAGTCTAATAATCTAGGTTCCTAGTTAAGAGATACATAAGTATAAATCTAACTTGTGCAATAATTAAGGGAAAAAGTTCTCATTACCTCCTTAACTTTCGTGAAAGTCCGCTTTTCATCTTTGAACTCCAAAACCGGGCAAAACACATCATTCAACTTTTAAAACCGTTCATCTTACCTCACTGGCCCGGTTATAAGCGGTTTGAAGGCAGTTTTGTCTTTTTCTTTTTTATTGATTTCGGTTGAATCTTTGAAAAATCATAATAAATCATAAAAAATTATAAAATGAAAAATCCAATTTTATTAGACTCCACATGAGTAGATCTACACAGTGAACATATAATATAGTATGCTTTAGTATAAAGTTTTTGTTGTGGCTTTATATCTATGCTTTTGTGTAATTAATTGGAATAATTCATATCTGCAGTTCTATGGTCCAATTATGATGAATTTTTTATGGTTGGCTAATTATTGTTTGATTGAACTGTAGTAAAAAATTTATACTCATTGGATCATGTATAACTTAGTTATAGATTTATTTATATTTATACGCTTGAAATTGGTGATCGATCGATTGTGAAACGTGATTCGGTAGTTGGTAGACGGTAGTAGAGACTAGAGACGAAGGTTTCTGTATGCCTAAAATTGGCGATTGAGAGATTGGTGGTGACTAGAAAAGAATGTTTACAGGCCTAATTCTTTGGGGTTTTTTTTCCCGAAGCCATTGTAATTCTACGAGTCTATATAAACGCCATCACAATTCATCTATTTAGAGATCTACCATTATAATTCTATCTATATCTTATCTATGCCATTTTCTACACTTGCCGCACGTAGGGACCCACTGTCAGCTACCTATCCATCTAGGAACGTATACGGACGTCAAGTCTCGCCTCTCCGTCAGACCGACTGCCCACGGACGCCTCGCCTCGCCGTGCCCCGGACCTCCACTCTCAGCGGCGTCGGCACTGCTCCGGCTACCATGGCCACGGACACCGCGCCCCTTCGCCATGATCGACGCCGCGCGCTACCCTCTCGTTGTCGTCCTCGAGCTGGAGCCGGTCGCCCCACCGGAGTTCGCGCACGTCGGCCTGTGCGGCGCTCATCCCTTTGGCGTCCGCGTTGGCCCTGAGGCCCGGCAGCAGCGTGGCGACGTCCGTGAGCACGCAGCGCGCGGCGCCGAGGCAGGCCACGGGCGCGACGCCCGGAAGAGCCGTGCCGCCGGCGCCGAGCTCCACGACGGTGGCGCCACGGAGGCGGCGCCCAGCGCGGCAGTCCGCGGCGAGGTGGGCGGCCAGCACCAGGGAGTAGTCCTTCAGCCAGGAGCCGGTGGGGAGGACGCGGCCGATGGCTGGGTCGCTCCTGTCGTCGCGCTCCACCACGGCCAACGCGTGCCCGGCCACGGCTACGTGCTGGATGGTGGCGCCGGTCTCGTCGCGGAGTTCGCAAGGCGCCACCGGGGGAGGAGCGGCTGTCGGACGCCGACACGACGGCGTCGTCGACGGCCACGCCCAAAGCCAGCCTGTCTCGCCTCTCCTTCGACTACTCCCCCTCCGTGACTGCTGCTTCGGCCTCCTCGCCGGTGCAGGCTTGCTGACGTACGTATGCCGGGTGCAAGATCCCGTTGTCTTCATCACGGGCGGGTCCAGCGGCACGCTCGCCATGGCCACGGCCGCGGCGCGGGAGGGCACGCGGGTCTCCATCCTGGCCCGCAACCTCATCCACCTCGAGGAGGCGCGCGCCGCCATCCAGCGCGACTCGGGCTGCGACGATGTTGGCGTCCATGCGGCCGACGTGCGGGTCGGGCCGCGTACTCAGCGAGCAAGTTTGCTCTTCGGCGATTGGGTGAGGCGTTGCAGCATGAGGTCGTCGCGGACAACATTCATGATTCATGTCTGATTGATATTCCCTCCTGGCACTGAGACTCTGGGATTTGAAGAGGGTATGTGTTTGCGGCGGCGAGCGAGCAGCGTTGCGCCGGCCACCTCGACCTTGCCGTTGTCCTCGACGCTCACAGTTACCGGCGAGCTCCGCGTCCTCAACGCAGTCGTCGTGGCGCCCCTGCTCTCATCCTCCAACCCCACCTCGCGGGCGGGCCCGCAAGGCTACTCGGCGGTGCCGGACACCGACAGCCTCGAGGGGCGCAGCGAGAGGCTCCAGGACGCCGGCGTCGCTGCTCTGTTCCTCCAACACCACCTCTGGACAGGTTCTGGCACCCGACGGATACCATCTTGGGATGCGCATCACTTGCAGACCCACCTCGCGCGCAGGCCGCCGCCGGCGAGCGCTCCTCTGCTGCGGGCAGGCTCGTTCTTATGGAGGAGACGGAGGATTTAACGTCCATACGCGTTCCTATACGGGCCCATGTACACGGCAAGCGTACAAAATGGTAGGAACAGGGATGAAATTATAATGGCAATTTTTCAAATAAACTAATAGCAATTTTTCAAATAAACTAATTGTAATAGCGTATCTTTAAACTTTAAAAATTATAATGGTATAGATTAAAAAAAATCTAATTCTTTGCGCCCCGGCGGCCGCCGCGCCACCTGCTGCCTGGCCCTCCGCCGCCGCGGCCGCTCGTGACCTCGCTGCCGACCTAGCGCACGCAAACCTCACATTTCGAGGCCTAAAACCATCAGCGGCCGGTGGCCAGCGGGCCCCATCCTCCTCGGGGCCGCCGGGTTAGTGCCTGTCGCCATGGCGACCCTCGCGCCGCGGATCCTACGGCAGCGACCCTTCGGCTCCGTCGCGTTTCTGGCCTCCATTAGGATTCGGTTAGTCCCCTCGCCCCCTCTCCAGCTCAATCGCCGTTTTCGTGCTCGGTCTAATCTCCGCCGATCTGGCTGTTTACTTTTCAGTGATTCATGGCATCGAATGTGGGGCTCCTCTTCCTCATCTCCTGCAGCGTCGTTCGAGTGTTTGTGGGGATGGTTTGGGCCAGAGGCACACGGGTGGAGGTGGAGGCCGTGGTTCCAGCAGCCCGTGAGGTGCGGGAGCACGGCAATTACGCTCGATACGGACGGCAGGTTTGCGAGGTTTGGGGTGGGCGACACGGGCGTCGCCAAGCAGAAGGGGAGGCAGCAGTCGCCTCCAAAGAAGAAGATGTCGAGGAAGGCCAAGGTCAACCAACTCAAGTGGTACCGTCTCAAGGCCAAGAAGAAGATGAAGTCACCCAACCCCGAAGTTAGGATCAGATACAAGCTTGAAAAGGTCTGAACTTCACTCAATTCTGGTGCATTGTTTGTGCTAGCTCGCCAATGGATTTGTTGATTTACTAGGATTAATAGCTGCATTGACAAGTTGTTTTGTGGAAATTTAGGCTAAGAGGAAGGAGGAATGGCTGATTGAGAAGCTGAGGAAGTATGAGGTCCTGAGGACACTGGAGCCAGTTCATGACCCTGAGATTCTTACTGAGGAGGAGAAGTTTTATCTCAAGCGAATTGGGGAGAAGAAGAATTATGTTCCTGTTGGGAGGAGAGGGGTTTTTGGTGGTGTGGTTCTCAACATGCACCTCCATTGGAAGAATCATGAGACCGTGAAGGTGGTTTGCAAGCCTTGTCGGCCTGGCCAAGTTTACGAGTATGCTGAGGAATTGACAAGGCTCAGCAAAGGCACAGTCATTGATATTAAACCCAATAATACAATTATCTTTTATCGGGGGAAGAACTATGTGCAACCAAAGGTGATGTCACCTGCTGATACTCTTTCAAAGCAGAAGGTAACTAAAACCAGTTTTTTGTGCTACAGTGGCCTATGCAGCTTGATGTCCAAATATACCTGTTTTTTTTTGTATATATACATCAATCTAATTTACTCAGTTTTATTTAAGGCCTTTATGTAATGATGATATTTTTTTGTTCACCATAGGCTTTAGAGAAATATAGATATCTACAATCGCTTGAGCATACCAGCCAGTTTATTGAGAAGCTGGAGAAGGAGCTTGAAGATTACAAGAAGCATGTTGCTTTATTCAAGAACCGTGAGGGAGTTGCTTATGAGAAAATCAGCAATGAAGATACCACTGCTGATGATCCCGCAACTACCTCAGATTCTAAATGAGCCAACTCTTTGGATATGCTGGCATGATAGATCTTTCAGTAGTGAAGGTTTGGTCAAATCTTGCAAGCCTACAAAGCTCAATGTTCAATATTCATATTAAATATGCTGCCTTCAATTCTGGTGATATAGGGAGCTAGCTTGAAAACTCAGATTCAGGTTGAAGACAATAGCCATAGGATTTTTAAGGGATGGGCTGTAGTCCTGGTTGGTGGAAAGCTGTATTACTTGAAAAATACCTCTATCATCAATCTATTCTCCATAAGGCAAGGCTAGTAGCATGATACTGAGCGCAGATCAGCCTTTTAATATTTGTGCCATCTTTCCTGTACACACTTACATGATAAAATAGGACATTCTTTTGAATTGGCCCCGTTTTACAGTTTTTTCACTTCTCAAGCTTCGTTGCTACATAGAAGACAATGAAATTGTAATTTTTGAGCTGGAATAGTACTGCAGGGCCCTCTCTGAAATAAAGACTGTGCCACACGTTCACACTGTGGAGCATTCTTGCACCAATGGTGGACGTCAGAAGTGCACAAGATTTTTGTGCCTCAGTTGGGCGTCGTTGCATGAACTTTGAAACAACTTGTTGATCTGCATTTGTGTGCCTTTTGCAGGTACTGGGAAGATGGGCATGTGCAGGACAATGATGGCTTTATGGATTGGCTTGATAAAAAAGGGGTAATTATGAGTTTTGATGTAATTTCAATTGTGAATACTTTATGTTGATATTGGAGGATTAATTCAGGTGCTATGTGCATATTACTAATTCTTTACAGGGTATCCTTACTATCTAGAGGTTAGCAATGGGGGAACACATGATTGGAGTGTTGAATTGCCAAGTTTGAAGATGTGGCCGCTACACTCTCCCATTGCTATGTTTTGTCAAATAATGTAATTTATGTCCCTGCACAAAGGAACGTTAATTGAGTTTCTTTATTAGTTGATTTGTATGTTTGGGAACAATAGGTATGTACATATTGCCTATGAATGATTCTTCTATGATGATTACGTGTTAAGCTAATGGTAAATATAAGAGAAGTATAACTAATGAGACTGTAACTAATGGTAAATACTTCTCTTATTCGTATCTTGTATCAAGGAAAATTATGTCAAACAATTGAGAGAGGAGCCTCAAAGAGCTCGAGTCTTTTAGAAATTGTAAGCTTCGATGCTACATGTAGTTCTTTTTTGTGACATTGGTAGACTTCTAGTTCTTCCACTACCTTAATAACTTTTGACTCTGGTTATGTATATATCTCTAAATCTCTCCTACCACAGATGATCCGAAGCACTTTATAAAGGCGGGTATAGGAAATTAACATAACTTAAGCCCTATTTGTATGGATTAGGACTAGTTGTTAGTCCGGACTTGTCTTTGTTTTCAAAAAAAAGAAGTTGTTAGTCCGGACCAGGACTAGGACTACAAGGAGTTATTAGTTGGCTAATAGTTAGCTAGCTACAAATTAGTCCAATGTTGTTTGGATCCTAGGACTAATGTATAATATTATTTCCACGCAAATACTATTGTTTGACTTCTTCGAGATTGGTTGCCCCTATTAGACTCAATTAGTTATGTTTTGCCAATGAGTGGATTAACAACTAGTTGGGGGTTAGCTAAAGATTAGCCATCCCATTAACTCAGATCCTTATGGACTAACTAGTTTTTAGTTAGGTGGATCCAAACATGACTTTAATATATTAAGTGCATAAGTTCATATTAAGAAGGGGGGCATTATGGAGAATGAATGATCCCCTGGTAGCTACCAAATATGACTCATAGCGATCCTTAACATAATATAGCGCTGGGGAACGTGATTGTGCCCTTATGTATGTGGTTCACATGCTTAATAATTTTATTGCCAATCAGTTTGTGGAAGTTGCGGTATTGAAAACAGCTGCATATTCATTACTCATGTATGTAGGACTGCCTAGCCAACACTAAGTGGGAGCACAGGAGTTAATTTTCCCACTAAACTCTGATCCTAAGAAAGGCACTGTGTTGTCCGGAGGCCAGCCTTCCATCAAGCCTAAGCGACCTCTGCTGAACCCATCAAGATCAAGTACCAATGGCAGCTACGGTTAGTAATATAGGAGTAATCCACTAGAGATCTTGTGGCTAAACTCCTTGATAATTTCAAACACCGAATACCAATTCACTATGACAATAGCTCGTTTACCATAGGATAATATTTGGTGGTAACCGACGCCACTAATCAGCGAACATTCACCCGCCTGTGGATCAGCGAACGTTCACCCGCTGCAGGCTTTCCTTTTTCGGCAATAGATTCATTCCCGCCTATTTTCTTTTTCGATAGCCTAGTGCATGCGTGCAGACTGTCACTTTTTGGGAGGACGGACGCGCGCGCCTCTCCTTCTCTTTTGCACGCTCTGGCACGAATAGCGCCACATTTTTTTGAAAAGCGCGTAGCATTTTATTTTATCATTCACTGGTAACTTTTTCTTTCTTTTTGAAAAGTGCGTTATAGTAACTGAGTTACACAACATAACTTCAAAGAACAAGTTAAACATACTAAGTTATACAACATTACTTTTCCTTTTTTCACGAATTGAGACCTGCACATAATTTAAATTTTGAGAACAACTGCAAGAATAACATTCTCTTTAGGATTTATCAGCATTTTTTTTATTTCAGAAACTAATCATTCAGAAACATGAAAAAGGGTTCAAAAAGGGTGGGAAGCAAAATATAAGTAACTTTTACACCCTAAGTACACAGCGAATTCCATAAGATAATGCAAACTTGCATAACAAGTTCCATAATAAACTTTCATAACTTATCAGCAGCTAATCAGTATCTCTATAACCATCAGCATCTCTGTGTCTTCACTAAGATCTGCAAAAATATTTAATATTTAAAATAATAAATAAAAATAACAAAGTAGACAACAAGAAACACACAAGTTAATAGCAAAACTAAGACGATTATCTAACATAGTATGATAAACATGAAACTAAGTATAACAAGTTAATCAAATAAGTTAGATAGCGTACACATGACAACATAAGTTAGATACATAACTCTGTGCAGTAAATTAATCAAATAGATTAGATAGCATATCTCTTGTTACAACTAAAAAGAAAGAAAGTAAGACCACCGTTTCGTGCGACATTCTATCGTTTTGTGCGACATTCTATCGGGTCGCTTTCTACCTACGATGTGCGATCCCGCATCCCGCATCGCACACACAAGGAAAGCCCGACGTCCACGACATCTCCCGCATCCCACATCACGCACACAAGGAAAGCCCGACATCCAATAGAAACTTCCCTCAAAATGCCACTATTCGACAGCCCCACGGGATCCCTGTTCGCTGAATGCCACCCCGCAATCTGTTCCAAGCAAAACAAAAGGAAGCAAACAATCAGCGTCTGATCTCATGGATCGCTATTAGTGCCTCCCTCGACCCCAGCACGCGTGAAAATAAAGACCTCGAAAATAAAACTGCCTTCGCCATGACCACTCGACGTCGACATCGACAGCGATCTCCGCCAAGCCGCCGCCGCCGCCGCGAAGTCTGGTGCCGTCGCCGTGGCACCGCGACGTCAGCCACGATCTGCTACCCCAATCCTCCGACGCCCCGTGGCAACTTGACATCAACAGATCGCCCCGTGGCCACTAGACGTCTGCAGCGATCTACTACTCCAGGCCGTCGACGCCTGTCCGTCGCCGCGACCAGCGTTCATCGACGATAAACTGCTTCTCCTTTCCTCCCCACCTCCTTCACGATCTGCTTCCCGGTCAGACGACGCCTGTCTGGTGCCGTCACCGTGGCCACTCGACATCGACGACAAGCTGCTTCTCCTGTTCCCGCCGTCTCCCTCACGATCTGCTCCTTGGTCAGACTGTACACAGGGCACGACAAGTCACGGGTAAGTGATGCTCAAAAAATTGCCCTAATCCTGTAGTGATTGCAGTTCTAACGCACGATTTAACCTTTATATGAACTAATAATAGAACCCTGCATTTGGCTCCAAGAACAGAAAATTGTGTTAATCATGATTTACTTTGGAAACAAAATGGGTTTTGTTTCAGAAAAAAAAAACTAAGTACCGTACTCCTATTGAAGTGTCCATTTGACGTCAGCAGCTATCTACTACTCCAAGCCGTCGACGCCAAGTCTGGTGCCGTCAAAGTGGCCACCCGACATCGACGACAATCTGCTTCTCGGTCTGACTGTACAAAAGGGAGGACAAGTCACGGGTAAGTGATGATCAACAAATTGCCCTAATCCTATCAATATAGTCTGTAGTGATTGCAGTTCTAATGACCTTTATATGAACTAATAATACAACTGCAATTTTTGCCCTAAATATGAACTGGTTCTACCTTTATATGAACTGCAATTAGTTTAAACTTTAAACACTATTTGCAATTGTTGGCGAGAATAAGACACAATACAGAAAGAAAATGAAATGAATGTCTTTCTGTCACACCTCAGATATGCTCCAAGCTATAAATGTTATGAACACAGATGGACTGCTCTGAACCTGCAGTTGCCAAACGTTAACTGAAACTTATCAGACAGGATTGAACTCTCCAGGAGGCGAAACACAACAACGTTACAGAAACCCTAGCAAAACCTGAATCTTTTATATATATGCGCAAGAGGAATCCCTCTGATAGCTTTTAACCCAATCCAAGCATCACACCTCGGGAATTTGCTGGACAACAGCCAGGATGAAGTGGGTCCTCCCTCCCCATTGCAAGAAAGCAAGAAGTGGCGCGGTTGGCACCAATCCTGAACCAAAACGGCACCAGTCTGAGTTTCTTCTCAAAATCACAACATCAATCACTGGGTTTTGTTTCAGAAAAAAATTCATATTTGTTCCTTAATTCTCTTAAACCTTAATGACACATATATTCCAAAGCCTAAGTACCATATCATAGTATACATAAGATGCATACCACATACACAAATTAAGTTGAACAGGGAGAGGAGAGAGATTAGAGGGACAAACCTGAGGAAGATGGTGACTTGTGGGAAGGGCAAGTTGAGGTACTCCATTATTTTCAGCACTGCTTTAGACTTGATGTAGGACCTGCAAAAATCATAATAGGATTAATAATCATAATTAAGAAATCAGTATGCTCAAAATAAGAAAGAGGCGTTAACTTACCCATCCAAATGAAAGAGGAGGTATAGAGGGGGATGTCATAGCTTCAGGTCACTAACTACTCCAAGCAGCCAACTTGCCGTGCCATCACCACCAGCAAGATATTTCAAAGATCACTGGCTAATAAAAGGACATATCCAACCAGAAATTCTTTTTGGATGCATAAATTCAAAAGGTTTCTCACAATTAGCCTTGAGCTATTCTGAATTTGAGTAGCAACAAGGTCACCGTTAGACTTGAGCTTTTCAAAGTTGCAGTATAATCTTAGTAGAACCTTATCAAGAGCCTCCTCTTCTGAGAGATCAAAAACCTTTGAAATTTTTTTTTTGAGTGGATACAACAATGAGAAGATGAATTGGAGTACTACTATAGTATAGTGCAACTATGCAAGGAATGCATATTTTCATTGTTACAGCATTGCCAAACTGCTAGCCTATTTACGTGCACTTCATTGAGAAGTTCTCGGTATGTTTTGATCAGACTGCTTCCCAGTTGGCCACCACTTCTAAAGTTGACGAAGACTACAACAGGGCAACATGGCTGAAGTGGACCGTGACGTCTAAGAGGAGGTGAATTAGGCAGCTTAAAATTCTAACTCTCAACTATGGTCTCATTTTCTACCCTTAGCAAAACCTATACAAAAGATAAATTATCTAAATGTGCAACTACGGTTTTGCTAATATGTTGCTATCTCTACCGCAAAAGGAGTAATGTAATCAATGTAAATGCGGAAGCTAAAGAGCAAGGTAGAGATATGCAAACTCCCGTCGACGACTCCGGTATTTTTACCGAGGTATCGAGAAGCGCGCAAGCTTCCCCTTAGTCCTCGTTGGAGCCCCTCGCAAGGAATCCCTCGCAAGGGCCAAGCTCCTGGTCGGGTAACTCCGTGGATAGCCTCGGGCCTTCTCAACGCGCAAGTGGGTTTCCAACGTGCCTTCTGGCAAGCCTCTCCCGGATGCTCCCCGCCGTCTTCACTATCAAACTTCCGGCCGAAACGTCGCGGGCCTTGTTCCCTCCGGTACACGGTGGCGACCACACCACAAACGCGGTTGATGTGATCTCGCAAGACTACAAGCCCCTCCGATGTACAATAATGGTGCGCGCAGGCACCGAGTGGTAAGAGGTATGCAAACCTCACTAAACACTAGGCCTAAACCTAGAGCAAGCGCATAAGCGGTGGTCTAATCAACCTAAGCACTTTGCAAAGCACCTACGCTAATCACCTAATAAAACACTAAGCACTATGCAAGTGAAGATCACTAAAATATTGTATCAACACCCTTGGTATGTCTTCTCAGCTCCACAATACTCAAATGGCCGGTTGGGGGTCTATTTATAAGCCCCATTGAGAAAGTAGCCGTTGGGGACGAAATCCCGCTTTTCTGCTACTGACCGGACTCTGACCAGCGTCCGATCACGAAAACGGCTCTCTAGAACCTTACTAATGTTGACCGAACTCTAGCACTCAGCGTCCTGTGCAGCGTTCAGTGCAGCGTCCTGTGCATCGGAGCGTCTGGTGCAGCGTCCGGTCACCTCTGTGAGCTCGTTTCTTCGCGATCTTGCGTCTGGTTTGGTTTCTATCTTCGTGCTTGGACTTTGCTTAATATCTTGGGTCTTCTCTTGTGCTTCTGAGGTCTTGCTTATGGTATTGATCATCGGATCATCACGTCGCCTTCGTTCAAGTCACGTCTTGCATCCTATTGAACTACAAAATAATCACTTGCAAATCCATTAATTCAATTTAGTTGTGTTGGTCATCAAACACCAAAATCCAAAGTAAATGGGCCTAGGGTCCATTTTCCTTACAATCTCCCCATTTTTGGTGATTGATGACAACACGACCAAAGCAAGCAAATAATAGAATTTTGAAATTTAAAAACTACCTACTTGCTAGGATACAATGCAAGGGGCAAGATTATATGATGCTAAAAGATACTTCTTGTAAAATTAAGGAATATCACATAAAAACTTATCTTGCTCTTGCAAATGTTCCCACGTGGCATTATGGATTTAAGCCTTGCTTTCTATAAATTCTCCTCATTCCATAGGCAATCCATAATCCACTCTTCTCCCTTTCTCGGATCATTACCACTTTGTAGACCATTATAGTCTAGCTTTTGCTCCTACAAATTAATGCTTGTTTTTGGTCCTCTAAATTCTCCCCCTTTGGAATCAAACATCGAAAAGGAAGACATTAGTAGCACAAGAGAGGGTCAAACTTTGTGATCCTTTGTGTGTAGAGTGGAATAGGTCACCAAATTTGACTCTCACATTATATAGATTAAGCTCCCCCTAAATATATACATACATATGGTAGAAGGCAAAACATATGCATAATTGGCAAATTATTGCTCAAGGGAATTTAATCTATATAATGCATATAGAAAGCATATAAATATCAAAATGAAATCAACATGATGATATTGGTTTAGAAGTACCACATGTGGAACCCAATTTGATTTCTACCGCTTGCAATAGATGGTGGATATTTGAAGTATGATGCTTAACTCTGGGGACTCCATTTTCCTTGCAATGAGACTACTACACATATGATAAGCTTGAAAAGGCGTTAGTCTCAAGGCATCTAACATGTAGAGTAACCTCTCCCTAAATTTGTACACACAAGTGTGGAATACTTGTAAGAATCATACACATTGATTTTAGGATCAAAATACCACTTGAAAGATGACATCACATGAATGTGAGAGTCATTTTCGAAGATGATATTCAGGAGAGATTATCTACAATTTGGACTTTGGCACATATTAGATGAACAATTGTAAGACAAGCTATGTGTCGTGCTCCTAAACAATTTTAAACCATGTAGGTTTGCTCCAAGGGTTAAGAATGAAACCGAGCAAGCCTACCATAAGATATACCTAGTATATGCATGACAAAAGATATAAGCATGCAAATGCAAACCTAGGCATGAAAAACAACTAGACGCTTAAGGATACCATTTTGTAACAAATACCACTTGTAGGAAATACCAATTGAAAGTAATAACATCTAGTTACCTAACATAGGAAGGGAAATTTGGGTCCATAGTATTCACTTACCCAAATGGCAATGACTTTGTCCATCATGATGCACCCCATGAAATGCATCCATACTTTGCCAAGTCTCCAAATTCCCCAAAATCCATTGGACTTCTCACTTTCCTTTTGGGATCCAAACCTTCTTGGTGCTCTTCATGTTGGAAATGATTTCCTTTGGCACCCAAAAGCGTTTGACCCTATTGTTAGCTTGCTTGTTCACCTTGATGGCCACCACCTTGTCATTTTTCTTCTTCTTTAACAAGTATGGTGTGGAGGCCTTCTTGTCCACCTTGTTGGTGTAGGTGTTGGAGAGCTTGCTTGTTTGCTTCTTCTCTTTCTTCTTTACTCCTCCTCCATTCTTCACCTTACACTCATAGGACTTGTGGCCTTCCTTGTGGCACACGTAGCAAACCATGGTTTGTCCTTCATCAAGCTTCTTCACTCCCTTGATGGTGTTATCTTGATGAAGCTAGGCTTGCTTTGTCTTGCCTTTTACTTGAGTCAAGTCCTTGGTGAAGCGAACTACTTCTTGCTTGAGTTGCTCATTCTCCTTTGCAACCTCTTGTGTGCATGTATCTACAACAACTTTCTCAACACAAACTTGGTTGCACAAAGATGAGTCTAAACATAAATCATTACAAGAAATAGAGGCATCCTTTTTAGACATGTTAAAGATAGAACTTTTCTTTTTAGATGCCATGGTGGGGGTTGTACTAATGGCTTCAAGCTTAGCAACTTTGTTAGTTAGCTCATCACAATGTTTGCACATGGTTTCCATTTTAGCAAGAAAATTTTATAAGCATCTTGTGAGCTAGCTAACTTTTCTTTTAATTTTTCATTTTTCTTCACAAGTTGCTCATCATTAATTGTGCATGCATTTGTTATTGCACTAGCCTTAAGTTGCTCAATTTTAGTAGATAGTTCAACATTGAGATTAGCAAAGTTCTCATATTGTTCAAGCAAAGTTTTATATGCTTCTTGTGAACTATCTAGCTTCCCTTTTAATTTTTTGAGCTTCTTTTGTTGACTAGTGTAAACTTTAGCATAATTAAGATTTTATTGCACAATTTCATCATAAGAAGATATTTCATCATCACTATCACTCTCACTAGAGGATGGACTTTCGTTACCTTGTGCCATAAGGCACATACGAGAAAAGTTTGATGATGAGTGCTTGCGCCCTCGTCTCTTGTGATGGTGTTCTTCTTTAGTTAAAGAATCATCACATGACCTTATTGATGTGAGGGCTTGGTTCTTGCATGCCTTCTTCTTTGTCTTGGGTGTGGGCATGTTTGGACAAACTTCCACAAAGTGCCCCAACTCGCCGCAT
Source organism: Miscanthus floridulus (assembly GCF_019320115.1). Taxonomy (NCBI): domain Eukaryota; kingdom Viridiplantae; phylum Streptophyta; class Magnoliopsida; order Poales; family Poaceae; genus Miscanthus; species Miscanthus floridulus. The sequence continues at coordinate 55,919,932 of NC_089590.1, read as the reverse complement.
CCATAGCATCCTCTCTTTCTTTGCTCATTTCTTTGATTAGTGAAAATGAGATCTTGTATTTGGATGGGCACACCCTTGACATTGAGCCTTTGGATCATCTTCTCCACCTTGTTGATAAGTTTGATTGATTCTTCATCAAGGTCAAAGGTGGAGGAGGAAGATTGATCATCATCACTTGAACCTTCATCATCATCATCATCCTCATTTTCTTTTTCATCTTCACTTGAGGAGCTTGAGCTTGAGCTTGTCTCAACTTGCTTGCCCTTCATCTTCTTTTTCTCGCTACATGCGAGAGCTTTGCCTTTGCTTGATGAAGAGGCTTCTTCTTGACCCATCTCACATGACATTTCAAATGCCACTATCTTGCCAATGACTATGCCCGGCGTCATAGTGATCAAGTTCTCCATATTGTGAAGGATGGTGATGATGCTTACATATTTCTTTTGTGGTAGCATGGAGATGATCTTCCTCACGATGTCCGCATCATCTAGCTTTGTTAATCCTATAGAATGGAGCTCATTGATAATTAGATTAAAATGAGAATACATATCACGAACAAGCTCATCATCATTCATTGTAAAGGAATCATAATTTTGCTTAGCTAGACAATATTTTTGCTCACGGACATTACTTGTGCCGTCATGGAGCTCTTGGAGTTTTAACCAAATTTCATGTGCCGTATTTAAAGTGAACACTTGGTTAAACACATCCATACTAAATGATTCAAACAAGCAATTCTTAGCTCTAGCATTGAAATGCATTTCTTTTTCATCACTCTTTATGGGTTTTTCGGGATTCTTAATGGGTTTCATCCCATTATGAGTGACTCTCCAAACACCCAAATCAACCGCCTCAAGGTAGCAAGCCATTCTAGCTTTATAATAAGAGAAGTTAGTGCTGTCAAAGTGCGGAGGCCTAGAGGTATCCATCCCAACCACTCTAAATAGCGTCGGCTCAACGGCGGTTAAGTCAAAGGTCCAAAATGAGCCAACCGGCTCTGATACCAATTGAAGTGGACCGTGACGCCTAAGAGGGGGGGGTGAATTAGGCAACTTAAAATTCTAACTCTAAACTATGGCTTCCTTTTCTACCCTTAGCAAAACCTATGCAAAAGATAAACTATCTAAATGTGCAACTATGGTTTTGCTAATATGTTGCTATCTCTACTGCAAAAGGAGTAATGTAATCAATATAAATGCGGAAGCTAAAGAGCAAGGTAGAGATATGCAAACTCCCATCAACAACTCTGGTATTTTTACTGAGGTATCAAGAAGCACGCAAGCTTCCCCATAGTCCTCGTTGGAGCCCCTCGCAAGGAATCCCTCACAAGGGCCAAGCTCCCGGTCGGGTAACTCCGTGGATAGCCTCGGGCCTTCCCCACGCGCAAGTGGGTTTCTAATGTGCCTTCCGGCAAGCCTCTCCTAGATGCTCCCCACCATCTTCACTATCAAGCTTCTGGCCGAAACGTAGTGGGCCTTGTTCCTTCCGGTACACGGTGGCAGCCACACCACAAACGCGGTTGGTGTGATCTCGCAAGACTACAAGCCCCTCCGATGTACAACAATGGTGCGCGCAAGGACCGAGTGGTAAGAGGTATGCAAACCTTGCTAAACACTAGGCCTAAACCTAGAGCAAGCGCATAAGCGGTGGTCTAATCAACCTAAGCACCTACGCTAATCACCTAATAAAACACTAAGCACTATGCAAGTAGAGATCACTAAAATGGTGTATCAACACCCTTGGTATGTTTCCTTGGCTCCACACTACTCAAATGGCCAGTTGGGGGTCTATTTATAAGCCCCACTAAGAAAGTAGCCGTTGGGGATGAAATCCCGCTTTTCTGCTACTGATCGGACTTTGACCAGCGTTCGGTCACGAAAACGGATCTCTAGAACCTTACTGATGTTGACCGAACTCTGGCACTCAGCGTCCTATGCAGCGTCCTGTGCATCGGAGCGTCCGGTGCAGCGTCCGGTCACCTCTGTGAGCTTGTTTCTTTACGATCTTGTGTCCGACTTGGTTTCTATCTTCGTGCTTGGACTTTGCTTGATATCTTGGGTCTTTTCTTGTGCTTCTAAGGTCTTGCTTATGGTGTTGATCATCGGATCATCACGTCGCCTTCGTTCAAGTCACGTCTTGCATCCTATTGAACTATAAAATAATCACTTGCAAATTTATTAGTCCAATTTGGTTGTGTTGGTCATGAAACACCAAAATCCAAAGTAAATGGGCCTAGGGTCCATTTTCCTTACAATGGTGCACTATCAACAGTGACTTGTTCAGAGTCCGACTTCAGTATGTAATTAGGGATGGAGTAGTCCATCAGTGGCCCGCATGAGCTGTGACAGGAACCATTAGTGCCAATTCTGTGCGGTTCCATGCTGCAAAAATGTTTTCATGACAAACCATAGTTGAATTGAATCCCCCTCCCCATTATCTTCCATCCACTGACAAGTATAAAGAATTAGAAGGTGCAGGATGGTTAAACTTACTTGTAAAGCTATATATGATTTCACTACGGCCATCTCCTATCTAACAGGATTGTTGATGCATTATCTATAATAACAAAAGGGAATTTGAGCAATGCCTAACAGCAACAGGAAATATTCCCCTAAAATAAAACATTACTAGAAATAGCAGCTACTAACTATCACAAATGAATTAAATAAAACTTCTGGGGTCCAGACTAGTATCATTAACCAACACAAAATCTAGCAGTGAACAAAAATTAAACTACGTAATGACAATTCATTCCGACTTGGGAGGAAGGATAAGCGATACCTCGAAGTGAGGGTGCCGGGTGTGGCGACGTGGGGATCTAGCGCCGTGGCGGCTGCAGCACCTTGGGCCTCCGCCTCCGCTGAGGTACGCAGATGCGGGAGGGGATGAGGTCGGCGTGGGTTGGCCTTCTTTCCTACGGTGGCTTGCTCTGACTGGTTCCACATCGGTGCCCCCCTGCCCACTAGGCCTTCTTCCCAAGACCCCGTCCGCACATCATGGCCGCCTATGGTGCTCGATGCTGGGTCGCCGTCCCTGTAGCTGAACTCGCCTTGCAAGCACCGAGGATGCTGCTCGTCGGAGCTACCCTCACCGCAGATGCGTGGGGGCTGCAAGACCCCGCACTTGTCTTGCGCGCGTCACGCCGGCGGAGCTCAGAGCTCAGAGCTGGTGCTTCCCAGTTGAACCACGAGGAAAGGGTTGGGAGGACGAGGGTCATTGGCGCCACAGGTGAAGATGGAGGCGGCCGGCAAACAAGGTTCAGAAAGCACCTCTACCATCATGCCGTTGCGAGCGAAGCAGTGGAGAGGATAAGGATAAACCGAGAAGACTCTAGACACTTGGTAATTATCTATAAGTCATAAAAAAAGTTAGTTTTCACATGTGACACAAACTCTTTTGTCCTCCACACCACTTTCATCAGATTTGGCTCTAACGGTGTGAAACCGTGGTTGTGAAAAGTCCAAAATACCCTCAGGTCTGAATATGCAATTAAATTTTTGGTCATCTTAATGACCGAATTTTTTACATTTTGGCCTTTTTTTTGAAAGTTTCTCACAAATAGACCCTTATAGGAAAGATTTTAGAAAATGGACCCTTAGCTTGGTGCCATTGATGCTGGCGTCGAGCTAACACGTCACAGCGCCAGCATCCCTGGCGTCGAGCTCCTAGGCTCGGTAGGTGACATGGTAGGCGCCGAGCTCGACGCCGTAGATCTTGGTGCCAAGCTCGGCGCCAGAGTGGCTGGCGTCGAGCTCCCTGCCATTTAACCTCAGCCCAACCTTCCTGCCCGAGCGTTCTTCCTCTTCTTTCTCCTCCCTCTCGGATTTTTCTCTCCCCACTTCACCCTACCTCACGAATCGGCATATTGGACCTTAAAACTTTGATTTGATTCGTAGATCTTCGAGAGCAAGGTATCCTCGCTCCCCTCCTAGTTTTTTTCATATCGATTCGGTATATATTAGTCGGATTTTTTAACGTAATAATCATCATCACTTAGGGTTTTATTCTATCCCTCAATATATGTATTATACAACCGTAGGATGATGCAGTTATATTATGGGTTCATTGTTGTGCATCAAATGGGAAACCCTAGGTTTAGGGTTTAATGTTAACTGCTTTTGGTTTTTAGAAGGAAATTGGTTGTATTGTAGTTATGCTTCTCATTGACATTTACTTGTGATGTTTTAATTTATATTTGTTAAATTACATCCGTTTTGTTAGATGCAAGAAATGTTTCGGGAGGAGTTTTAGCGAAAATGGGGTCGTCCTCGAGAATTATACCCTGACGCGTCTAGCAAAGATGCCCTCGTCCCTCCTGACCTCCCTGTTCCTAACTATGACTGTGGTTTCCCGGCCCATGTCTTTAATTGAAACATCCAGACACAGCAGCACGTTGCTTCTACACATGCAGTCGTTTTAATGTAAGAAATTATTTCCACTATCCTTTTTCTTTATCTGTGTAAGTATGGTACTAATATTTTGTTGGAATCTCATTGTGTAGGACCATGAGAGGTGCTTTTTCTTTCAGTGGATCGATGGTGCAGACAAGTTTGATCTTAGGTACCTTCTTTTCGACGATTGGTTTAGAGGGAGACATCCATATGAGCACTTCAAGCGGTGGGTTCCACCCCCTAACCCTCCACCAATGACGGCTAAGGAGAAGCACCTAGCCGCAGTTAGACGACTCGAGGAACCTCCTCTGTGCCATTGCGGAGATCGAGCTATGATAAACCCTGATAATACGTTGGAGTTTGTGTGTCCAAACAAGCATGAAGTAAGTGCAAAGTGTATGTGTTGAAATGTTGAGCTATATATGTTTATGTAGTAATGTCTACTTATTTAGATGTTTTCAATGGCGAAGTGTCATTTCAAGGAGTGGTTGTATGGTTCTAAGAACCAATGGCCGGAAGAACCGTGAAAGGTTAAGGAAAAGAAGAAAGAAAGGGTAATTTACAAAGCACCTCCTATCTTGTGCAGATGTGGTGTTAAATCCAACTATGGCCTAGTCCCTTCGGAGCTTGGAATAGGCTATTATTGTGGCCATATGGTTGAGTATGATGAGGTTGGTTATTTTTGTGGTAAACATGAAATCGTATTTTGTTTCTTTTGCAAAGACATATATGATATAATTTTTCATTTGAACAGAGCACTAGGAAATGCAGGTGGGAATGTTATAATGGTCAAGCTAAGTTCTTTGATGAACTAAAGAAGAGGCAAGTAATTGCACGAAAGAGGGGATATGGACATGACTACGTCAACCTATTCGTTAAACATCACAAAGAAAAGATACGTGAGTTTGCTAGACAACGTGATATTTGTAACCCGATTGATGTTGGGCTTAACAAATGGGGATTAGAGAGACGGATGATGTTAGAGGAGGAGAGGGCAAGGAATGAGGCAAGGGAGGAGACAAGAGTACAGATGCAGGTCTTGAACGAGCATGTTTTTGTATTATGTGCCAGTGAGTGCTTGAAAGCATTTTTTTCGTTGCCTGATTTTAAATGTGATATAATCATGTTGCTAACTGATTGCATTTCATACATGAAGGGATTGGTTGCAACGAGGAACATGCTACAGAGCTGGCTCGTGCAAGGTATGAGAAGAAGTTAGATGAGCATAGATCGCGAGTTGGTCACACCGTTCAATCACCGATTGTGTTGTCTGATGAGGGGGATAAGGATGAGGATGACACTAGCAGACTGAGTGAGCTCATTGCTCTAGCAGAGGCGGGCTTGTAGGCACAAGAGGTTGAGGATGATACTGGCAGACTGAGTGAGCTCATTGCTCTAACAGAGATGGGCTTGTAGGCGGAGGAGGTTGAGGAAGACACTAGCAGACTGAGCGAGCTCATCGGTCTAGCAGAGGCGGCCTTACATGCTGAGGATGATGATGACGTGTTCTTTACTCAGGCTATAGCGGCCGCAGATGAAGCGGAGGCCACTTACTACAGGCGATAGGCAGGTCAGAGCAACGTAGGTGAGCCTAGCCACAGCAACAGGGTTGTAGTAGAGGACTGGTACTCGGATGATGAGTTGTTTACTCAGTATGTTTCAGATTGAGGATTTAGATGTGCATTTGCCCCTATGTGTACTGTCGGCACATACTTCTAGTATTATTATGTTGTTTAATGTGGCATAGTATTGAACTTTTAATTATCTGGTTGTTTTCATTATTTATGGTCTCAATATTTCGCTTAATGTTACGGACATATTGAAATGTGAACACGTGCTGCAAATAAAACCTAATGACATACGACATTATATAATTCAACACACGAAACACATGAAATGTCATGTGAGAACATGTACCGAACCTGGGTACAGAGTGTGAAAAACACATAGATGTGGCATGTGAAAAAGATAAAGTCATCCTAGTAGTGTGGCCACATAGCAAATTGTGTTGCACCTTCTCCATAGTAGCCTCCCGTTGTTGTTGTTGGTGGTGGCGGGGGTGATGGGGGAGGCCCCTTGTTCTTGTGGTTAGGGCAGGTGCAATATGGATCATTGTAGAGTGTCTCCTGTGAATCGACACCATTGTTGTTGTTGTCATGCTCGTCGTCCTTGTAACCGCTGCTAACTTCCCTTTCTAGACCGAAGATATGGTCCTGTAGGTAGTAGATGTACTCTGCATGCGGATAAATAGGTCGAGGATCGACCCACCTACTAAACCCACATTTTTCTTTGGCCAAAGAAGACTACAATAAGTATGTCGTGTAAGTTATATACAAGAGAAACATATTGAAGAAACAAATAGTAATAGCAATTACCCATGCTTGTGGGTATTTGAAAAAACGACGACCTCCATCTATTCCCTTAGTGAACATCTGCACTAGGCAGTCCTCACCATACATGCATTTTGGCCACTCTTCTTTCCTTTCATCGTATTCTCTCAGTGGTGTCTCTTTGGTGAAATCACTTTTGCTCTCAACAGGGCTTTCCAACCCTTCCTCGTTCTCAAGTCGAGAGACTTAACTCTTGTGATGAGTGGTGAGTTTACTAGCTTTAAGAGATGGTTACAAACCTCCTAGGGCAGCCACACGAGTTGGCAAGCTCCACGAGTGGCGCTCTAGCTGGCTAGGAGCCAAGCTCCAAGAGTAACAAACAAAACCGCTAGCCAAAACATGAATCAAGTGCTCTTTTGAGTTGAGGAATCAATGGAGCTGCTCTCTAATCGAGTTTTGGACCCTTTTCTTTGATGGGAAAATCAATGGATTTGCTTAAGGGCTCAAGGTCACTAATGGAGAGAGAGAGAGAGAGGCTCCTTTATGTTTTAGACGAGATGGAGTGAGGAAGAAGAGGCAGAGAGTCGTTGGGGAGGAAGGGGAAGGGTATAAATACCCCCTAGCCCCCAACGGTCACTTTAGTCGTGGTAGTGCCGCGGCTCAAGTGCGGCAATGCCGTACTGCGGCAGTGCCTCTCTTTAAGTGCGGCAGTGCCGCACCACGCAAGACAGCAAGGGTAAGAGTGAAGTGTAGACTGTCTTGGCTGTGAATCTGAGGATGCATGTGTATGTTTAAGCACTTGGTAGCATATATTAGCTTAAACATTGTGTCCCCGTTTATAGTACGGCTTTTTCTATACTCAAATTCAAAATATAAAAGAATTTAAACCTTCTTTGAGTTTGAAGCCATCTACATTTGTAATTGGGGGCTCCTTCGTTTCGTGTAGCATCCTCAAACATGAATTCCCTGCTTGTCATCTCGATAAATCTCATTAGTTCTCTAATTGTGTGGTCATTATAACCAAAACCCACAATTAGGGCTTGATTGCACTTTCAGGATTTTTCCATCCCTCTCTTGGTCATCGTCTCAGTATCCCTCATGTAGGAGATGGCTCCACCGGCGGGGGAGGCGCATGGCCATGCTAGCCACACCACCCGCACGCATGGATGTGCCCTGCCCCGTCGTCCTATGTGTAGCCGCGCCCTACCCCTCCGACCACACCGCCCGTGCGCACGACATTCAGCGAGGCGCGGTGGGCCCCAAGGTGGCGCGTAGCCAGCCTCTAGGCACAGCGTGGCCGTCCTCCAGGACATGGCATGGCCGACCCCAGGCGTGGCATGGCCGAACCTCAGGCGTGGCTCACAGCCAGCTTAGGGGCGCCGTGCGGCTGTCGTCCCGCAGGGCGTGACGCGGCTCTCGGTCGGCCCCAAGAACGGTGAGCACGCGCTCGTGTTGGCATCGGAGCACCCGACAAGAGATGCAAGCAAGGCAGGCGTCTGAGGATAGGGCTCATGCTAGCGACTGGCATGTGGGTAGGGGTGCGCTCAGACGGCGAGCGCCTTCGGTTCAGCGAGCGCAAGCAAGGGCGAGGAGTCAGACGACGAGCGCCTTCGGTTCCTCGGTGCCATACCCGTCCCCGTCGTCGTCCCATGCTCCGTTCGCGTTGGCTGAAGCAGCGGGCGCCAGGCCTTAGCTCGCGCTGCTCGTCTTGAGGAGGAAAAAGGTGTTGGAGTCGCTGATAGCTTGGCCCCACCCGGCGGAGAGAGAGGATGAGGTTACGTGAGAAGGGCATTTTAGATGTTTTCATTAGTTGGGCCCACGTGTCAGGGCTGACAAACGGCAAAAACCAGACGGAAGGTGGACGGAATGGCTTGGGAGGCAAAAAAAAAGTGTCATGGCAATATGGTGCGTTTAAACTTTTTAGTGGCCAGTGGGCTTAGAGCATCTTTCATAATGGCACACAGGGAAAAGGCTCGTGATACAAGCCTCTAACCTTTACCCATACCCACCAAGCCATAACCCAGCAGATATCATTTTTTTCCTTTCTAACCTGCCATCCAAATGCCACCGGAGGAGATGATGCTGATTTATTTTATTTAACATTTAACACATAAGATCCAATGTATGGCCTCTATGATTATAAAGACAAATAAAGTTGAAGTCATCGAAACTATATATGAACAACCTTGTTTTATAAGCTTCACTTATGATTCATCTTTTATGTTCCAGTCATTGATCAACTTGTTTTATAAGCTTCATTTATGATTCATCTTTTTATGTTTTAGTCATTCTTAGGTACATGGAACCTGTTAAAAATAACGGTTGCAGCACACCTTTTAAAGACTTGACAAACCAAACAATGATGGTAACTCCTGGTCCTTGTATATGTATCAATGCTTTGTAATGTATATATAAGTAAATGAATTAATTATGGCTTCTTTTTGACTTTTATATTATTGCAAATTACAAATTAGATGGTCAAAATGGATCCATGTGTATGTGTGTAATTTGAATTATGAATACATGACAGTGAATGGTGCCATGTGTGTGTAATTTGAATTATGAATCAGAATGCGGCAAAAATGTGTGTGTAGGTGCCGTTAGATATACTTCCACTTCTATGAGAAGATCTTGGAGACAACCGACGCGATCATTATGCCGATGGCATGGCTGCATGCTTAGATTGGCACGCAGGGCGACAGTGTATGTGCTGCAGGCCCACGTATTGAGCACGCGGGAGCTGGACTACATCAACAGAAGTATGGACTGCATCAACATAGGTTATGGGATGCTGAAAGAAGAAATGGTGCTGGGAAGTCGAGAAAATCATATTTTTGTCCTTACGGGGAGTGGGCTTCGCCCAAATACCATCAATTTTGTGGGCTTCGCTGAAATGCCCTTATAAAACGAGTCCAACACGCTATAACGTCATTTTGAGTTTTAAGTCTACTTTAAAAAAAATCAGTCGAAATTTTAGCCTTCAGTGACCATTTTGCCCCTGAGCTCGTTGACCTATGCCCTGTGCTCTCATCTCTCCCTCTCTCGTTGTTCTCTCGCTCGAGTGAAAGGCAGAGCGCCGCCGCCCTAGGCCACCCCACCCCCGCGCCGCGCCCCCAGGTCGAGCCTCACCGCCGCCATCCGCCCCCAAGACGGCTCCCTGCCCCAGGCGAAGGCTAGCCCGCTAGCGCCGCCACGAGCAGGTCCTCGCTCTCCTCGTCGCTGGATCTGCGGCCGCTGCTCCTGGCTGTCCGGGTGCTCTAGAACAACCACAGGGACATGTCGTTAATTTGGATGAATTACGGATTGAGGAAATGCAAGATGATGAAGGGGAAGATCCAGCGACGGAGAGAGCGGGGACCTGCTCGTGGCGGCGCCGGCGGGCTAGCCTTCGCCTGGGGCAGGGAGCCGTCTTGGAGGCGGGGAGGCTCGGCCCGGGGGCACATCGCGGGGGTGGGGGGCGGCCTAGGGCGGCGGCGCTCTGCCATTCACTCGAGCGAGAGAACAACGAGAGGGGGAGAGATGAGAGCGCAGGGCATAGGTAACGAGCTCAGGGGTAAAATGGTCACTGAAGACTAAAATTTTTACTGATTTTTTTTAAAGTAGACTTAAAACTCAAAATGGCATTATAACGTGTTGTACTCGTTTTATAAGGGCATTTCAGCGAAGCCCACAAAATTAATGGCATTTAGGCGAATCCCCTTCCGGTATGGACAAAATTTCGATTTTCTCTTGGAAGTCTGGTCAGCCTAATAAAATTACACCGGTTTTGAGCCATTACAACCGGAGAAATAAAAATGTGTGAGCAGGTCACACTTTTTTTTTCCGACAAATATGGGGCCGGAGGTCTCGATCCGTATCTCACCCATGCGTCATCTTCTTCCAAGGCTGTTGAGATCTCATCCACACGGCGCAACGCCGCCGTAGGGGGCTCGATCCTGTCGGCCCCTGCAACCGAGTCCCGCCGAACCTCCTCTGCCTCCGAGACTCTGTCGGCACTCCAGCGACTGCCGATGGGGGAACACTGTCTACGGCCTCGTCACATACCTCTCAGGTGCCGAGATGTGGAACTGCGCCGCTTGCATCGCGCGTCGCGGCAGTGGAGATGCCCAGGACAAGGTGCGGAGCTGCAGGGACGTGGTCCTCGCCTCCTCTGGTGCGCACAACTTCAGGTGCGATACGGTAACGCCGCCTTTCTTCGGAGTTCCGGAGTGGTGGACATGTCGCCGACTCCTTGACGTGCTCAGCGCCATGGCCGGATGGCCCCTAACAACTTCTCCAGCTAGTCAAGTCTGGGTAGTCGATTGCTCGGCGCGGCGGCAAAATCACCACTCTGGTTCGCGCCGCTGATTAACTCCAAGACGAGTCCACGGAGCTCCCGTGGCCAACGCCGGCTCAACGGGACCAGGAGGTACCGAATAGAAGAGCATCCATTGACGAAGCTCAGCTTTGCTCATTCGAATTATGTTCAGATCTGGACACAAGATACTAGCAAATGGTGGCTGATTTTTGGCGTCTACTACTTGCGTTTGGATTTTGATTTCTCAGATCCCTTCTCGCAAAGTAGAGAATATACTACTGCTTCTCCATTCTTTTTTTCAGGGTTGAGAAATAATTTATGCAAACCAAACACAAATTTCCAATGGAAAAGATTTACAAGGGTTTTGTTGTGCACACCAGAATACATTCGGAAGTCACTTCCAGGTGAAAAAAAATCACTAGACATCCAAACATGCCCTTATATGATTGCCTGAGTAATGCTAGGCCTGATTCTAGGGAAACTAATCATGCCTTTACGTGTTATTGTTTGTACAGAGAGTATATTCAAACAGAAGAGCTTTGTTCTACGTTTCGTATTTATTATGCAGATTAGTGTTTCAGAATTAAAGCAACCCTTATATGATTTACAATAATTTGGCAAAGCTTTTTTTTTTGTTTTAGACAGAGAAAATTATTCCGGTTTCAACCTTAGGAAAGACGAGATACCCATAATTACAAAACTCACTCAAGTCACAATTTATTTTTACAAAACTCACTCGCAATAATTCTAAAAACATCATGAAAAAGGGTTTAACATTATTGACCAATTATGAATATAAGCGGCCATCGTAGAATGCAAAAAACTACCTAGCTATTGACTCCAAGTTCTAATAGGCCAAAACTTGCAGCTCTTGATAGGACCTGTTTGGTAGGGCTCTGGCTTCTCTGAAAATGGTTTCGGCTCTGGCTCCTCTAAAGGAGCAGCTCCTAGCTGAAGCCGTTCTGGAAAACGTTTAGCAAAACGGTTCCTTCGCACTAGACGACGTGAACCCACAGCAAGGAGCCACGCGAAGCTCGTTTTTTAGGCTTCATCTGCGCAGACAAAAAATGGCTCCGGCTCTTGACCGGCTCCCCATGCAGAGCCCTTTTCCAAAACAGGCGTTTGGCACAGCTTCTGCAGGAGCCGGAGCTGAAGCCCCTGCAGGAGCCCTGCCAAAGAGGCTCTTAATCCTCAGGTTGCTGTAATGGTGTCCAGAGCCATACTCAGTACACACTCCTGTATAAACTTGCAACAAAGTTTTTGGTCAACGTCAGTCAAAAACAATATTGTTTCTTGATAGCCATGCATAGCACCTAATAAATTTGCTAAGGGTGTGTTTAGTTCATGAAATGAAAAATTTTGGATGTCACATCGGATGTTTTGGGATGTCGGAAGGGGTTTTCGGATACTAATAAAAAAAACTAATTACATAACTCGTCTGGAAACTGCGAGACAAATTTATTAAGCCTAATTAATCCATCATTAGCGCATGTTAGTTACTGTAGCACATATGGCTAATCATGGACTAATTAGTCTTAAAACATTCGTCTCGCGATTTCCAACTAAACCGTGCAATTAGTTTTTTTCTGTCTATATTTAATACTCCATGTATGTGCCGCAAGATTTGATGTGATAGTTTGGGGTGAAAATTTTTGGAGGCCTAAAACATCTGTCACTAACTTTAGGACATTATCTTGACCCGCCGATACATTCCACTGGTTAAATAAATCATATAGGTGGTCTAATTTCAAAAGTGAACAAACGGCATGCTAAATAAATTTAGTATGATGAAATTAAAAGGCATTGGATGTTTTTTCTGATTAAAAACACATGTTTTACTTCCAAACCAATTTCTTCTCGTTAGACTATCCTTCATGAGGACAACATCTTTCGTCAGATACAACATAAAGATTTTATTGTTTACCACAGAATGTTTCAAATTAAGGAAAAAAAACTAATTTTCTTAAACTAAAAACATGTTCTAGCACCGTAAATAAAAAAATTTCTTGACCAAAAAGTGTCATGTTTATGAGGAACTTATTCCAACATCATGAGGAAAAAATGTCCCCATATCACAAGAAGAATGTTTAGATTTGGGAGACAAATATTCATGGCCTTATTCGTTTCGCTGAAAAGCCAGACTGAAAAATACTATTGATTGATTTGTTGTGAGAGGAAAACACTGTACCATGACTGATAAGTTCGAGCGAACAGGGCCCATGATGTTTATATGAAATAAAATATTATAAAAATAATTAGAACACAAATTTCAAAAGATCGTAACAATTTTTACCCTATGCTAATGGAAAAAAGGAGAAAAGACTTATAAGGAGAAGAAAAAGAACCAATGTGTCATGGTACAATAAGAAATAAGAAAGAAGAAAAAAGAAAATGGAAATGGAAACCGAGAAATAATAATGGATCATTTTCATGGGCCGCACTCCCTACACCGCCGCTACCTGCTGGCACTGCGAACGCACCGTCGGCCTCACATCTACGGATCCACCGGCCGGCCACCCTCCGGCTCAGTGCGTTCCAACAGAAGGAGTCCAGCACGGTGCTAGGGCGCGCCGGCCTGGCTCGGCAGCACATTAGCAAGCCCAGCCGGAGGGCAGTGCAGCGTTGCGGAAGCCCACACACCTCGAGCCCCCGAGGCCGCGACGCAAGACGCCGCCGCCCCGAGCGGCGAGTCCCCGAGGCCTAGCCGCTCGCCCGCCCGACCGCCCGAGAGGCACCCTGCCGGCCGCCACCCCGTGCCCCCGCCTCGGCCTGGGCGCCTGGCGCTGGTCGCCGAGCCGGGCTGTGCGCGTGGCCGAGGTGCCGAGCAGCCGAGCAAGCTGCACGCCGCCGGCACCGCCCGCCGCCCACCTAGTGCGCCAAGCTGCAGAGCAGCGCGCCAGCGCCCTAGACCGGTGAGTGTGCTTCTGATTTCTGAAGTTCTGAGCTATCCCAAATGGCCAAATCTCATACTCTAGGGTTTGGGCAGTGAGCACTGGGCAGTAAATTTGGGCTTGGGGATTGTGTTTATGTGAATTTGGTGTGTGATTCATTGTTATTGGGCAGTGAATTTATGGAATGAAATTTCTTGTCATTTTTCAGGAAGAAAGCAAAATCCTCGAACTAGAACTAGTATTGTAGTCTCTTATTTATGTAAAGGCCTTATTTTATGTATGATCTATGTAAGTTTCGGACCTATTTATGCAAGTTTTGAACCTTTTAAATGTATTATTACAATTTGGTTAATTTAAGTCATGTATACTGAACTTCATTTTTTGGATTCTACCGTATTGTTTTTAAATTTTTTGATTAGGACTACCCTTGTTTTAAATCCTGGGTCCACCACTGGGAGTTGTGGCACAATGAGTTTGGCATTGGTGTTATGTTTCTCACCTAGCATACTCCCTATTGCAAATTATCAAGATCTGCCACTGACTAATGGAACCAATTTATAGGGTGTCTTAGACTGAAGAAGATCTCAGGAAAGCTTGAAAAGGTCTGAGAGATGTCACTGGGCTATGCTGAGAAGCTGTCCTACAGGGAGGATGTGGGTACTGTGGGAATGCCTGAGATCTTTGAGCCCCCTGAGCTAGTCCAGAATAAGGTTAATCTCTCTGGCCTATTTATTTGGATTTATTATTAGATACAAATGCTTCAATATGCCTTGAAGCCAGCAAAATACTTGTGAGATGTTTGCACTTAATTATGATATTAACTTTGAAACATTTGTTTCCTTAGGCTGTAAATGAGCTACACAAGTGTTTTGGTCGTGTCAGGTCGTGGTTTAATCATGTATTTAGGTGCTTGCTTAAGATTATGTGATGTTTTTTTTTGGATCAAGCATGTGCATGTTGCTTGGAATATATTTGGAAAATGATGATGCTCATAACACAAATGAATGGTAGGTTGTGTGTCCCCCTCCTCTTTAGAGTTGCTGTCCTTTTTATAAAATTAGTTTTGTGAGATATGGTGAGGTTAGATATGTTCTAGCAAAGAATGTCCTAAGTCGAGAATAACGATGCTACAAAGGGAGATTTACTGTGTTACTGTTATATTGGCTTTGGGGAAGATTAAATGGAGCATTTTTTTTTTTGGGATGTATCATCATGAGATTTTGTTGGCCCATGGTTTGATCAGTGTGACATCCAAGTCCAATTTGTATTAGGCACTTGGTGGCCCATGTGCGTGTTGATGTGAGATTAGCTGTGGGAAAGATTAAATGAAGCAAAGACAATTTTTGGGATGTATCATTGGTGCTTTCATGAGATTTTGTTGGCTCACAGTTTGATCAGTGTGACATCCCGTCCAATTTGAATTAGACACTTGGTGGCCCATGTGTGTGTTGATGTGAGATTGTGGGGTTTAATCCCGCCTTGCTAGTTGAGGGTGGGTTAGACCATCATATAAGGTTTATAGAGCACATGTCACTAACCCTGGATACACGAAGCGAGAATGAAGGCTTAAGTGGGTTGATGGGCACTCATTTGAGCTGTTTGGATTTGGACTCTAGGGCGTTACAGTTGGTGTGGCTGAGTTCTAGCTTGATCCTCAGTTTGATTGATGGAACATGAGGCATAAATTACGTCCTTCACACCAAGTAATTCCTTATACATAGAAACCTGGTTCAGAGGCTGATCTGCTAGCTGTTAAAGGGAACTGAAATTTGGAAAGAACAGTAGGGAACTTCAGTCCTCCTATGTGAGAATTTCTGGTAAGGTAGTTGACCATGCACCAGGGTGCTGGGGGAACATATATTGCCATCAGTGATCAGTGGCGGATCCAGAAACGGGGTGCGAGGGGGGCTAACAACGGAAGACTATAGATTTTACTGTAGTTAAACTAAATGGTGCAATAGGTATAACAAGAAAAATAAGTAACAAGTAACAATATTAATTTAAAATGCATGTAGGCCTCTATACTAGTAGTCTTTCATGCGGGAAACTTTAGCTTGCTTCGCCTGACTCGCATCTACAACATGGAAAACATCCGAGTACGGAACATGTTTTGTCATTTGAAATTACGGTAACACTCATTTTTGACGGTTGAAGCCTTGAAGGCGTATAACAATATTGTCTCTAGTACTAAAAAACATACGCTGGGGCTAATCTTCAAGACATAATAGTGCTCATAGAGTCATACTCCCTCCAGGTCTTAAAAACGTGCCGCTGGGAGGGAAGAGCAAAAGGATCCTAAAACTAGTCGTTTTGTAGTTGTGGCATCAATTTGGAGCAAAAGGATCCTAAAACTAGTCGTTTTGTAGTTGTGGCATCAATTTGGACTAAACTAACCCTGCTGCCCATTAACTGCGCATGGACTGCATTAACCGCAGGCGGCTCTCTTCCTCTCCTGTGCGCATATATGGCCGCATGCGCTTCCAACTTCCAAATTCACATGCAGCCGCAAACTGGCGCGGTAGCTTTGCATGGTGCTTTGCTACAGCACGCGACTGTGAAAATTTCATATGCGCGGCTGGCCGAAAAAAATTACAAAATCGCAGCAGCAAAAGAACTGGTTGCCAGGAGTCGAACTCAGCTCATCAACTTGAAAAGTAGTGCCCTTTACGACCTGAGCGGAGAGCTTGTTTTGTTTCAAGGTACTAACGAGACCCTATTTAATATGGGCAAAGCAGGAAATAGGCACCCTAATTAAACACTCCTTGGTATTGGAGATTATGTCCAAAACGACATGTTTTTGAGACCTGGAGGGAGTAGTAGTTTAGAAAGAGAGAACACGACACTAATACTTGAGGCATATGAGTACGGAGTACTGCTAGTCGGCTAGTTTGTACAAGGCCTCTGGCGGTCTGGCCACAAGCACTGCCTGTTTGATGAACAGGAGCGATGCTGGTGCCTCCATGCCTACAGGCCGCCAGCTGCAGCCGTGCCAGCCGGATTGGGATGGAGGACCAGCGGCTGCATGCCTGGGGCCTGGGCTTGGTCGGCTGGTTGGCCGGCCAGCTGGCTTGCGGCGGATCTACTGGAGGCGCCGGCTGTCTATGGTTGGGTGCAAGGATGCTGGGAGCAGCAGGACGGCCTACTCGTGATGGGGATTGGTTGAACGCCGGCTGCAAGCCCGCTAGGATGAAACGGAGCATGGGAGTCTCGGAATGGTGTGAGTTTGGCTGGTACTGGGCCAAGTTTACTGTGTTAACCTGGGCTGGACCTTGTTGGCTTCTTCTATGGGCTGGTATTGCTACATGGGGTCTTGGCTTCTACTTGGGCTGGACCCGGGCTGCAGCCCCCCCAGCCCGGGCTCTAAGATCCATCCCCGTCAGTGATGACAATGTCATGGTGACAACCAGAGCACTTCTGTTCATATGCCATATTATGGTACCTTTTTGGAAAATGTACTAAAATGAAACTTATAGCTGTGCAAATCCATGTTGTGGTTAATGTTTTTTTGAAGCAACATGTTGTGGTTAATGTTTTGTAGACCAATAGAGGCACATTAAATAATCTCTGTATTTTGACATTCTATTTTTTCTTCCTGGATTATTGATGCAGATAGAAGAGCTTGCTGCCATGGTGCAAAAGGTTGTGCTACCATGTTGGTACCCATTTCAACTCTTAATCATGATTTCCTTATACTGATGGCATTAATTGGCCTTTACAATGCAGAGCAAGCATTTGGTGGTGTTTACTGGGGCCGGGATATCAACTTCGTCAGGCATACCTGATTTTCGAGGGCCCAAGGGTGTCTGGACCTTGCAGGTAGTACTGGTGTCTGTGTTACTTGCCTTGAGTACGGACCCCTTTAGCACGTGAATGTATTTATTTTAAGTGATTTTTGATGCTTGGTTGCATGCTAGACATCCTTGCATGTACTTGCATGGCATGCAATCCACATTTGAGTGTATGTTTGATAGAAGGGGGATATAATGACAGAAATGTGCTCCCATACGGTTATAATATTGGACTTTGGGGCCCACCAAAAAGTTATTTTCCTTCACAAATACTTGATGTTTTGGATAAGATCTAGTCAAACTTCAGAAACTTTTTTCAGTAACTACCAACTATTTAGTTTGGAAACAAAAAAGTTACATTCATAGATTTATTTTTTAAAAAAGTACATTCTATAAGTTTGTTGGATTTTATAACTATATCCTAACAGAAGGTAGTGGTCAAATTTTCACATTGGAGACCATGTCATGTCCAAGTGTCAGGTATTTTTGACTGTAGGATGATATTATGAAATTCTTCCATTTTTTTTATTATTTTTGAAAAAAATAGTTTTCAATAATCAATACCTGCTATTCCCCGTAGGAAGAAACTACTTTCCTGATGAACAGTTATTTGAATAAACACTTTCAGTTTTATAATTTTACATGTTATATATAGCGTGCAGGAAAAGGTGTTCCTAATGCATCACTTCCCTTCCATCGTGCTGTTCCAAGTTTGACTCATATGGCACTAGTCGAACTGGAAAGAGCAGGATTTCTAAAGTTCGTCATAAGCCAGGTGTGCTCTAGGTGCAGTACCTGCAGATATTCTCCATTCTATTCATCTTACTGCTAAGGAGTTTAACATATCAAAATATGAAATAATTTATCAAAGTACAAAATCTTAAATATGTAAAATTAAAATATACATAATGCAATCTTTTATTTATTATTAGTTATTACAGTATTCTTCTGTGTGATTAATGGATTGCTTCTGACACCCATTTAATTTGAGTAGTCTGTATTTTCCAGAATGTTGACAGCCTACATCTCCGTTCTGGTTTCCCAAGGGAGAAGCTGGCTGAATTACATGGCAATTCTTTCAAGGAGATCTGCCCATGCTGTAAAACTGAGTATGATTTACTTATATTACATCTTATTCAGGAGTATGTATCAGTTATCCATATAGTTCCTTTTTCTCGTCTTAGTTTATTCAAGAGGCTGTTCTCTGTTTGAAGGTACCTTCGTGATTTTGAGATTGAGACAATAGGACTGAAGGATACTCCAAGGCGTTGTTCTGATAAGAATTGTGGAGCTAGATTAAAAGATACAGTTCTTGACTGGGATGTAAGTACCTGCATCTTCAACATGTTAAGCTACAAATTTTTTTTTTCCGAAATATTTTCATTTGGCAATAGGAAGTACTGTGAAATATTACCTTTGGCAAATGGAAGTTCTATGAAACACTACAGATTTTCATATTCCATAGTGTTGCGGGCGGGCGTGAAGGGCGGGCCTGGTGCAAGCGGTAGTCTTACCGCCTGTGACCGGAAGGTCCCGGGTTCAAGTCTCGGTCTCCTCGCATTGCACAGGCGAGGGTAAGGCTTGCCACTAACACCCTTCCCCAGACCCGCACAGAGCGGGAGCTCTCTGCACTGGGTATGCCCCCTTTTATAGTGTTGTGGGCGTGTTTGTTGAAGAGCCAAGCAGAATTGCCTGCCAGGCAGCTTTCCCAAGCTGTCGGATTTGGTCGCCTGGTGGTCAGGATTGCTGCCTGGCAGCTGACCTGCCAGCCAGGTATCAAACCAAACACGCCTATTAGTCCCTGCTACAGAAATTTTATATCCTTTTTGTTGTGTACCTTATGGTATAGTTGGATTAATGCCCATTTTGAACCCTAGTTATCGCTGAAGTCATTAGTACCTCAGAAGTTATTTTAATAATCCATAGCCAACACAATATTTGATGAGGTCACTTGAACTCTTGACATACTTGCTATTCTTTCTTGCAAACCATTTGTGTTGTAATAGATTTTTTTAGTAGTGCTTCAGCTTCTATAATTTTATGCCTCTAAGGCCCTGTTTGGGAGTAACGTATTGTTTTTCAGATGTAAATCACTTCCGCCTGTAATGTACTGTGCACAAGAATACAACCGAATTTTCTTACACTTGGAAAACGCTGTTTGGGTAACAGCTAGCTTCCGGCTTGTGTCAGCTACCGAGTCGCTTGCTTCTCTGATGTGCTTTGTATCTCAAAGGCACAAATAGCAATTTCTCAGCAAATTACATTGCAAATCTCACCAAGTTTAAAAATTTAACAAATATGGAAATGCACAATCACATAAACCACAAGGACAAGATCGATATAAGATTCTATCATCAGTAACTAGGCACACCATTCTGATGATCAAATTCAGAAACATGATTATACAAGCCATCCCCCATTTCTTCAAACCAAGTGACACTTCTCATATCAGTTCACTGTTCACAGCTGCTGCAAGACTGAACCTCGAAGTTCAGATACAAGTGTATAGCCAACAAACACATCTTGGGAAAAGAAGAGCAATGCAGCAATTTGAGTATCTCATCAGTGTCTAGAATAAACACATCAAGGTCTAGAATATATCAATAGATACTAACACATCATCCTAGGAACAAAATCATTCGCATGAAACCTCCTCCGGCGATCACATAGAAAGGACGAGATACATCCAACATCATAATTTAAGCACTAGCAGAGATACGAACAAGATACCAATCTGATTAACACAAAAAGAACTTCTCCAGAACTCACACTAGGCCATAACCTTTCAAGATCTTCACATATTTGTAGCCTCTAACCTGCAGCACAACGTTATAAATTTGAGCATGAAACATTGTTAAAATTACAAAGAAATAAGCGCTTTTAGAAATATAAGCAATGAGCTTGTCTACTTGTTCTAAAAAATATGGACAAATTAAAATGCAACACGCCAAAGGGTGCCTAGTCCTAACGGTTAGGTGACCCAGCGACACTCCTCAGGTCCTGAGTTCGACTCCCCGTGGGAGCGGATTTCAGGCTGAGGTTAAAAAAAATCCCCTCGCCCGTCCCCATGTGCCAAAGCGCAGTGGTAGGCTCCGGCCCGGTTCTCACAGGGTTACGGCACCTCCTGCGTCAGGATGTGGGACGGGGGTTCGGGGGTTTTCTCGATCTGTGTGAGAAGATCTTCTTAAAGGGAAACCCGGGGGCCGTCATAACCCCCCGTAGGTCGAGTTTTTAAAATGCAACACTTTCTGAAAATAAATTGGACTCTCTGGTGAACAAAATGAGGTGGAGCAGTAAGCATAATCTCATGGATACAAAATTAAAGTACATTAACCACATGATCTAGAGGTGCAGCCTTTGTTATCTCATTGTATATTGTGTACCTCAAAGCCGATTAACACAATAAGTAAAGCTGAGGTACACTGGTCAAGAAACCACAGGTCCTAGTCTACAGAGACATAAATAACAGTCAGTACACTTACAGTTCATTGAGTTCCAAGTTTGCTGACTTCCTTCATCAACCACATAGCACGGAGTCTTGACTCATAACCAAGAAATATCTCTCGGTTCATGGAATCCTTAAAAACCTCAGATGCAAGAATCTTGACATCATCTGGCACATCATCCATTTCCTTTAACACGGCTAAGCATCTTGTAATTGAAAACTCTTGTCCTTGACTTATGTTTTGTGCTTTCACAGCAGCTTGTTCTCTTTTGAAACGCATGAAGTCTGACATGGTTTCTTCGATGCGTGGCACCACCTTTTCATCAGTTTTTCTCTTTGGTCTTCCTTTGGCTGGTCCAGTTGTCCCTGATCTTGAGCTCGTACGGTCTTCACTCTGCTGCTCTTGTTCATCGTCATCATTGTCTGAAAGATTAATTGTCTTGTCATGATCATGTTGTTGCTGTTTAGTGACCAAACCTTGCCTATCAAAAATTTTCAGCATATGATCTGATGATCTTTTCTTCTGGTGATGAGTAGATTGTTTCTCCATTCCTTGAGTTTCTACTGACTCATTTCCCAACCATGAGGTCCAGTCTCATCAAATCTTAATGGAGACTCTCTCTCACCATCTGATGAATAAGAGTGACTTCCTACATTCATTGGTACAGTCCATGGATTTCTCTGTCTGAAGTCTATGACTGTCTTCTCTGATAATCCAACTTCAGAACTTTTACATGGTGTAGGTTTAGGCTTACTAGAAGTAAAGCAAAGCTTCCCTTCAGCAAGTTGTCCTATTAGGACATCAAAGTTAGCCTAACAAATCTCTCTCATGATAATATGAAAATGTGTGTAGCTTTTACCTTCATACAGCAGGTCCAGGGAATCAAATAGCGGAAAGCTCTTCTTTTCATACCTCCTTAACTTTGAATCCTCGTGATAATAAATTTATTTACAGCCAGGTTAAGTAATCTCATTAAACAGATTGTTTACTGCAGTTTTTAACAAGCTGTACAGTACAATCTTTATTTAACAATGCAACTATTTTAGAACTCATCTCACAAGCTGTACAGTACCAAACTAGTTGTTAGAACAACTTCTGAATTAATTGCATTAATTCAACTTACTTCTATTATCTCATCCCAAATCTCAGCTGTTGTGTTAATTATTGATGCATCATTATTCCAAGAGACACCACTGTGCTTCAGGATGCTTTTGATTGCTTTATAATCTTTCTTCAGCTGAGTCTCTTTGTCTTGAATCTTAGTTTTACTGAACATTGCTTCAGGAAATTTGTCATTGAAGTCCTTCACGATTCTATTCCATCCATCCGTACACCAACCATTTTGCCCACGGTAGTGAGAAGTTCTATACTCATTAAGTATATCAACCAACCCCTTTTCATATTTAGAGGTCCATTTTGCTCTGTGTCAACGAATCTGAGATGAAAAGAACAATTATGATAGCTACAAAATAAATAATGAGATGAAAATCAAATCTGAGATGGAAATAAAATATGGAAAGTTAAACATTATGCATCTACAAATAAACATAAATATCACCATTAAACCAGGAACAAGTCAAGGAACATAAATATCTAACTTAGAAACTTGCATGTCTGTGTTATTACAGTGATTCTACAAAACAAGACAACATAAATATTCAAATTTCCATCTCTCACTGAAGCATCAGCACATAAATATGCCCTATGAACTAAACAATTGTCCTCATCCTCTTCGCCTCCTATTTCTTTCATAATCTGTCCACATCCTCTTCGCAATGTCGTCTCTCATAGCATTGGCCTCATTTCTTTGACTGTTTAGTTGTGTAACATCATCTCTGTACCCCTCACTGTCACTAGGAAGAACCACAAACTTACGAGGGTCAATTAGAGGTTCTTGGCTGCTTAGCCACTCATCATCACCATTGTGGAGTCTGATAACGTTATGCAACACAACTGCAGCTGCTGGAATTTTCACTTGGGTTTCAATGGGATAGTGCGTGGCTACTTTTAAGATAGGAAATCTCATCTTTAAGATGCCAATGGCTCGCTCTATGTGATTCTTGATGCGAGTGTGGCGAAGATTGAACAATTCCTTATAGTCCCTCGGTCGGCAATTTGCTCGGCCTTGGTCTTGAAGATGATATCTTAACTCGATAAGGGGCAAGGAAGCATGTTGTGTTTGCATATCCCCCATCAACTAGATAATACTTGCCAATAGGTACGTGAAACCTAGACCTAATGGCAGAACGCAGAAACGAAGTTCAGGTCAAAGTCAGTGGAAACATAAACGAAGTTCAGGTCAAAGTCACACGCGAGCATCACATTTTGAGAAAGAGCTCCTTTTCTATTCCTATATGGTGCTGCTTTACTTGCACTGATTGTGATTGGAACATGAGTCCCATCTATCGCTCCTAAGCAGTTCTGCAAGGGAGAGAAGAGGTGGTATTTCTAATTAGTATATACGTAAGAAAAAGGTAAGAATTTTGAAACAGTACATCTATTTGTTACATGTACCTGAAAGTAAGGTGCAAAATGTGGGTTGGTCGATATTTTCCAATGGGTCTCAGATGATGGGGGCTTCACAAAATCAAAAGCCAATGAAGAGATTGCATCAAAGGCTGCTGCGATATGCCTATGTATTGTCTCCACTGTGCTGAAACCTATCACACAATGCAGTAAAACTTGCATTTCGCGCAAGCATGTACATGAACATTGCTAGTTGTTCTTCTACAGTAACCCCTCTTGTACTCTGCAAAAGCCCTCTTGAACTAAGGTAATCTGCAAGTGCTTTGAAAATCCGTGGCTCCATACGCAAATTATGATAAGAACGATGTGGATGGCCCTCAAGAAGTTCAAGTGTATATTCTGAACCACTAAGCTTTGAAGTGTAACATGGAGTTCTTGTTTTGGTTTTGATAAGCTAAATATAGCGCCGGAAAAACAAGCATCATCATTTCATTTTCTTCTTCTTCTTCCTGAGATTCAGTTTCTTCAAACCTTTTATTGTAATCCATATCCACTGACCGGACATATCTATCTGAATTACCTAACGAACCAGGCCATGAGAATCGAGAAAAGGGAACATTGCAAAGCAAAGCATGACCAAACAGCCTATATGTAGCACACTTCCTCTGAAGTTATACATGTGAATGCAAAAACAACAAGAATGCAGGCTGCAGTGTTATACTGTTATCCTGGGCTAATGCGGCTTTACACAAAATGCACAAGTACTCCCTCCGTTTGCGTTTTCAAATATATGACATTTATAACAAGCTAATTACTTCATAATATATATCTGAAACTGAAAATGGAGGGCAAGAAATGAGGGTGTTAGCCTAGTACTGAACCTCAATGTATCCAGTTACCTACTACAGCTACTTACTATTCACTGTCATGTAATTTTCAGGTTCCTTGGCAACCAAGTTGATCATGGTGCCTTGGCAACCAAGTAGGAATCATAGCATCTGCTTTATGCAGTTAGAATATGCTAAGGAGTAGGTACACCACTTGCCTATATATGCAGTGGTTAGCATCTTCTTGTATCTAAGTTGTCATTGCAATTCAATACAATCCAAGCGGCCTGTTGGCCAAGCTGCCCTCTGGCAGCCTCAATTCTACTTGTGTTCTAGTTTGTTTAGCAACAGGAGGGACAGGGGTGCTACTCATCGAGAATGAATTTTAGCAAAGCAGTCCAAGCATTTGTCACAAAGGACAGATATTCTGCTCTGTGTGCACTTGCACTCTAGCTCAGTTTCTTTCCCTTCCACCTCTTCTAATCGCATATACGTATATGCAGTCATGCACGCACACTGCAGATGGCTTGCACACATGTTGCTTCAATTTGTTCTTCTCATGAGAAGCTGCATGCTTCTGTCCGGACCAAAATACTTGGCATCCATGCGAATACCTACTGAAGTCGACAATGTTTGATCGGAGTTCACATGTTCTTAATGCAGCAGCTACAAATCTAACATACGGCTACAATGCCATGGGAGCAACTTCAACATACAGATCATCTACCAAACATATCTAACATACATGTCTAATGCATAATCAGCAAAATCGATTGGTCCCAATTATTCAACCGTGCATTGGGGAAACATACAGAGCTGCCGTGGAAACATACAGAGCTGAATTACTCAATTTCAACCGTGCCATTTCACTCCTCATTCAAATAGGTTTCACACATAATCAGCAAGTGCAGGCAAAGAAGCATGTGCAACACATCCAAATTCGCTCCTCATTCAGATAGGTTTCACACATTTAGCATCCAATGTAAGAAGAGATGGGGATTAGGAGAGGAAGGCACCTGCGGAGAATCGAGGAACAGGTGTGCTTGCCATGGTCGCCATCGCCGCAGATGCACTTCTCTTCCCAGCCGCTGCCGTGGATTTGGACACCATCGCCGCAGATTCGCTCCTCATCGCTGCGGATGCCACCGTCAGTCTCCCTGATGCAGTCGTTGAGCCCATTCTCCCTGATGCCGCCGCTCTCCCCTGATCCCGTCGCTCTCCCTGATGCCGCCGCTTGGTGTTGCGCTCGCTGCGCCGCCGCTTCAAGCGAGAGCGAGCCCGATAGCTGTCGTATTTCTTTTCGGGCCTCCAGGGACGTTTATTTTTTTTTCCGGCGGTTTCAGCCCAAAACATCTGTAATTTTAGTAGGCTGACCGGTCATCCAAACAGCAAATTTTGTTGTGGGCTGGAAAAAAATTACGGGCTGTAATTTACAGATGTTTTGGACTGATTAAAACAGGGCCTAAAAGGTGTTGGTGGCTTAAATTGGAACAGTCCACTGCACCAATGCTCAAAAGTACTGTTTTTGGGGGTTGTTTTTTCGGTTTTCATGTATGCGTAGCAGCAATGCAGCACTACTTTAGTGTTTTCCTGTGGCAAAAGATTATGCATCACTGTTAAGTTCTACTTGTCGTTGACTGATTGACTCCATTGCTTCTTAAGGATCAGAATCCTAGAATAGTGGCATGCATAGCAAAATATTTATTGAGAAGTGTTAATGGTTTTCAGGGATGAGTAGCAGCATTACTTGAGTGTTTTTCCTGTGGCTTAAGATTATGCATTAGTATAAGTTCTGTTTGTAGTTGACTATGTTGCTCCTTAAGGATCAGAACCTAGAATACCGTGTGCTTAGTAAATATTTTTTTTGAGAAGTGTCAATCTATTTTCTTAGGACACTGTATATGTTCCCTTTTAAGAAGCGATGCTTTTTGTGAGAACTGGTATGTTGCGCCTAGCAGTAGATGGACTTATATCAGTTTAGTGATGGTTGCTGAATGCCATCTTGTATATTATTTGAAGTTATGCAAGTTTCATCAATGATATCAGATTATTAAACACATTTTTTCAGGATGCTTTACCCCCTGAGGAGATGAATTCGGCCAAGGAGCATTGTCGATCAGCTGATCTTGTCTTATGTCTAGGAACTAGGTATTGGCCATATTATTCTCTTGTTATAGTGGGAATTGTTTTTGCAAGTTCCTTCACTGAAATTAGTATTTTAAACTTTTTTGACCTTTAATACTTTGGTGATACATTTCTCATATCTGTCTAAACCAGAAGCAAACAAAGAGTGGTGGGTGCTATATCTGTCCAATTGCTTTTGTCAATGGACATCGAAAATTTTCTTATTCTTTAATAAAGTTACACATGTCACCTGCATATTCGTGAGAAAAAGTTCATATACAACTCAGTTTGAACCATTTGCAAACCTACTGCTCAAACTTTGGGTCCACAGATATTATGAGGAAACATTGTAGTGTGTTCAACTGACCATTGCCATATTTCTGAGACTGCATGCTGGCAAGAAAGAAAACCTCTGTGGACCTCTGATACTATATGGATTCAATGCTGCCTTGCTGACCCCCATAACATCACACACTTCGTTTCCTCAAGACCTCAACCATTAGATACAGCTGGTCTCTCCCCTCTTGAATGTCCTTTCCCTCAACCTGTTCCCTTCTCTGCGTAGGCTCCTACCTTCGTAGCCCCAGTGCCTAACTCTTTTCTTCTGCACTAACTGAACTAAAGTCCTAATTTTGTGTCTCTTGGTGATTTGTGCTGCATGATTGTGCGTTATCCATTGCCAAGCTACTGTCTTGATATCTCTACCACCGGCTTGCTAACCCTAGGCAAAGGGGTACGAAGCGGATTTCGGATGGTGGCACTGGCAGCGAGTAGGGTTGGCAAAGTTTGGTTATGAGCTGTGGGTGTGAGGGGGTGTCTTCAGCAGTGCTATTCTGTGGATTATTGAGATTGCTGGAGTTATGGTAGAAAGTTGTGGACGGTGAGATATCTGGAGTTGTAATTGCCATTGTCGAGGCAGCCGTTGATGGTAACAAAGCTGTAATGATGTATTTTCTTTACTGATTTTGGACATATTGTCAGGAAGTTGACCAGTGGACAATAGAAATTCCTAGTGTACAAGGGTAGAATAGAAATATTTTATATATATGCAGGATTTAAAGCTAGTCAAGCTGGTGCAAGATCTGAGGGACAATAATACATGCATGCATGTCCGTTTCCAGATAGCATAGTAACTAAGAAATTTCTGAAAACATGAGATGTTCAGCGTTTATTATTTTCAAGAGAAATATGGAAAAGAATGATTTTAGAATCACCTACAAAGCTACAATGCTAGGTCAGTCACCCCCTTTTTTCACCGTTTAGACAGTGTTTGAACGGAGTTAAACGGCCTAAACGGTTTTGTATAGTACTACTACATATACATATTTGTGTACATGAAAGCCAAATATGCTGGAAAATATACATATTTATGCATGGAAAGTTCATTATTCTAGCAAATACAAATTTTTGGAATGGAAACTAAATCCCACTCCACATCATATATTTAAGATGTTAATTAGTTGGGTGCTAATGTGGTAGTTGTAATCCTCTTATATCAACTAAATGGTGAATTAAATGGCAGTTTAGCCCGTTTAATCACATTTAACTCCATTCTGTTTAGGCCGTCTTTGATGGTTTAAATGGTTCAATCATTTAATGTACCGTTTAGGGCCTAAACAACATGGATGGCCTTCGTTTATTGTTTAAATGCTGTTTAAACTGTCTAAACAGGACCGTAGTGTGGTTGTTCTGGTCGTTTTTCTTGCAGTCTTTATTTTTCAGTTTTATTCTAGTCTTCTAGAGTGCTGTGGATGTTTGTGTGTGTGTGTCAATGTTGTTGGGGATTTCTTTCCCTATGTTTCAGACTTTCTTCTTATAATGAAATGATACACAGCTCACCTGTGTGTTCGAGAAAAAAAAGGCAAACAGTGTGCAGCTTTGATTGGTCTGAACAGCTGTTTACGCGAACAATGACCATTTCCCTGGTCAATGGTAAGTCAGTTAATTGTTGGACCTGGCAACGTCACATTTTCCAAAATGCTATGGTGTCACTTTATTAAATAAGTGGTGCAGTGGTGAGAGCTCTCACTGAGTCACCAGGTCACGGGTTCGAAGCAGCCTCTCCGCAGATTTTGCGGGGGGAAGGCTTGCCTCGGTTTTGCCCTTCCCCAGACCCCACTCATGTGGGAGCCTCCGGCACTGGGTCTGCCCTTTTGACAAGATAAGTAAGAAGAGGACAGCGACTCAATCAGCATGATCCTAGCTGGTTACATGAGAGGCATTGTAAAGGCTTGCCTATAGGGCGGATGTGCATTTTGCAATTCTGGTACTAGTTACTGTCTCCTAGCGTCCTAGGGAAACTGCAAGCAGCTGAACCTGTGCTAAGTCTTTTCTTAGGTAACATGAAAAGGATGATGACTGAAAGCTCCTGTTGGACCTCTGATTGGTTGATTAATACCAATTTCAGCATCCTAATTCTATTGCTTGAGGTTTCAGAATGTATATACGTTTGTTTTTTTAAAATTCTGGCCCTTAGCCAGGAGCCAATGGCCATCTTTCTCATGTGATATTTCTCTCCTTTTCCTCCATTTTTTGAATATCTAACTGTAAACAACTATGCTAAAAACAGCCCAAAAATGATAAGTTCTCACTGGGAGCTACACTGCTCCTGATAACTTACTAGGTTCCATTTTTTTCTCGAACACACAGGAGAGCTGCATATCATTGTATTAAGGAGAAAACATAAGAATACAACCCACACACACTGTGTAACTATAAAAGGATTGATTTGGGAACTGTTAAAGTTTTCATTATGAGTAAGAAAACTGTTTGTTTCCACTAAAAAGTACGCGGGCCCTTTTTTTTAGCATCTGATTGAAGGCATCATGTATCATCACTCTTCGGCCAATTTTATTAATTTTGCTCACGTCAAGTCGTCAATTCGTTATGTTACTTTAGCTTCGTTTTTAGCTTTCTAAATATCCGATTTGCTTTTATTTGTTGAATTACTTTATGCCAATATGCCCCTTGTTCTTGTTTTCATTCCTAATATCGAATACTACGCAGCTTGCAGATTACTCCTGCATGTAATATGCCTCTGATGTCAATCAAGAATGGGGGGAGGGTGGCTATTGTAAATCTTCAGGTACATGCTGCTTAATAGAAGTGTATTCTTTCTTATCTTGCGGTACATGGATATTGTAAATAAACACTAGATTACATGTCTAACTAAATATAATATATATTATACTCAAATTTAAACTTGCCTTAAAGTAAGATAATTTCTTTGTATCACTCTTAGATGCCCCTATTTACCATTGATCAATTGTTATCATTAAAACTGTTCATTTCTGAATTCTGATTGTTGCTCCTTTTGGCTGTTTCTTTATGTATTAAGAAAACCCTGGCAATCTAATGCTTAAATCTGTAATTTTCCGGTTTTCCCCTTCACTTTCAGGCAACTCCAAAGGATAAAAAGGCAAGCCTTGTCATCCATGGACTTGTTGATAAGGTAGCTAGTATTACTTAATCATTGAGGACCTGAGGTTTCCATTGTTCCTGTTATCTTTGTTTTTCTTCCATGAGGGTAAACACCACACTGAGGGCCAAGGGATGCAGTATGCACATTAAGAGAGTAATGAGGCCATATTTGATATATAACCTTTGGATCGAGAAAATGACTAACCCTTGTTTTACTTTATGATAATAGCCTACCACCCCTCAGCAGTATGGTGTAAACCTCAGAAATCTGGACCAAATTTTATTCTTGACTAATCCTAACATCTCAAATGCTATTATAATCATACTCATATATGTGACAGCGATCTATTTGACAATGTGTTAAAAACAGGTCATTGCTGGAGTCATGAGCAAGTTGAGTCTACGAATTCCTCCATATATACGTACTGACTTTGTTCAGCTCACTCTCAGGCACTCAGTGAAAAGTGAGCTCATTTTACAATTTCTCATAACATTGTTCTTATCTAGCTTTCGAAATTTCTTATACTTTTGCATGCAAGAAATCAGTTAAGTTCATGAGTGTTTGGGAGGAGCTTCTTTAGCACCCCTTTGTGTACTTTTTCTCTCTTAAATGAAATGACACGCTACTGTCCTGCGTTGTTTGAGAAAAAGAAATCAATTAAGTGAATCACATTAAATGGCTAGCATGATCAAAGTTGCCTGTCGATATGATTTTATCAGGAAAAGATTTTTATAATTTTGCAAACATTGTGACATGGTCACAGTTATGCTGTAAAAGCAATAATAACTTGTATAATTTATTCAACCATGTTTCGAAATGATTTTTTGTTTCACCAGCTGTTCATGTAACAATGTCTTCTGAATAATGTACTGTGAGAATTAAATGTTTGTTTCCTTTATCTTATGCAAATGTGTTCCAGTCCCCCTTATATTGTATTATCACTTTTGTTTTTTCAGAGAAATGTGTTAGATGGACTCTTCGAGTAACAAGTATTCATGGCCTCCGAGCACCGTTGCCATTTCTTCAATCTGTCAAGGTTGTGCCATTATGACACATACAATTTGTGAACATTCTTATGTTACCGTGTTCTTTGTGTGCTTTGTTGTCATTAAAAGATTGAGTCCTTGCATACAATGTTATATGAAGCAAAAAATTGAATATGAACTAGTGACTAATAGTGTAACTGCACTGCCATAGCTTTCTATGCAATGTCAGGGAGATGCTACTTTTCTTTTTCTCGTACAGACGAACACACAGGAGAACTACATGTCATTGCATTAAGATGGAACTATAGAGATGCTACTGGTCAACCCACTTAAAAGTTATACTTTAAATGAAGTTTCTTGAGACCTCGTCCTATAGGATTTGTCAACATATCTTTATGTGCTCTAACGAAATACACTTCCACAGATATCTGATTAAAAAATTCTAATAATCTATTAACAGGTTTCCTTTCCAGAAAGACCTGACATGAAATCTGTAGTGCTTAAAGAGCAACCATTCTCTTTGCAGAGGTAAAGTAGAAGGGAAAGATTTCCAATCTATTTATTGATCTAGTATTGTTTATATTATAGTTTTCCTGGTGTGGCTCTTCCCCTTTTATCTTATTAATATAGTGATACACAACTCTCTCGCGCGTTCGAGGGAAAAAATGTGATTAACAGAGGCAAATTGTCTACTTTTGTAGGGAAACATCAATGAATAAACCATTTTTCATGCTGTTGACATTAAATTTCAGTGATGGTTGCAGCTGCTTGAGCTCATCAATCGGATGGCCTGTTGATTTTCAGGTGAGTACCTACTGGATACCCTTCCAGTTTTCATTGGCCACACTTGATCTTGTAATTAGTGTATGATTTACCTTGTAATTAGTGTATGATTTACCTTAATTGGTAAGGCTCTTGCATAGATGGCAGTTATTGCCTGCAACCAGCCTTACCAGTAGGATCCAAGATTTTTGAACACTAAGCCGTAAATCCCACTCCTGAAGTTCCTTTCTGTTCAGTTGTTGCTGTGTGGCCCTCTGATGTATATTAAGACTCAAGGCCATTATGGTCCAGCTTTTATTGAAAGCTTAACTTAGTCTTACAACTTGGGAGACCAGTTTACAGTTCAAGCACTCTGCTGCAGCAAGCTTGCTGAGCAACTCAACCTCCACCCCGAGCCAACCAAAAAGGCTAGAAAAGACAAAAGAGGATCAACGAAACTCAAAAGCTAACTCCAGCAAAACTACGAACACACTGAACTTCTCTGCATTCAGACAGTCATCAACACAAAAATGTTAAAGCCCTGTACCTTTAGAGGCACTTTACTTTTCCATATTTCTACCATCTGCTGATCAATAGCTCCTCCAAACGTTAAAGCCCTGTACAAAGATCTCATTGAGAAATTGACTTATCTTTCTTAGGCCCAAACTGTTTGATACGGCGCCGGCGGTGAGGTGAGCGGAGAGGAGAGTGGAGGAGTCTGGACTGGGAATTGGAACGCAGAGGGTAGCGAGGAACCTTGGCGGTGGGAGCTTCTCCGGTGATGGCGGCTGAAACGCCAGACGCCACCGTCGAAGGGTAAAACCCCACCCCGATGCACAGGGAGGTTTATTCCTTCTTCGATACCTATTACAATCTCCTAAGGTGCCCCTTTATAGTCCAGGTGCACTTCCATAATTAAACCAATCTACTAATAGAAACCAATCTACTAAAACTCCTCCCTGCCTTATCTAAACAGCCAGCAGCTTATTAGCCACGGCCTGGGCTGAGGCCTTGTTTGGGGTGACGCCTATACTGGCGGCCCACAAACGAGTCCACAACACTTCCCTCCCCCCGGACAAACAGCTCGTCCGCGAGCTGGAACTCTGGATAGCGGTCTTTGAAATCTTCTACAGCTTCCCAAGTAGCATCAGCATGAGTGCGGCCATCCCAATGAACCAGAAGCTGCCAGCGTCCGCGGTTGAGGCGAGTACGGATCACAGCTGCTGGAGTAGGAACCACCCGACCATGAAGAATTGAAGGCAATGGAACCAACGCAGTTAGCGGCTCCCCCACGAACTTCTTCAAGAGAGCAACATGGAAGACGTCATGAATGCGTGCCTTGGGAGGAAAGCGCAGACGATATGCCACTGCTCCAATGCGCTCAAGCACCTGATATGGCCCGAAGAAGCGAGGCCCAAGCTTGGATGGCGAAGCAGTAGTAATGCCCACAACCGTGCGGTGATGAAGGCGTAACAAAACCCAATCACCCACAGCAAATTCCACTGACCGACGCGTCTTGTTTTGATGATCTTTCATCACATCCTGAGCCAACTGCAGCCTGTCACGGATCTCAGCCAAGAAAACATCACGATCACAAAGCTGCTGATCCACCGCGGCCACCTTGGCCGAACCAGGAATATAAGACACAAGAGGCGGCGGTGGCCTGCCATAGACGACCTCAAAGGGAGTGGCATAACAGAACTCTGCCCATGGTAACCACTGAAGCCAAGAACGCGGTCGATCACCTGCTAAACACCGCAAGTACATCACGATGATGCGGTTAGTCACCTCAGACTGTCCATCAGTTTGGGGATGAAATGCCGAGCTGTGCAGTAATCGGACATTGGCCAACTTAAAGAGTTCTTCCCAAAAACTGCTGGTAAACACTGTGTCACGGTCACTAACAATGGAGCAGGGAAATCCATGAAGGTGCACAATAAAAAAAGGGCGTACCCAGTGCAGAGAGCTCCCGCTCTGTGCGGGGTCTGGGGAAGGGTGTTAGTGGCAAGCCTTACCCTCGCCTATGCGATGCGAGGAGACCGCGACTCGAACCCGGGACCTTCCGGTCACAGGCGGTAAGACTCTACCGCTTGCACCAGGCCCGCCCTTCCCATGAAGGCGCACAATATTATCGAAAAAGGCACAGGCCACTGAACTTGCTGAATATGGATGACTTAAAGCAATGAAATGAGCCATCTTGGAAAACCGATCCACCACAGTAAGGACCACTGATTTCCCGCCAACCCGTGGGAAGCCCTCAACAAAATCCATGGCGATGTCACTCCACACATGTTCTGGAATGGGCAAAGGCTGCAGCAACCCAGCCGGATGTAGATGCTCCGTCTTATTCCGTCGACAAATAGCACAGCCACGAACGAATCACGGACCCGTCGGTGTGCACGAGCATTATAAAAGGATGCCCGAAAACGGTGAAGAGTCTTCTGCGCTCCTTCATGGCTGCCATGCGCCTCCAGCAGTAGACGCGGCCAAAGGGCCGAGGCGTCCGGAATGAAAAGACGCCCGCGGTGCAGCAGCATGTCATCCACTAGCACCCAGCCATCAGGCGCTGTACCAGCAGCCAACTGTGCCCGCAGCTCCTGTGCCTGTGGATCACGCTGGTGCTCCACCCGAAGGTCATCGTAGAGGGCGAATGTTGGGCCTGAAACCGCCCGGACAGCAAGCGCATCCGAATCACGGCGGGACAAGGCATCCGCCACTGTATTCAGCTTCCCTGCACGATACTCGACCGTGAGATCATAACCAAAGAGTTTGGTGACCCATGTGTGCTGCGGAATGGTTGTAAGGCGCTGGTTGAGGATGTACTTGAGACTCCAATGGTCCGTGCAAACCGTGAAAGCACGACCCCATAAATATGGCCGCCAATGACATATAGCTTTGACCAAGCCAATGAGCTCCCTTTCGTAAGCCGGTAGCTTGGCATGATGGGCTGCCACTGCCCTACTGAAAAAGGCCACTGCGCTATCTCCTTGATGAAGTACTGCGCCAAACCTAGCCCCTGAAGCATCACAATCGACAAAGAAACGCTTGCTGAAGTCAGGTAGTTGCAGCAGTGGAGCAGACACAAGCGTCGCCTTGAGCTGGAGGAAGGCCGCCTCCGCCTCATCGGTCCAGGAGAAGGCCTCCCTCTTGGAGGGCTGTCAATGGTGCAGCCACACCGCCATAACCGGTGATGAACTTGCGGTAGTAGCCGGTGAGCCCCAGAAAACTGCGCAAGGCCCGAGCCGAACGGGGACGTGGCCAGGCCTCCACCGCAGCCACTTTATCGCTGTCCATGGAGACTCCATCAGCCGATATGATATGGCCAAGGTACGCGACCGTCGGCTCACCGAAGAAGCATTTGGAGCGCTTGGCGAAGAGGTGGTGATCACAGAGTTGCTGCAGCACAGTTCGTACATGTTGTAAATGTTCAGCCCACGTGGGACCAAAGATTAGTATATCATCAAAGAAAAACAAGTACGAAACGCCGGAGGAAGGGCTTCAACACATCATTCATCAAGGCCTGAAACGTTGCTGGAGCGTTGGACGAGACGAACGGCATGACCAAGAACTCGAAGTGGCCGCGATGCGTCCGGAACGCGGTCTTGGCGACGTCCTCGGGGTGCATGCGCACCTGATGATACCCGCTACGGAGATCAATCTTGGTGAAGAAGCGGGCACCTTTAAGTTCGTCTAGAAGCTCATCAACAACTGGAATAGGGAACTTGTCCTTGATTGTGCAATCGTTGAGCGCCCGGTAGTCGACACAAAAACGCCAAGTGTCGTCCTGCTTGCGGACCAGGAGCACCGGGGAGGAAAAGGGCGATGTCGACTCCCGGATGATCCCCTGGGCCAGCATATCATCACATTGGCGCTCAATTTCATCCTTGAGCAGCTGCGGATACCAGTACGGCCACACCGCCACTGGAGGGGCTCCCGGCAACAAGTGTATGCGGTGGTCATGGCGCCGAACTGGTGGCAGACCATGGGGCTCGTCGAAGATGTCCTTGTAGGACAGCAACAACTCTTCCAGGACTGTGCAGGGATCGGCAACGGCGTTTGCAGCCATGCCACGGCTGCCCAAGCCGCTCCAGTGATGGGAGCGACCATTGAACCAAAAGGCCATCGAAAGGGCGTCGAAGTCCCAGACGATGGGCCCCAAGGTTGGTAGCCAGTGGACGCCGAGGACGAGATCAAACCCGCCCAAATCAAGAGCGAAGCAGTCGATGGAGAAGCGTAAATCATGGATGAAGACGTCCGTAGCGAGACATACGCCGGAGCTGTGCAACCGATCGCCGTTGGCCACCATCACTGAGAGCCCAGCGCGCTCGGTGACCACCAATCCCAAACGAGCAGCCACCTCAGAGTGGATGAAACTGTGAGTTGAGCCCGTGTCAACCAAAGTTTTGAGCAGAACACCCCCGATCACCACCTGCAACATCATGGAATTAGTAGGCCCAAGGCCGGTGAGGGCGTGTAAGGATATCTCCAGGTTGGTGACGTCTTCACCGAGCGGGTCCTCCTCGCCTTCGCAAGCTCCATGAGGAAGACGCCCTTCGCGGCGCATTTGTGATCTTTGGAATAAGGCTCCAGGCAGAAAAAAAACACTGCTCATTCTGTCGCTTCTCTTGCATCTCAGGTTGCGTGAGGCGGCGAAAGCGAGAGCGCGCCACGTCCGTCTTGCCGTCCTGCAGACTGGCACCAGAGCCTGCAGCACTAGATGAAGCAGTGGCGTGGTGTGTAGAAGACTCGGGTGCCGCCGAACTGTTGACGGTGCAAGCCTCCACTTGGCGCTGCTCATAAGCCCGTGCCAAGCTCATAGCGTGTTGCAGGTCGACGGGATGCTGCAGTTCCACGTCGGAAGCCAGTGGCTGACCCAAGCCACCAGTGTACAGATCGATCTTAGTTCACGTACTGAGGTGGTCGCAGCGAGAGAGCATGGCGAGGTAGCGCCGCGAGTACTCCTCGACCGTGCCCGTGCGAAACAGTGCCTTAATCTCCCCGACGGAGTTGGAACAGATGGGTGGCCCAAAGCGGAAGTTAACGAATTCGACGAAGCGCGGCCAAGAGACCATGCCGAAGTCGCGTTCCATCTGGTAATACCACTCCGCAGCGGTGCCGTCCAGATGTAGAGAAGCCATCCACACCTTCTCATCCTCTGGAACGCGATGGCCTCGAAAGTAGTTGTCGCACTTGTTGAGCCAAGTCAGAGGGTCTGTTTCGCCGTTGAAGGTGGGAAACGGGATCTTAGGTGGCTGGTGGGGCTCTCGTTGGCCGTCGGGTTCACCGCGGAAGCGGCCACCACGAACGAAGGCGTGGCCTCCGAAGTCGGAATCGCGGCCACCGCGCCGGTAGTCGCGGCCGCGGTCAGAGTCGCGACCCCCGCGGCCTTCGTAGTCGCGACCGGTAGCGGGTGTCGTAGTCGCGGTCGTGGCGGGCCTCGTAGTCACGGTCGTAGCAGGCCTCGTAGTCGCAGTCAGCGCTGTGGTCGCGACGATCAGAGCGACCGTGCGAGCGTAGATAGCACTCGCGATCGCGTAGAGCCCGGTCGCGGAACTCGGCCTAGGCGCGATCCCGCTCGGTGTCGCGCCTGTCGTAGTCCTCGCGGTCCTCACGGTGGACGCCCCCGTCGTCGCGGTGGACATCCTCGCCGCTGTGCGTGTCTTCCCCGCCCTTGCCGGAATCGGGCTTGCCCTTCTCCACGCGTGCGAGCCTGGAATCGTAGGAGTTGAGGCGGTTGGTGATGGTGGTGAGTTGGCCGAAGATGCGATCCAGCTTTGCCTCGAGGGCCGCATAATCGAAGGGAGTGCCAGACATGGCTGTGGATGCACTCGTGGTGGTCTCCGATACCAAATTGATATGGCGCCGGCGGTGAGGTGAGCGGAGAGGAGAGTGGAGGAGGCTGGACTGGGAATTGGAACGCTGAGGGTAGCGAGGAACCTCGGCGGTGGGAGCTTCTCCGGTGACGGCGGCTGAAACGCCAGACGCCACCGTCGAAGGGTAAAACCCCACCCCGATGCACAGGGAGGTTTATTCCTTCTTTGATACCTATTACAATCTCCTAAGGTGCCCCTTTATAGTCCAGGTGCACTTCCATAATTAAACCAATCTACTAATAGAAACCAATCTACTAAAACTCCACCCTGCCTTATCTAAACAGCCAGCAGCTTATTAGCCACGGGCTGGGCTGAGGCCTTGTTTGGGGCGACGCCTATGCTGGCGGCCCACAAACGAGTCCACAACACTGTTTTATCTTGCCCATCTGCAAGCTGAACAGTAGATAACCTCTCAATCAGTTCTTCCATTATTCCGATGTCTGCTGAGTTGAAGCTTCTTCTGAACTGCAAGTGAACCTTACCACCCCCTAGGGCATCCTCAATGGAGATTTCAGGATTTGCTGCAGATATTGTATAGCTCATAGAATCTGACTTTCAGTGGACAATCATCTAGCCATGTGTCCTCCCAGTATCTAGTTTGCTTGCCACTTGAAACAACCATTCTCCTTCCTCTACTGTGTAATACTCCCACACATCTAGAACACCAGTCCAAAATTGAGACCCTTTCCTTGATTTTAACTGAAAAATACTTTTGTCCCCAAGATACTTCTTCCTAAACAAATTGCAGATTAGACTGCCTTCACCAGTTACAAGTCTATGTATCAATTTACAAAGCAAACAAATATTCATTTGTCTCACATCAGTGAACCCCAGTCCCCAGTCCACCAAAATCTTTGGGTTTGGCTAACCTTCACACTGACCATGTGGTACTTCCTTTTTTTTCATTTCCTTGCCAAAAGAATCTGGCTCTAACAGAGTCCAGCTGTTGATAATTTCCCTCATAGAGCATATAGACTCCTATTGAATATACTAGAGACAAGATTCTATCAAAATCATCTTTCCAACAGAAGATAGCGTGTCACTTTTCCATGTCCTGACTTCTGAGCCTCCTGACCATTTTTTCATTGACAAAATTTAGTTGAGCCTTT
Organism: Miscanthus floridulus; assembly: GCF_019320115.1. Classification (NCBI taxonomy): domain Eukaryota; kingdom Viridiplantae; phylum Streptophyta; class Magnoliopsida; order Poales; family Poaceae; genus Miscanthus; species Miscanthus floridulus. Next base: position 55,881,221 of record NC_089590.1, on the reverse strand, counting down.
GTAAGCTTGATGTTGCTAACGGGCAAACCAAGGTACTTGATTGGGAGCTGACCAATTTTACAATGTGGTAGGTCTACTAATCTCTGCTTCTCCTCTACATCAACTTCCATGACAAAAACTTCGCTTTTCCCATAATTAATTTTCATGCCAGACATAGCCTCATAGCACACCAAAATTGTTTTGATCACTCTGATATTACCATCCTCCAACGCTAGAAACAACAAAGTGTCATCTGCATATTGGAGACGAGTCACTCCACCGGGGACTAGGTTTGGCACCAAACCAGTTATTTCACAATTTCTCTGAGCAGTTATCAGCATAGTAGATAGAGCTTTCCCTACTAGATTAAACAAGATCGGGGAAAGGGGATCCCTTTGCCTTAAGCCTATGTAACTTCTAAAGAACTCTCCTCCCTCTCTCTCTCCATTTACATCCACCGCCACTCTTCCTCCTGAAACCCACTTTCATCACCCACTCAATCCATTTTGAGTCAAAACCTTTCTTCATTACCTCTAAGAACTTCCAGCTCACCTTGTCGTAAGCCTTGTCAAAGTCCAATTTCAGAATGACTTCGGATATTTTCAACTCATGCAAGACCTCGTGTAAGATGACAACCCCATCTAAAATTTTTCTGCCAGGAAGAAAGGGAGTCTGCTGTTTGCCCACCATCTTTCCTGCCACTCTTGTGATTCTTAACATGTGCACCTTTGTAATGATTTTGTAAACAACATTTCCCTTATGGTTGAAGGATCCAAACATAAGAATGTGGCCTTTTGTACTTGGACACTGTTTCTTTGCAATTAGAAAATGCTTGTGGCTTGTGGAAGCATTTATTATTTTGTTGAAAAATTGGAATTCCTGTTTAAACGGAAAATATTTGGATGATTTTCTTCCCAAGGTTTCTGCTTACTGGCATTAACTGGAAATCTAGGTACCCCAAGTGCTTGCCGTATACGATGTGCCTCTTTCTTTTGTGTGTGTGTGCTTTGACATCTTATATATGTGTTGGCACCATTATTTCATTTGATAAACCTAAAGTGCCTCGTTCCTGTGCCGCTAGTGAAACCCCTGTCCAGATTTGAAGGACCAGTGTGTACACTACACAGCAAAACAAATAATTGTATTGTAGTGCAAATTTAATGACCCAACTTGCATAAGAATAGATGAAATAAAATAGGCTGGGTGCGTTCATTAGGACTGCATATCTTAGTTATTCTGGCACAGGGGCAAACTATAGTTATGTGGGTAGCAATTTGACCTATTTGGGTAGCAATTCTGTTATTCCTTCCATCCTTGATAGTATGGTACCTTCTTCGGTTTACCTTTTAGACTCGTTCTTTATGACTCTTTTGAAGGTGTTGATTATCACCATGTCGATCTGTTGTTTTACATCACATATATTTAATGAGAAATCTTATCAATGCAGAAGCAAAAAGACAGCTTCGTCAGAGATAGAGCTCTAGTCCTACGGGAGTTGCACTCTGCTGCAGAGCAGGAGTCTTGCGCTGGGCAACAAGAAATTCTGGAAAGAGAGAGCCTGCCAAGAGCTGAGACATCTATTCATGGAATTGTAACAAACATCGTCAGGTATGACATTGAAGATGAAAAGTTGGCTCCACCCAAGGATGATTTGATGAATCACAGCCACAGCAACCCTGCAAAACGGCACATGGAAGGCACTGATTGCCACTCGCCACTGCCAAAGAAACCGAAGTACTTTTTGAAAGACGAGAAGCTGAACTGCTAAAAGGGTAAAACAGTAGAAGGTAGATAGAGAATGCTATAGGTTTGTTTATTTTGGTTATTAGGTGAGTTACATAGCATAGATGCATGGGAGGTTCGCATGCTAAAGTTGAACTGTTCTGCTGCATAGGAAAGTTGGCCGACTTTTTGTATGATACGAGCATAGCATAGGTACCTCCTAGGGGAAAAAACTGGTTGCAATACTTGGTAGCATGTTGTAGAGCTCCTTACCCCAGTGAGGCAATGACTGATGATGCTATCCTCTTACCAGTCGGTCTGGTATTTACTGAAGGCATTATTTGTTCACTTTGAGGTCGAGGAAGTATCGCCTCCGATCAAAAAAAAAAAAAAATTACGCTTTTGACATTCTTTGCTCACCAAAGTCTGATTTTGACGGCTATATTTTGTCCACCGAGTAATATCTAATAAATGTACTTTTTAAGACAAACCTTATGATTTTTATTTGTTCAAACAAAATATTTTGAAAGCTGTTGAAGGTCGAGTTTCAAAATTTTGACTAGAGTTTCTTGAAGAGGTAGTATTTGTGATAGGAATGGATGGAGTACCACTACCCTTAAGGAAACGTTTCCAATTCAACTGGTAGGTATTGATTATGCATATAACTAGAAAGGTTTTTTAGTCCTATCCTAGATTGGTGGTCTTATTTTTTCTTGAGCTTGACATACCAGCGGCCCTGAACTTGTATTTGTATCTATAGTGAACAACGTAATTTGATCTGAAATGCAATTTGAACATTCACGAACCCTATCTATGCACTTAGCCCAAGGTGAATTTTGCCATTTTTATTTCCATCCCGCCATCATGTCTCCCAAATCTTCTTTGATTCCCCTTCTTCGCATAGCTCTCTGTCGACGTCAACCCCCTCCCCGCCTCCCCATGGCAGTCGAGTTCATTCTTACTTCAAATCTTGCCGTGGTTCTGGCAGACCTTTCCGGCCCCGAACTTTCGGCGGGGCCACAGCTAGGCATCCAGCCAAAAAAAAAACTCGGCCTACGGTGGGCAGGCAGCCCCCGCAGTTTTTGCGTTAGGAAGAAAACCTCTCACGCAGGCCGAGAAAACCCCCGAACCGCATGCCCCGCCCTCACACAAGGGCCCGTAACCCTGTGAGTGGGCCGAAATCTTTTTACCTGTGCTTGGAGACGTAGGACAGGCGAGGAGGTTTTTTTTTCTATACAAACAACACATTACCGCAGCTATGCCCGCGACAGCCGGGAGTTAAACTCCCGACCAGGGCCTTTCCACGACAGGGACGGAACCACTTGAGCTAACTCTCGCTCGCTAGGCATCCAGCCAAACCCTCCTTTCAACTCCTATACCAGCGCATGGGCAGTCCTAGTTAGGGATGAAAACGGTATGGATATTTTTCAACCGTATTCGAAACCGAATCCGTTTAGAGGGGTTGAGATCTGTTCGTCTTCGAGTCCGGATATCCAACATCCGATACCGTATCCGTATCCGAATACTCAAATCGCATATTTATGATGTCGATATCCAATCGTATCCTATCCGACATAGTTGACACTATCCGTATTCGAATCCGAATCCGGACAGAAATATGAAAACAAATGTAATATCGGTGATATCCATCTGTATCTGATCCGTTTTCATCCCTAGTCCTAGTTAATGATAGGTAGCACACGCCTTACTGTTATGACGGATTCTGCTGCTGCTGCTGCAGTTTTTAGCAGCATAGCTCAATTTGCAAGCATTTTACAGCAACAACTCAAATCTTTTGCACAATAGGTGACAACCCCAGCATGACATTTGGCAAGAGCGTAAACGGACAACTTAACTACCACTACTCCATCAAAGCAAACCAACAAAATAAAACAGAAATGCTATACAACACACATGTGTTTTAGCAAAAAAAAACACATGGATTTTCTCTCTCTCTCTCTTTCCCTCCGTTATGCTGACGCCGCGCAACGCACGCACGCGTCCAATCCCGCCCTGTCGGTGCAGAAAGTGACCAACTAGTAAATATTTGTAGTTTTGCTGTACATTGTGATCGGAGGTGTCCTAGCACTCAATGACACATAATTTATACTGGTTCAGGCAACGTGCCCTACGTCTAGTCGGGGTCGATCGGCGACTTTATTCCTGAGCCCAGGTGCTCAAAGTCTGTAGTGGGGTTACAAACGAGAAGGAGAAAGGAGAGGGTATACAAGAGGTTCGGAAGGCTCCGACCGGAAGGGTTGCGGTCGGAACTCGGTGGTACTGCGGTTGTAAGGGGTTGGTGTCGATCTAGTGAGTCTGAACTTGAAGAAGTCGATCTCTCTTGGTTGGAGGGAGCGCATCCCCTTTTATAGATGAAGGGGATGCTTTACAGGTGAGAGGGGGAGAGTACAGATATTTCTAAGCCTTGCGGCCACGGTGATGAAAACTAGATAATGGTTGAAGCCTCCCAATACTGTCGATGTCGCTGTAGGATGTCAGATATGTACGGGGGGTCGAGATATCTTCTTCAGGAAGGATGGACGCCGGTACCTGCAAACACTTCTAGATGCCTGGTGGCATGTGAGGAGCCGCGCTATGTTCACTCGGTATGGCAGATCCTGGAGCCCATACCGCAATCGGTGTCTAGAGACACGCGGAGGGGGCTTACCATATGGGAGTTTCTAGCGGCCCCTACAATACTTTGTGTCAGGGTGGCTGCAGAGCACTGCTTCATGTAGGGTATGGTCCCTGGTATAGTGGTTTTGACTTGTGAGCCATGCCTTGCCTTTCTTCGCACGCCTTCTGGTTCTTTCCGAGCGGGCGTCCCCGGTCGGATGGTCCCCAGTCGGAGAATAGCGATGAGCATGGTTTTCTATGAATCCCGATCGGAGACACGGGGTCAGAGTCGGAGGCGGTCCTCGGATCAGGCTTTCCGAGTGGAGGCTGTGTGGAGGCGGCCAGGGTCTAACGCTAGCGCTCCGATCGGAGAGGCCGTTCAGAGCTGGCCTGAGCCTGAGCTAGTTCTCCGGTCGGAGAGATGGGCCGAAGGCGGCCTGGGCCTGAAGCGAGTACTCTGGTCTGTTGAGTTCAAATTCTTGGGCCGGTCCAGAAGAAGAAAAGGCCGTTCTTCTGGGCCGAGCCCTGGCGTGGAAGCCGGTCCTCGAGGGACCCCGGGTTTATGAACCCGACAGAAGCCCCCAAGCCCCCGGGCGATTCAGACAGAATCGTCTGGGGGATTTTTGTCTTGCCGGCGGGTGCGCGCGAGCGCACCCGTGGGTGTAGCCCCCGAGCCCCAGGCGGTTTGGGCCGAACCGGTTGGGGGTGTTGTCTCAGCAGGCGTGTATGCATGTTTTTTAGTTTGAGACAGAATTTTGTTTAACCATGGCGTCATTGTGCAGCCGAGGTGTTTTTAAGCACGGGGATTGGATTGAGACAGAACTTAATGATTCCGGTGTCGGTGCGCGCTGGGGATTGGACGAGGAAGTTTTTAGTTTTTGAAACAAACCTTGGCGTCGGTGCGCGCAGTGAATGGAAATAACTTAGTTTCGGATGCAACAGAGTTCGATCTTTGGTGTCGGTGCGCGCCGTGGGATCGGGTAAGGTGAAGTCGCGAGTAGACCCAGGCGTCGGTGCTCGCCGTGGATCAAAAGAGTTAGTTTTAGTTAGTGAAGCCATCTGAAGCCGTTACGTGAGTTAAGGAGTCGCGGTCCCAAGCCGTAGCCGGATGTCGCCTATCCCGTCAACGCGAATTAAGGAGTCGCGGACCCAAGACGTAGCCGGATGTCGCCTATCCTGTCGATGCGAGTTAAGGAGTCACGGTCCCAAGCCATAGCCGGATGTCACCTATCCTATCGATGCGAGTTAAGGAGTCGCGGTCCCAAGCCATAGCCGAATGTCGCCTATCCCGTCGACGCGAGTTAAGGAGTCACGGTCCCAAGCCGTAGCCGGATGTCACCTATCTCGTAGACGTGAGTTAAGGAGTCACGGTCCCAAGCCATAGCCGGATGTCGCCTATCCCGTTGACACTAGTTAAGGAGTCACGGTCCCAAGCCGTAGCCGGATGTCGCCTATCCCGTCGACGCGAATTCGGAGTCACGGTCCCAAGGCGTTTAAACCCTCGAGCCTTGTTGGGCCTTCGTGGGGGTTGTGAGTCATTTTTGCACTACCCCATCTGGTTCCTCACAACCGGAGGGGCTGAGTTTCGTCGCCTGTCCCGATCGCTCGGGCTCGAAGACTAGCTCGGTGAGCTCGCTAACGGGTGTGATCGAGTGGAATCCGGGTCCGTCGTTCGTGACGGGGTCGGCATAGCCCTCTTATGGCATTCCACTACTCCTTTACCTGTAGCCCGACAGATGCCTAGGTCGTTCCATAGACCGACCCGGGTGGCCTGACGACCTCTCCCTCGATGGAGATTCTGTGGGCTTGGCGAGAGGTTTAGGATCAAACAAGAAGGTTGAGATGACCTAGTTTTCTAGACCGGGCGAAGGCCAGACGGTGCTCATCTACGGTTTTCTCCCCTAGCTCTGTTTGGTTGCTCATGTTGAATGAGGCAAGCCACCGCTTCGTGGCGCAACACGGAGCGTTTTGGTGCATTTCGCTGCACGTGCGATGCTTAGTTCCCGAGCCCCTGGGCGGTTCATGCCCTAACCGTCCGGGTGGTTTAGGCGTATGAGATGAATGCGCGTATGGATGTATGAATGATTTGTAATGAAATAGAGGGGCTTTGATGGTGTTTTACCTTGAAGACTAGAGCGACGGGGTTCGTCGGGCTCCAGTCGGAAACATCCGTCTGGGACCTACGCTTGTCAATCCTGGGTTAGCCCTCGCGTGAACAGTTTTGTGTTTAATGAACATATGCTTACCTTGATGACCTGAGAGACGAGGTTCGGAGAGCTTCAGTTGGAAATGACCGACCAGGACCCGTGCTCGTCATTCGAGACAGAGTCGGCATGGCCCGCATGGGGCGCCCCTTCGCTTCCTACCTGTATCTCAGGTGCTTATCCTGAGTGAATCGATCGACTCAGGAAGGGTCTAGTTGTCTCCCGACGGAGATTTCGTGTAGTGGGGCCTGCACGACTGGAGTGACGGAGTTCGAAGAGCTCCAGTCGGAAACGTCCGACTGGTACCTACGCTTGTCAATCGTGGGTTAGCCCTTGTGTGAACTATTTGTATTAATGAACACATGCTCACCTTAGCATCCTGAGAGACGGGGTTCGAAGAGCTCCAGTCGGAGATGCCCAACCGAGACCTGTATCTCAGGTGTTTATCCTGAGTGAATCGATCGACTAAGAGGCCAGTTGATCTCTCTCGGCGGAGATTTCGCTGTTGGGTCTCTCTAGATCTAGCCTAGGGAGACGGGGAGTCATCCGCGTGTGGTGGCGCTTTGGTTTTCGTGCCCAGTGCACGGTAGTGGTTGATCATGCGATAGTGGTGGGCCATGGCCAGGCCACGTCCCACCTGATCAGGAGCCGTTTCGTCGTGCTGGGCATGTCCCGTCGGTCAGGGGCGTCCCATCTGCATTAAATGAAAAGAGAGAGAGAGTTTCTTGCCCTGCCGCTTTGCCTTCCTGATCGGCACGCCCTTTCCTAATCGTCGCTCCCTTTCCTTTAAGTAGGAGAAGAGAGAGGGTGTTCGCCTCGTTCTTTTGCCTGTTCGTCGTCTGCCACCGCCACCTTTCTTTTTCCTCCTCGTCGAGAGTGTTCCTGAGAGCTACGGAGGTTTCTAGGAAAGGAAGGGGGAGAGAGCATGGGAGAAGAGGAGAACTCACTGGAATGTAGGACTGGAGGTCGTCCACCGTGAGGGCATCAGTGCTGGAGGTGTTCGTCGTGAAGGGGTTCCTGCCGCCGCGGGAGGTGGCACACTAGAGGGTCCCCAGGAAGGAGGAGTTCCCACAACCTCGTCTCGATGAGGTGGTGTCTTTCCTTACCTTCCACGAGCGCGGGTTAGGATACCCCGCGCATTGGTTCCTGCACGGGCTCCTCAACGAGTGGGGTCTAGAACTACAGCACCTCAATCCGACGGGGGTGCTGCACATCGCTGGCTTCATCACCGTTTGCGAGGCTTTCCTCAGGATGGAGCCGCACGTGGACCTCTTCTGGCTCTTCTTCTCTGGGAGAGCGATGGGGGACTGGAGTTCGGCCGAGATCGCTCCGGTCGGAGGCTTCGCCCTGCAGAGGAAGCCACGCGTGGGAGGCTCATATCCTGCGTACTCCCCATGTGATTCCAACCGAGGATGGCATGGGGAGTGGTTCTACATTAGGAATCCGGCGGGGGCGCCGTTTCTAGCGTTTACCGGTGGGAGGCCGGTGAAGCAGAAGAGTTGGTCGTGGGGCTGCGCCCACACGGAGAGGCACAAGGTGGAGGTCATCGAGGAGGAGCTACAGAAGCTCATAAGGGATGGCCTTGATGGGGTGCGGGTGTTCCACACCCTTTACCGCCGCTGGGTCATGCCGTTGGCGGAGAGGACGCACCCGATGTGGAAGTATGACGGCCGGTCGGACCCCGACCGCACGTCGTTGGAGGAGCTACCGGACGATGAGATCTGGAGTCACATCGGTCGAGTGCTGCAGCTGAGGCCTAACGAGATAGTGGTGGGAAAACCCATACCATTTAATGCCTCGATCATGCCCTCGCTGGTATGCTCCCTCACTTTGCTCGTGCTTTTTCCTCTTCCCCTCTTCTTTTTTGATTTTGGTTCATTCGTTCTGTAGGGGCTTGGGTGGTACAAGTCCCGACCGCACCTTCCCAAGGGGGCAATGGGCCAGGCCCGGCAGGCCACCCAGAAGGAGGCGGCAAACGCCCAGAAGAAGAGAACCAAGGAGGTTCAGTGGAAAGAAGAGAAGAAGAAGGAGGTCGCCCGGCGCGTGAAGGCTGGGGAACGTAGGAGCGACGTCGAGTCAGAACTCGCGTCGGATGATCCTACGGATCTAGACGACATGGTCTTCTCTGATGAGGAGGAGAGTCAGGAGGTCATCGCGACCTCGGTGGTGCGTTGTGACCCCGCGGCGACGTCTGCTGGTGGGGAGCAGGAGGCCACGCGACGTGCGGAGGTTCCTGCGTCGAAGAAGCATGCGGCTAGCGCGGACGCCGTTGGCGAGCGAGTGGCGAAGTGGACGCAGTCACCATGCCCCTCGATGGTGTTGCCAGCTCCACCGTTGCCTGTGGCGGATGCGGCTGGATGAGCCGGGCGGTCCGAGGAGTGGCCCGGTGAATGTGCGGCGGCGGGACCGGTGCCGATGCCGAACTTGCGGCCAGAGGAGGCCCCGCCTGCCGTGAATGCAGTCGAACAGTCTGGGCGGTCTGAGGGGCAGACTGGCGCCCGGTCTACATGCGACTCGCAGTCGGGGGACGCCCTGGCCGCTGCTCCGGTCGGGGAGCCCCGAGCCAGAGGTCGTGGCGATCCGCAGGCCGGGCAGGAGTAGGTTGGGTCGGCTCCGACCCTGTCCGAAGTGAGGGGGCGCAGGTCGTAGTCCAGGAGCGGTCCTCGTCCTATGGGCGCATCGAGGTCGGGGTCAGCCTTTAGAGTTGTGCCGCTCGCCACCCGGTACGTCTTTCTCCTTTTTCTTTTGGTTTTTTGCTGGCTGAGCTTTTTGTTGGAGTGTGAATGACCCATACATTCTGTCAGTGGCTTGGGGATGCCGGGGATGAGTATTGCCCTGACTACCATGCAGGAGACCAAGAAGCCTGTTCTGCAGCGTGTCGCGGCGGCAAGACCATTCGTTCTAGGGATGGTGCCCTCCAGCTCAGCTGTCGAGGAGGCGGCGACTGTGGCGTCGGTGTTAGCGGCGATCCCGGTGCTGATGGCAGCGGTGGCGTCGGAGGTGACTCTCGCGGCGGAGGCAAGGGAAACCGAGCTTCCTGCCTTGCTGGGTAGAGGGTTGCGCGGCTCGCCCTTGCTGTCGAAGCCGAAGGTGCCGAGGGATGACATGGCTGGACCGGGGTCAGGACGCCCGGCGGCGGCCTAGGTCGACGAGGTGGTGGAGATCCCGTTTGACAATGAGGTGGATGTGCCAGCAGAGCTGTCAGTGCCGTTGCAGCAACTCGCCGGCGATGTCACGGCGGAGCCGTTGGTGCCGTTGCGGAGCCTGGCGGTGGTCCAGTCAGTGGCTGGGACCTCTGGTGGGCCGGTGGTGTCACCATGGGACTTGGCGGTGACACAGTTGGAGGCTGGGCCCTCCGGCAAAGTGCCAGAGGGTGACCTAGAATGGCCTTGCCCTAAGCACCCAGCGAGCACGTGGTTCGTCCTTCGGGACTCTCGAGAGCGTCAGCTGTGGGACATCTTCGGAGGGTGAAAGGTCCTTGTTTGGTTTTGGTAATTGAGTGACAACCTAGGTAGACTAATTGTGTTTATGTGAGATACACAAGTGATTAGTCCACAGGCACATGTGTGTGAGCAACATATGCCATGAAGGTGAAAATGGCTTGGAGATGTTCTAAAGCTCACACATGTGATGATGAAGGAGCTTAAATGCACATGAGACATGACATTGAGTCATGTGATCAAGGTGGAGAAGATCAAGACAAGACTTGGCTTGATGGACCGGTTGCAAGCGTGAAGGGCAAGTCGAAGGCTTTGGAGTGATGGACCGCGTGGCAGTGAAGCTTGAGCAAGACTTGGCGCCGATGGACGATGCCAACGGTGAAGAGCAAGTAAAGTCAAGATCGATAAACCAATATGATCACATGATGATATGAAGTGGATCATATCATTGTTGATCATGTTGGTGCATGTGTTGCATCAACATTGGAGGAGATGGAATGGAATGCGCAAGGCAAAGGTATAACCTAGGGCATTTCATTTCACCGGTCATAGGTGTGTAGAGAAGTTTATGACCGGGTTTAGGATAGATGGTCTTACTATCAAGAGGGGCAAACTTGTTTGCATATCGGTCATCTAGTGCCACTCGAGTGATCTAACTTTGCATCGTCGCTAGGATCGAGTGGCGTGGCAAGTTGAGTGGCTAACATCCTTTGGGAAATGATTGTGAAAAGCTAACACACATACACATGGTGGTGTACACTTGGTGGTGTTGGCACATTTACAAAGGAGATGGAGTTGGAGTTGATGTGGATCAACTTGGTGAAGAAACTGCACCGGCAGAGTGTCCGCCCGTAGAGTGCGGACAGTCCGACGGTGCCACCGGCACCCTAGACAGAAAAGACCGGGTCTCACAGAGTGCACCAGACACTGGTCACGTGGTGACTGGACGCTGGGGTCCTGCGTCCGGTCAGTGGTGGCCGAGAGCATGCAGCATCGGTCTTCGACCGGACGCTGGCACTGGAAGTGACCGGACGCTAGCAGGGTGCGTCTGGTCAGGCTGGCGTACGGTGATGCAGAAGCTAGAGTGTGACCGGACGCTGGGCTGCGTCCGATCACGTGCGATCGGACGCGTCCGGTCATGTCTGGTACCTTACTGGAAACGACCAGACGCTGGGGTTGCTGCGTCCGGTTAGTTGAAGCTGCTGCATCCGGTCAGAAGATGACCATTGAGATCGGAAGAATGCCGTTGAACATAGTGACACATGGCTATCATTGGGCGACCGGGCGCTGAGGTCCAGCGTCCAATCAACACGACCGGAGCATCCGGTCGGCCCGACTTTTGCCCAGTGAAGGGGTAACGGCTAGTTTAGCCCATGGGGCTATAAATAGAAGTGGGTCTCAGCCATGGCGAGTGCTGAGCACCTCGGGGGACTTTGTGTCCATGCTTGAGAGTGCTTAGGATCCCTCCATATTACACATACTTGATAGTGATCATCCGATTATGTGAGTGAGCGATTCTAGTGCGATTGCATCGTGAGGTTGCATCTAGTGGCACTAGGTGATCAAGTTGCAAGCCGGTGGTGCTTGTTACTCTTGGAGGTTGCCACCTCCTAGATGGCTTGGTGGTGGTCTCCGTCGAAGCCCGCAAGAAGCTTGTGCGGCGCTCCGGAGAAGTGCTTTGTGAGGGGCATTGTGCTCGCCCCGTGGGAGCCGCGAAGAGCAACTTTAGTAAAGCGTGTCATTGAGCTACCCTCACTTCTAGGGTAGGTTCTTGCAGCGCCCGATGTGTGGGCTTAGCGGGTGATGCTAATTAGCCACCGAACCACCAAGTGTGCGATCGACACAACGGGGACTAGCGTGTTGGCAAACACGTGAACCTCAGGAGAAAAATCATCGTGTCAACCTTGTTCTTCCCGTTGGTTTGCATCCTCGTCACACAAGCTTGCAATTACTTTCATATATATTAAGCTTGTGTAGTTGCTCTTGTAATTAGATAGCTTGTGTAGCTTGCTAATTACCTTCTTGCTTGAGTAGCATAGAAGTAGCTCCCTTGCGTGGCTAATTTGGTTTGTGTAACCTTGTTAGTCACATTGCTTAGTTTGTGTAGCTAAGTAATTGTGCTCTCTAATTCGGCATTGGTTGCCTTGTTATTGAGCATTGCTAGTGAGCTCAGTTGGCTTTGTGCTTTTGCTTACTAGCATGTGTAGTAGCTCCCTAGTTGTTTAAAGTACTAGTGGCATAGGTTTGTGTGACCTTGCTTCTAGAATTGGTTAAGAGAGCTCTAGCTAGCCCGGCACCTTTGTTGCTTGATTAGTATCTTTGGAAGGTGCTAGAGAACATAAATAGAGGGGTGTAGTCTTGGCTAGACCGATAGTTATAATTCCGTACTTGTTTCGGTTAGCCGACACGATTAGTTTTTAAAAGGACTATTCACCCCCCCTCTAGTCCGCCATCTCGACCCTTTCAAGTGGTATCAGAGCCCGGTCTCTCATTTGTGGTCTTCACTGACCCGAGAGGATGTCGAACTTTGGGCTAGAAGTTGTTTGTGACACACACATTTTTGATGGCACACACTATGCACGGTGGAAACGTCATATGCTTGATCATTTTCGTGAATTGGGTCCCAAGGCATGGTGGATCATGTATAGCACACGAGAAATATCATCATCGTGCTCTTTATTATCTAACGTGTGCTATACATGATGATATTTTTAGACGTGTGTGGGACTTGGAAACTGCTCATGAAATGTGGCTAGCACTCCAAGCCTTTTACGGTGACTCCTCCACATGGGATGATGGCAAATTCAAGAAGGAGGGTGATCCCAAGAAGGAGGTGCATGAGTGTGTTGAGCATAACCACAATTTAGTGATTGTGGAAGATTGCTCCACCTCATGGTCAAGTGATGATAATGATGATCGATCAACTACAAGTTCACTTGACAAGGTTGATGATGATGCCACAAGTGTTGCAAGTGATAATGCTACCCCATGCACACTTGATGGTAATGATGGTTCATGCTCAAGCCATGATGATGCTACTACAAGCCCATCCACTACACCACATTGTCTCATGTCACAAGGTGACACCAAGGTATCAAATGATGATGTGGTTGATCATGTTGATTCATATGATGAGCTTGTTAGTAGACTTGCTAGCATAACCATGTCTTTAGAAAATGAGAAAGCTAAAACATTGAAATTAGAAAATGAAAACTCATTTCTAAAGAACTCTTGTGAAGAACATAAGAAATTACTTGATGCATATAAATCTTCACTTGATGAGCTTAAATTGAATCATGAGACACTACTTGCATCTCATGATGAATTATTAGAACAACATGCTTCTCTCATTAAAGTGTTTACAAAGAAACTTAAAAATAATGAGAGCTCATCACATGGATCAAATGATAAATTGCAAATTATTGCTAATCCTTGTGATGTAGGGAAGAAGCATGTATCCACCTCTTGTGATGATTTATTAGATATGCTATGCTCTTCACATATAGATGCTTGTTCTACTTCTATGTCTTATGAGACTAACCTTTTGAAGGAGAACAATGAGCTCAAAAATGAAGTGAAGAAATTGAGCAACAAGTTAGAGAGGTGCTACAACTCTCAAGTCACCTTTGAGCATATGTTGAAGACTCAAAGAAACTTTGGTGACAAGAGTGGAGTCGGCTTCATGACTAGCAAAGTCAATCATCAAGAAAGTCGCAATGACACTAGTGGCATTGGCTTCAACAAGAGCAAGATCAAGGGCAAAAGATGGGGCAAGAGAAGATATGAAAGAGAGATGAAGAAGCAAGAACAAGAGAAGCTCTCTCATTTCATGTGCTTCAAGTGCCATGAAGTGGGACATCTTACAAATAGTTGCCCAAATGAAGAAAAGCTCAAGTTGAAGAAAGAAGAAGAGAGGCTAAGGCATGTGAAGTGCTTCAAGTGCCGCACTTGGGGTCATCTTACCTCAATGTGCCCAACCAAGCAATTGGTGAAGCAACAAGTGAAGCCTCAACCAAAGCCACAAGTTGAGCAAGAGAAGACACCCCAAGTTCAAATAAAGATCAATCATGAAGATGGTGGTGACTTGATGATAAAGAAGAGGAAAACAAGAAGGGGTGGAAAAGCAAGAGAAAGAGCATTGCGTCCAAGGATGAATCAAGATGCAAAGCAAATGATCAAGAACAAAGAAGAGAAAATGGAGAAGATTGCTCACATGAGATGCTATAGTTGTGACATATTGGGCCACCTAGCTTTGGGTTGTCCAAACAAGCTTGAGAAAAAGGCTCAAGCAAACAAGGAGAAGCAAGGCAATGAGAAGCACAACATAAGCAAGGAAGAAAAGGCTCAAGCAAAGAGAAAGTGCTACTCATGCCGAGAAAGGGGACATATGGCACATTCATGTCCCCTAGGTAACACTCCTAAGCCTATTTCAATTGATGATGATTCTATGCTTAGGAAGGATGGCAATGGTACCTCATTGGTTGCAATTGCAAAACATCTCGCTACTCATACTAAGGCGTTGCCTAAGTATGTTGCTCCTAACTTGAGAGGACCCAAACTTGTTTGGGTACCATCAAAAAGTGGATGATTGATTGTAGGTACCATCGGCATTGGAGGCTTGGTTCAAATGATATTCATCTTGTTGATCATGTAGTTGAGCCAAGTATTGCCAAGTGATGATCATTATCCCAATGCCATGACAAATTGAATGAAGTCCAAATGTGCTACAACATACAAGTGTAAATTTCAAGTTGTTGGTGATTCATTGGATATATTTGATGACTTACAAATAATTGAGTTGAAGCTTGCTAGTTGGATGATCATGAGCTAACCAAGGTATATCTCTTGTTGATCATTTTATTTGGGTGCATATAAGTTGATTGAATTGGATAAATATGCAAAGTTGCTTGCTATAAGATGATTGAATGGATAATTGATTAGTAATCAATTTTGGATTGATTTATGTTGGATAAATTCATGAGATGACTTTGAGTAAGTGGTTTGAATGGATATATGTCTTATGGAAGTATTCAAACAAGTTAGTATCAAGTTTGATTCATATTTGATGAAGTATAGCTCGATTGTTGAAATCTGTCCTATATTGCAAAATCTGAGCTAGCTGTGATCTTAGCCATGTTTGAGAAAACAAAAATTATTGGATTGGCATGAAAATTGGTGTACATGCTCTAGACTTATGGTATAAGATGCTGTAAAATTTTCATAAGAATTGGATAAGAAATGCTTCAGTTTTGGAGTGGATTTTGTCAGCTATAGTGCAGCAGCTTTCAGCATATAGCAGTGGTGGAAGAATTGAAATATGGCAGCAATCTAGAAGTCAAATGAAGCTCAAATTTTTACAGCTGCTAAGTAACTTAGTATTGCACACCTCCACCAAATTTCGTGGTATTTGGATTTGTACTTTGGGAGATATGCTTATTTCTTTGAAGGGTACAAAATCTGTCAGAAAAGTGATAAATGTTGGATTGATCAAGAGTCACTTTGATTGAAAGGTCCTCAAGTTGAAAACATGTTTACAAGTGTTTGAGGTACCTAAGTTTGGTTTTGAGATGATCTAAAAGCATAACAAGATATGAGTACAAGGCCATTTGATTGTGAAGTGTACTTTGCACACATTCGGTACTCAAATTGAAAGATCAAGATCAAACTCAAGATGAAGTTGAAAGGTTAAGTTCTAGTGACTATTGGAAATCATTTGGTAGAAAGAAAAGAACTTAAACAAGAAGAAAGAAAAGGACTTAAAGAAGGAATCAAGTTCACTCATCAAGTTAAGTCCATCACTTGGATCAATCAATCAAGTTATTTCAAGTGAGTATCAACAATGGTTCTTGGAAAGAGGTCACTTCTCCCTAGTGTAGGTGCTTGCCGCCTATGTGTAGGTGAACCAAGTGTGGTACTTGAAAGGCTAACATAGAAGTGGTGATCCGAGGAACATTTGAGATGCTTAGTTGAAGCAATCAAAAGGATTGATCAAGAAAAGCAAGCAACACCCAAAAGAGAGCTAATCATGATATTTTGAGTGGTATTCTCACATTGATGCTCTCATGCAAGCTAAGATCAAAAGATGAAGCAAGTCAACCACAACAAGAAAGTGCACTTGATCATAAGTGGTATTCATGTCATAGGGGTGAAGAATGAAATTCAAATTGGTATCTATTGATCTTCACCAAGCTTATAATTGGACTTCACATTGCTATTAGAGTAATGAATTGGAATCTATGTGACTATCCTCTACTCCAACATAGCAAAGGTATCATTGTAATGTGCATGATCATTTCATCCCTTACTAGTATGCGGTTAGTGCATATAGTACATGCTTCATAGGATCATGCATAACAAATAAAATGTTTAAATTCATAGCCTACCACTATTGCTTGAATGATTACTTGATCTAGTGGTTAGTATATGAATTTGTTCATGAGCTAGTGATCCCAAGTACTTGATCTAATTTGGATTGCTAACAAGTGACAAGTACAACATTGACAAGATAACCCTTGCAAGAGGTGTGAAGAAGCTTGTCATTGGTTCAAACCGGACCTGGAAGCTTAGGCAAATCAATTTAGTTCAAGTCAATCATAGAAGCTCATGATAGAGATAAGAGTACAAGCATAAGACAACAATGCAAATGGATATCTAGTTTGTTTGTTTCAAATGGTATCTAGACTCAAGTATTTCATCATGATTTCATAAGTGATGTCTAGATCAACTCACAAGTGATATCCTATAAGTGGTACTCATAAAGATAGCAAATGTTTAAGAAATGGTCTTTATTGATAAATCCAACAAGTGGTTCCAAACTAGAAGATTCTTTCAAGTGGTATCTACTTCATACAAGTGGTATCACATCTATATATGATATCAACCATGAAAGACGATGGTTTCACAAGTGATCCTCAACTTTAAGTGATCATCAAATGAAGAATGCATCCCTCACCTACAAGAGCTCAAGTGTATCAAATAGATGACCCATGCTATCACATAGGGGGAGGTGTCCCACAAATTGATATCAAGATAAAAAATTCTTATGTGTGGTATCTCAAGAAGCCCTACACAAGATACAAGTGATATAAGTTACAAGTGGTATCTACAAGTGGTGTCATTCCAACAATCATGAAGATGTCCATAAAAAATGCAAGATTCAAGCCTCAACCATCTACCCCAAATGCATACCTTTGCATCAATAAGAAGCACACCTTCTATGGAAATTGATGACAAAGGGGGAGAGATTATACAAAGATATGAAAGCTTGATTGAATGGGGGAGAGGTTGTACAATGGGAGAGATGAGATATAAAAGAAATAGAGGTTGGACATGACCATGGGCATAGAGGGAGCAACATTGGAGAAAAGAGATGGATCAAAATTCTTGGACAAGAGAAGCACACAAGTAGGGGGAGCAAGCTCATGAAGTTTGATTGATTGCATTTGATATGTGCATATTCATGTGCTTGCTTGCATTGCATAAGTTTTCAAATTCAATATGCATGCTTGTGTGGTGTATGCCAGTTGTAGAACTTGAATGATGATTTGATAACTAGCATGCATAGGATGATAGCTAGACACTTGGTATGCTTTTCAAGTAATGCTAGTACCTTGCTTTTAATGTTGATCTCACAAGGTATCTAGTGTTTTTATTGTTAAGTGATATTTAGCTAACCATGGTGCTAAGGATGAACTTCAAGGTGCAACTCCGATTGATACACGCTTCAAAGGTTTATTCTATACACCTTAGCATCATTCGGTAGTAATTACTCTCCTATAATTTAAATCTATGCATATGTGCAAACTTAAAGTCAAACACTCTAGCACATATGTAGGGGGAGCTAATACTACCATTTTGGGTTCATGAAACTTGTCTAAAATCATTTTCACATGGTAAAATTGCTTGGGCAAGCAACATGAATCCAAAAGAGCTTAATTTCCATATCTTTGTAGAGTTGTCATCAATTACCAAAAAGAGGGAGATTGAAAGGTCCTTGTTTGGTTTTGGTAATTGAGTGACAACCTAGGTGGACTAATTATGTTTATGTGAGATACACAGGTGATTAGTCCACAGGTACATGTGTGTGAGCAACATATGCCATGAAGGTGAAAATGGCTTGGAGATGTTGCAAAGCTCACACATGTGATGATGAAGGAGCTTAAATGCACATGAGACATGACATTGAGTCATGTGATCAAGGTGGAGAAGATCAAGACAAGACTTGGCTTGATGGACCGGTTGCAAGCGTGAAGGGCAAGTCGAAGGCTTTGGAGTGATGGACCGCATGGCGGTGAAGCTTGAGCAAGACTTGGTGCCGATGGACGATGGCAACGGTGAAGAGCAAGTAAAGTCAAGATCGATGAACCAATATGATCACGTGATGATATGAAGTGGATCATATCATTGTTGATCATGTTGGTGCATGTGTTGCATCAACATTGGAGGAGATGGAATGGAATGCGCAAGGCAAAGGTATAACCTAGGGCATTTCATTTCACCGGTCATAGGTGTGTAGAGAAGTTTATGACCGGGTTTAGGATAGATGGTCATACTATCAAGAGGGGCAAACTTGTTTGCATATCGGTCATCTAGTGCCACTCGAGTGATCTAACTTTGCATCGTCGCTAGGATCGAGTGGCGTGGCAAGTTGAGTGGCTAACATCCTTTGGAAAATGATTGTGAAAAGCTAACACACATACACATGGTGGTGTACACTTGGTGGTGTTGGCACATTTACAAAGGAGATGGAGTTGGAGTTGATGTGGATCAACTTGGTGAAGAAACTGCACCGGCGGAGTGTCCGCCCATAGAGTGCGGACAGTCCGACGGTGCCATCGGCACCCTAGATAGAAAAGACCGGCTCTCACAGAGTGCACCGGATGCTGGTCACGTGGTGACCGGACGCTGGGGTCCTGCGTCCGGTCAGTGGTGGCCGAGAGCATGCAGCGTCGGTCTTTGATCGGACGCTGGCATTGGAAGTGACCAGACGCTGGCAGGGTGCGTCCGGTCAGGCTGACGTACGGTGACGCAGAAGCTGGAGTGTGACTGTACGCTGGGCTACGTCCGATCACGTGCGATCGGACGCGTCCGGTCATGTCTGGTACCTTACTAGAAACGACCGGACGCTGGGGTTGTTGCGTCTGGTCAGTTGAAGCTGCTGCGTCCAGTCAGAAGATGACCGTTGAGATCGGAAGAATGTCGTTGAACGCAGTGACACGTGGCTGTCATCGGACGACCGGACGCTGAGGTCCAGCGTCTAGTCAACACGACCGGAGCGTCCGGTCGGCCCGACTTTTGCCCAGTGAAGGGGTAATGGCTAGTTTAGCCCATGGGGCTATAAATAGAAGTGGGTCTCAGCCATGGTGAGTGCTGAGCACCTCGGGGGACTTTGTGTCCATGCTTGAGAGTGCTTAGGAGCCCTCCATATTACACATACTTGATAGTGATCATCCGATTGTGTGAGTGAGCGATTCTAGTGTGATTGCATCATGAGGTTGCATCTAGTGGCACTAGGTGATCGAGTTGCAAGCCGGTGGTGCTTGTTACTCTTGGAGGTTGCCACCTCCTAGACGGCTTGGTGGTGGTCTCCGTCGAAGCCCGCAAGAAGCTTATGCGGCGCTCCGGAGAAGTGCTTTGTGAGGGGCATTGTGCTCGCCCCGCAGGAGCCGCGAAGAGCAACTTTAGTAAAGCGTGTCATTGAGTTACCCTCACTTCCGAGGTAGGTTCTTGCGGCGCCTGACGTGTGGGCTTAGCGGGTGATGCTAATTAGCCGCCGAACCACCAAGTGAGCGGTCGACACAACGGGGACTAGCGTGTTGGCAAACATGTGAACCTCGGGAGAAAAATCATCATGTCAACCTTGTTCTTCCTGTTGGTTTGCATCCTTGTCACACAAGCTTGCAATTACTTTCATATATATTAAGCTTGTGTAGTTGCTCTTGTAATTAGATAGCTTGTGTAGCTTGCTAATTACCTTCTTACTTGAGTAGCACAGAAGTAGCTCCCTTGCGTGGCTAATTTGGTTTGTGTAACCTTGTTAGTCACATTGCTTAGTTTGTGTAGCTAAGTAATTGCGCTCTCTAATTCGGCATTGGTTGCCTTGTTATTGAGCATTGCTAGTGAGCTTAGTTGGCTTTGTGCTTTTGCTTACTAGCATGTGTAGGAGCTCCCTAGTTGCTTAAAGTACTAGTGGCATAGGTTTGTATGACCTTGCTTCTAGAATTGGTTAGGAGAGCTCTAGCTAGCCCAGCACCTTTGTTGCTTGATTAGTATCTTTGGAAGGTGCTAGAAAGCATAAATAGAGGGGTGTAGTCTTGGCTAGACCGATAGTTATAATTCCGCACTTGTTTCGGTTAGCCGACGCGATTAGTTTTTAAAAGGACTATTCACCCCCCCTCTAGTCCGCCATCTCGACCCTTTCAGAGGGCAAGGGCATGTCGTGGTATCAGAACTCACCAAGCTGACCGCGCAGCTTGAAAGCGCCCGGATGCGGGCTTTGTTCGCCCGGCAGTTGGTTGAGGGCGACATGCAGCTCGTGGCAGAGGTGAGTTTCTGGTACTTGTCTTTTACCCCTGAATCCCTTGTCGGCTGTTTTTAGCGTGCTTACCTTTCATAGGAGATAAGGAAGATGTCGTCCCACAAGTCCCACTTCCTCCGGTCGGAGTACGCCCGGATGGCCGAGCTCGAGCGTCGGGTGGAGTCCGCTTGCCATGAGTCCCAGGACCGGGCGGCCGAGGCGGCCGTGGCACGGGCGGAGGAGCAGCGTGCGGAGGAGCGGGCGACTATGGCCGAGCAAGGGCTCGAGGCGGCAAGGGCCCGCCAGGCGGAGACTGAGGCGGAGTTGCCGGCGTCCCTGGCGAACACCGAGGTGGTGCTTCAGGAGGCCTTGGCGGCCCTTGATCCAGAGCGCGCCGCCCTGGAGTCGGTAGAGAAGGCCTTGGAGGTGGAGCGGAGGGCTTGGTCGGAGGCGGATCGAGAGATGCGCACGCTCTGGGGCCGGGTGATGGAGACGGAGGACGTGAGTGCCTGGCTACGTGAGCAGGTGGCCTAGCTGCGCGAGCAGGTGGCTCGGCAAGCAGAGGATCTCTCCACCCTTGAGGCTTCTCACATCGGTATGTCCCATTTTTGTTTTTTGTTGTGTTGGCTTTTCCCTCAGCCTGTTTCTGAGCTCGTTGCTCTTCTCGCAGAGCTAGGCGGAAAAGTGGAGGTGTTGGAGCGGGACCTGGAGACGACCAAGGCGACGCTTGGCCGGCGTACGGAGGAGCTGGCCAAGTCCCATGAGGAGCGTCGTGCTCTTGAGGGGGATCTCGACCAGATCCGCAACATTGCCCAGCACGTCGTTTCAGAGATCTTTAGATCAGCGCCGAGCACCAGCGCACCCACCGTCCAGCTGGCGGAGGTCTCGGGGGAGGTCCGGGATCTTATCAGATCCAGGCTGTTCTACGGAGCGTCAGGGGTGCTGACCGTGGTGGGGACGAACCATCCGCACCTGGACTTTGCCACCATATGTAGCGGATACGCTGAAGGCATGAGCATGGCGGACATCCAGTCGATCGGGGAGCGCTTGCTGCCGCACGCGTGGTCGGTGGCAGATCAAGTCTCCGCCGAGTGGGTGATGGACGTCCGTCGTGAAGACCTGGCCAAAAGCACACGTGGAGAGGATGCTGTAGAGCTCTTAGATGGCGAGGAGCCTGGGCTAGAGGTGAATGTCGCCCCGGTTTTGGTCGAGCCGGATGCCGTGCCGTCGGGAAGTGAGTAGCTCGCGCCTTCGTCGGTTGCACCATCGTCGGATGTCGCCGGGTCAGCCTAGTAGCATGTAAAAATATAATAGTAGTTAGTAAATGTAGGAAGTTTTAAGTTCGTGGGGAAGCCCCCGTGTAAGACGTTTTGTGGTGTGTTTTAATGACTGCAATCGGTTTTTTGCTTTTGTAATGGAGTTGCTCCGTTCGGGGAAGCTTGTTCCCTTTCGTTCCTTAGTTCTCCCTTGGCATAATTTTGTTTTAAATTTCTTTCTCTCTCGTACCTGCCCATTTGTTCCATGGGATGCAACTTTACAAGCCCGGGGCATGGCCCACGAGGCTCGGCCGGTCGTAGCCGTAGGAAAAGGCGGGGTGCGATCAGTCGGAATGTTCTAAAGCAAAGTTACGTAAGGTAAAACAAAGGAACGAACTACCCTTTTACTCAGGTAGGAAGGAGTTTCTTTATATAAAAGCAAAAGAGTACTTAAGGTAAAAAACAACAAAGGGGTAGTAGAGCCCCCTGGTGGAGCCCCCGAGCGCTCCGAGCCGAACAGTGTTCGGGTCGGGGTGCTCTTGTAGGAGCGTTCGCTAAGTAAGGTAAGACTGAAACTTAGGAAAAGAAGAGACATAGCTGTTCTAAGGTCCATGGAGAGGGCGTCGTCGTCGTCGTCCTTCAGTCGGTGCTTCCTCGTCTTCTTCCTCCTTTGGCCTGTCGGCCTACCTCAGTAGGCGCCTGAGGAGCTGGCAGTCCTTGTAGAGATGGTTGACGAGATAGTTGTGGTTGGTGCACGGGCTCTCCATGAGATCATGGAAGTGGCCTGGAGGGTCTTGCTGGGGCTGAGTGCCCGTGTAATCTGCCGCGGCGGCCAACACGGAGTTGGCCGGTTGGCGGCGATCCTTTCTGTTCTTTTTTCCCCTCTGCGTGGAGGGGCCCTCGTCTTGATCCTGGCGCCTGGCCTTACCTTTGTCGCGGCCCCCGTTGAAGCACGGCAGAAAAGGCACTTGCTGGGGGTGTTGGACAAAGGTCCGTGGTTCCAGGCTGTCAGGGCTAGGACTCCGGTCGACGCTGCGCGCGTCTTGGTTTGGCCCGAGCCACGCGTAGATGGGCGGTCGGCACAGGGAAGACGTCAAGTCAAGACAAGGAGCGGTTGCGGCTTCTTGTGCCGCAATCGGTGGTTGTGGCGATGACAGGGTGTAGTGCCCCGTCTGCTACGTCCCTGTTCCCCGGACGGGGAGCAAGGTCGCGAGTCGGCGTCGCGACACAGAGCACTCCACTTGCTGAATGGCGGTGGTCTCCAATAGTGCCCGGAGGTTCTGGTGGATTGCTCATCCACGAGGGTCGTTCGGCTCGAGCAGGTCACGTAGGAGCATTGCCATGATGGCAACGTTCTGACTGGCCCAAGCGAACTACGGGGGGTTGGTCCCCTGAACCGGGGCGTTGCACTGGGGCTGACGGGTGTGACCCCGAGCGTCGCTCGCCGGTTTATGCGCACGGGACGCAGTGTGGTGCGCCGAGCGCATTGGTGCAGTTGGTGGCTGATGCGACCACTGTCGTCGTAGATCCTCCCCGTGCTCACGTGTGAGCTCGGGGGTCCCTGCGTGGGGGCCCAATGGGGCGTGGGTCCGGAAGGACTCTGTTACCTCCAGCGGCTGTTTCGGGGCATCCGCCACAGCGTACTCCCGGGACCGATGGTGGCTAGGCGCCACATCGCCAATGCTGGAGCCGTCACTCCCAACGTCGTCGTCCATGATGTCGAGGAAACAGGTGGGAGCATAGCTCGCCATCCCCACGAACTCAGACGTGAGGGGGTGCGGTGCCAGCACCTTTTGGAGTCCCCGGGCGTATGCGTCCACGGAAGACGCAAGGCCATAGGGGAACCGGCCATATGGCGGCTGCGATGGGGACAACGGTAACCCACCGGGTATTTGGTGGAAGATAGAGCGCAGTAAGTAAATAACAGCATGTATATTACTCACAGCGGGGTTTAAGCAGAGAGTTTGCTCGGAATGAAGCGTAGATGCCACGCCGTCGAAGTCACGCGTCCCGAAGTCGATGGAGGACGTCCCTCCGATGGGTGCTAGGTCGCGAGCCTCCTCGTGGAGGTGGAGTACGCCGAGCCGGTCGGCGACGAAGTCCAGGCTCCCGAAGCGGAAGACCTAGAATGGCTCGAAGATGGGTGGAACCCGCATCCCGGTGGGTGAGAGTGCGGGGAACTCCAGCGAGCCAAAGCGAATCGTATCGCCCGAGCCCGCCACGGCGGGGGTGGCGGAGAAATGGGCCATCCGATTACCAAAAAAGTGTTGAACGTACATCGTCTTCCCCACGGACGGCGCCAACTGTCGGTGCAGAAAGTGACCAACCAGTAAATATTTGTAGTTTTGCTGTACGTTGTGATCGGAGGTGGCCTAACACTCAATGACATAGGATTTATACTGGTTCAGGCAACGTGCCCTACGTCCAGTCGGGGTCGGTCGGTGACTTTATTCCTTAGCCTAGGTGCTCGAAGTCTGTAGTGGGGTTACAAACGAGAAGGAGAAAGGAGGGGGTATACAAGAGGTTCGGAAGGCTCCGACCGGAAGGGTTGCGGTCAGAACTCGGTGGTACAGCGGTTGTAAGGGGTTGGTGTCGATCTAGTGAGTCTGAGCTTGAAGAAGTCGATCTCTCTTGGTTGGAGGGAGCACATCCCCTTTTATAGATGAAGGGGACGGCTTTACAGGTGAGAGGGGGAGAGTACAGATATTTCTAAGCCTTGCTGCCTACGGTGATGAAAACTGAATAATGGTTGAAGCCTCCCAATACTGTCGATGTCGCTGTAGGATGTCAGATGTGTACGGGGGGTCGAGATATCTTTTTCAGGAAGGATGGACGTCGGTAACTGCAAACACTTCTGGATGCCTGGTGGCATGTGAGGAGCCGCGCTATGTTCACTCGGTATGGCAGATCCTGGAGCCTATACCGCAATCGGTGTCCAGAGACACGCGGAGGGGGCTTACCATATGGGAGTTTCTAGCGGCCCCTATAATACTTTGTGTCAGGGTGGCTGTAGAGCACTGCTTCGTGCAGGGTATGGTCCCTAGTACAGTGGTTTTGACTTGTGAGCCATGCCTTGTCTTTCTTCGCACGCCTTCTGGTTCTTTCCGAGCGGACGTCCCCGGTCGGATGGTCCCCAGTCAGAGAATAGCGATGGGCATGGTTTTCTATGAATCCCGGTCGGAGACACGGGGTCGGAGTCGGAGGCGGTCCTCGGATCAGGCTTTCCGAGTGGAGGCCGTGTGGAGGCGGCCGGGGTCTGACGCTAGCGCTCCGATCGGAGAGGCCGTTCAGAGCTGGCCTGAGCCTGAGCTAGTGCTCCGGTCGGAGAGATGGGCCGAAGGCGGCCTGGGCCTGAAGCGAGTGCTCCGGTCTGTTGAGTTCAGATTCTTGGGCCGGTCCAGAAGAAGAAAAGGCCGTTCTTCTGGGCCGAGCCCTGGCGTGGAAGCCGGTCCCCGAGGGACCCCGGGTTTATGAACCTAACACGCCCGCTCCGTCGCTATTTGCCAACTGCCATCTGACTGCCAACTGCCAACTGCGATCTGACTGCCAACTGCGATCGAGTGGCCAGTCGAAGCAAAGCGATCGAAGCGAATCCGGCTCCAGTAGGCCTCTCCTCCTCCTCTGCGGTCTGTGATTTGTCCTTTCATAGAAAAAAATTGTTTCTTGTGATCTGTGGATCTGTGATATTGTGATTTGTGATTGTCTGGAGGTAGAAGAAGACCGAAGGCTAGAGTTAGAAGAAGAGTGGAAGCTGTTGGATCTTAATTCTATGGTGCAAAAAAAAATTCATAAAACTGCATAAAACAAATAGTTATTCAGTAGACAGACTCAAATAAAAACCCTACTTTAACTACAAGACATTCCATCGTCCATCCCTCGCTCCTCAGGAATCAGGATTACTGTATGTCACCAAAAAGCTCCTCAGTAGCATTCTTCAAAGTCGACTGCCGGTCAGTTTCTCTCCGCGAAGGCCACTGCTCAATTGGACGAATTACCAGATTCCTTGGGTTCTCTCTAGGGATGAAAAAAGCATCAGCCTTCGGTGTTGGAGATTCTTCATCATCAGCAAAGAATGGAACCTATATTGGAATAAAAGAAGAAACTGAGCAATGTTTCAATGGTTTCACAATGGCTTCCAAAAGCTCCATTAACAAATCATAAAAAAAACTTTGAAGTTATTCTATTCTTACAGGTCCGGTCATTCATTACCTTGCCATCAGATAGTGTATTATATTTTCTTGGCAGAAGTTTTATCCTTCTCTGTGACAAATGCCTAGGAACCGCCATGGACAATGCTCTACTTTGAAGAGGCTTCTCAGCAACCTGCAAAACTGTAAGAAGTTGCAATCAATCACCCCTTCATATGTGGTACCTGGCTACCTGCTTATGGCACCTTTAGTACCACACCTTCCTAATTAACAACCACGATCTTGCTACTATCTCTACTGTCCACCTACTTCTACATAAAAGGGGCGGACTCAGTGCCAGAGGCTTCCACATAAGTGGGGTCTGGGGAAGGAAAAAACCGAGGCAAGCCTTCCACTCGCAAAATCTGCGGAGAGGCTACTTCGAACCTACGACCTGGTGACTCAGTGAGACAGCTCTCACCACTCCACCTACTTCTACATAAACAATTGAAAATGCTTAAAACTAACCGGCAAACTTGATATCCCATATTGAACTGATGGTGAAGATCCACCATTCCCAATAGACATCTGAGGCATTGCTGGAAGCGTCCCAAACGGATTTGAAACAGGAGCAGGCTGCATGACCATACTGGACTGGCTAGTTCTGTGAAAAATGCAACAGGACACACCATGTTAAACTGAATAATGTATTACTTTAGTAAAAAAAAAACATAAGGTCGCCAAAACTCATTTGTGAATTGTGGGATAATTATGATCTCTGCCAAAACCATGCTCTTAGACTATACAGATATAAAATAACAATCTGGCAGTCCCATGGCATCAAATATAAGCTAGTCTCCATGAACCATCAAGTTTTTTTCATTCTTTGACTACACCGTACTCCACATTAGACTGATCATAATATTGTTTTTCCTTCACCTTGTTATAACTAATCAGTGTTTTAATCCATCAAAAAGAAATTACTAAATAGGAAAAGAATAATCAAGTGCATTTGAGAAATAGCAGAAGATCATACGGCCGTCCAATCAAGGCCTGATTCGTAGTGTTGGAAAAACCAGGGAATCCACCTGTAGAAACTGCTGTATCCATGCAGGCATGCATTTGAACATAAGTTAAGCCCAAATTAGTCTTTGAAGACAAATTATAAAAAGAAGAGAAAGGTGTAAATATAAAATACTGACCTGGTTGAATCGGAGGTTGGAAGGGGAACATGTTTGAAGATTGAGCAGCGGCAGATGGCTGAAATGTTGGCTGAATCATTAGAAGCAAAATAAATTAAGTACTAATAAATAAGAAATGATAACAAGAATCTAGTAAGCATGGTTATTAAGGTGGTAAGGCAAGGCGTGGCGAGCCACCCTTTTCAGTCGCCTAGTTGACGTCTAGGCGAGGCAAGGCGACACCATATGAATATGAAGAACTTCAGAGCTGCAGTATGGAGAAGGTAGGAAAAGGAAATTAAAAAAGAAAAGAAAGGGGAAAAACTAAGAAAGCCCAGCCCAAGAGACCACCAAAAAGCCCATGCAACCTTCCCTAAGCAAGGCCTAGAGCGCCAATCCCCCCTCCCGAGACCCCTTCCATCAGGCGGCGAATCTATCTCTCCCTCCCTCCCGGCCTCTGCCTCCGTGGCATCTCTCCTCCGGTCCTCCCCGCCTCTTCCCCTCACCTTCTCCAATGCTGATGCCGCCCCCTTCCAGATCCCTCTCCACTCTGTGCAGATCGAGAGCTGCTGGCCTGCTGCTGCCCCTCTCATATCCCTGATGCTGCAGTTGGCCCGTGAGGAAAGCTAACATGGCCAAGGGAGCCGATGGGGATGGGGCGGAGATAGCCTTCCCTGAATCATGCTGGTCCTCCTCTAGTTCTTCCTCTTTCTTCTCCCTCCCCTACTCTCTTGTTTCGCTGGATTTTGGTCGTGGCGACGGGAACGCCCACGATTTTTTACCGCCTGGATGCCTAGTCAACGCCTTAAAAAACATGCTAGTAATAAAATATGAGGACAAAATGGCAAAGGATGCTTACTGTTGAAAAAAGTGAAGGCCCGCTGCTGCTAAACAGATTGCCAGGATTAGTTGAACCGAATAGGCTCCCAGAGGAGAAAGCCGGTGTACTTGATATTGGTTGAGCAAATGATGAGGAAAATAGTGGGGCTGATTGAGTGTTAGCTAACGATGAGCCAGTGCCGAATGGACTTGGATCATTCGTCATTGATGTGCCAAATAACGACGATGTACCAGAAGCAGGATTGGTATTTCCAAATAATGATGGCGAAGTACTTGCTGGAAATGTAGAAACACCTGTTTGCCCAAACATTGTGGTACTAGTGTATGATGTGAATGGGCTCGAAGATGCATTGTTAAATGAGGCGTTGAATGGTGAAGTACTAGTTGGAGCAGGCTTAGGAGCAAATGGATTGATTGTTGAAAATGGGTTTGTGGCAGGCGGGTTAAATGGATTGCTTGTCGGAGCAAAAGCATTATGTTGTGATGATGGAAAGCTAGGTGCCGCTGCTGGAGTTCCAGAAGGGTTTGGTCCACCTGCAAGTACAAATATTAAGAGTGTTGCATATGTTTCAAAAGAAAAAATTACAATTTACATGGACCAAAGAAATCCAGCAATAATATAATAAACAATTAATAAAGGGAATAGCAGCATGTTTTATTTGTCAATTCTATTCAGATTTCAAGGTGTATCATAAGCCAGGGTATAGCACACTGGTCAGTCCAGCTCATGCAAAAACAAGCATGAAAACAGAATACATGGAAGTAAAGTATGGTTTAAAGGGGGTTTGCAAATCAAGCAAAATCCTTGACCCCCAAACAAACAATTTTCCTCACCCTTGTCTCCACGCTGATAGTCTTCCAACCTCAATTCTTCGTGACTCTTGTCTTTGTATTCAGGCATCGCTGAGATTTTGCTGTGCACGGTTTTTAAAGCGTTCGAAACCCCTAATCATTTGCTCCAATCCCCAAACCCACTTCGCTACGCCTTAGGGGGTCCATTAGGCTACTAAAACAAGCCATAATACTTCACTATTCCTTAACCCAATCTCTCGCGATAAATTGTTAAACATAGCAGTGTCTAACCGTCGACAGATTTGAAATTTTCTAAGTGTTAGAGCTGAATTGGATTTCCAATTGCGATCTCTAAGCTAATGGAAATATTAGCTAGCAATATCATTTTTCGACCGTGAGTATTTCATTGTCATCTACAAAGTTTGCACTTCAAACCTTATTTAAGTATCACATACATGTCCTATAGCCTTTTTGCTTAATAAAAATTAGTTTTAAACCCTAAGTGATATAACATGACTAATGAATTAACTTTTGTTTTGCACTTCCATTGATCGTTTTGAGTTACGGAAATTGATCTACACTCTTTATTACATGCATTAACACATAAACATGATGCTTATAACATATTTTAGTAAATGATTTACAGTGTAACACCGAGGGTGTTACAGTTCACGCGCTAATTGGCATCACACGTCAAACCCGCAACCGGGTGCTGCACAACCAACACAAGATGAGGATCACACAAGCCACGAGCAATCCATTAGAGTACCTTTTGGCTCTCCGCCGGGGAAAGGTCAAGAACCCCTCACAATCACCATGATCAGAGCCGGAGACAAGCACCTTCCTCCGCTCGACGATTCTCGCTGCTCCAAGCCATCTAGGTGGCGGCAACCACCAAGAATAACAAGCGAATCCCACAGCGAAACACGAACACTAAGTGTCTCTAGATGCAATCACTCAAGAAATGCACTTGGATTCTCTCCCAATCTCACAAAGATGATAAATCAATGATGGAGATAAGTGGGAAAACTTTGGCTAAGCTCACAATGTTGTTATGTCAATGCAAATGGCCAAAAGGGTGAGCTTGAGCCGGCCAAACACCTTATATAGAGGTTCCATCGAAATAGAGCCATTGGGCTCATAGAGCAGCCCACTGCGCATCGACCAGACACGCAGGTCAGGGCGATCGGACGCACCCAGGCCTGCGTCCAGTCCTCGGATGCTCGCCATGTGTCACTACGGTTAAACCGCGACCACCCGATTCCAACGATCGACTTCTACCGTGCCAGTGCCTAAGAGACGACCGAACGCGTCGATCGCGCCAGTTCTTCTTCGCACGCGCCAAGGCCAAGCCTTGGCCGGACGCGCTGCTCCCCGTGGCTGCCCGACGTCAGATCACTTCTAGAGAGCTCCTCGAGCGGCAAAATAGTGACCGGACGCGTCCGGTTTCCCGCGAGCGGACACACGACAGCGTCAGGTCTTCACCGCTCTCTCTCAGCTGCTTACGTCACCGTACGTCAGCCTCGACCGAACGCACAAGCGTCGCGTCAGGTCACATTTTGACCCAACATTCGGTCACTCACTGAGCTGAGCATTTCACTGTCCAGAGCTGACCAGACACACCCGGCTGAGTCTGGTCACACAGAAACCAGCGTCCGATCAGTGAAAGACAGCTCCTCTACTTCACCAACTTCTCCACCCTTACTCAAATATACCAACCACCGAGTGTATCACCTTGTGTATGTGTGTTAGCATATTTTCACAAACATTATCAAGGGTGTTAGTTCTCCACTAGATCTAAATGCATATGCAATGAGTTAGAGCATCTAGTGGCACTTTGATAACCGCATTTCGATATAAGTTTCACCCCTCTTAATAGTACGACTATCGATTCTAAATGTGATCATACTCGCTAAGTGTCTCAATCACTAAACCAAAAAGCTCCTATGGATATCACCTTTGCCTTGAGCTTTTTGTTTTTCTCTTTCTTCTTTTCCAAGTCCAAGCACTTGATCATCACCATAGTCACACCATCATCATGATCTTCACCACTTAGAATAGTGATACCTATCTCATGATCACTTTGATAAACTAGATTAGCACCAAGGGTTTTATCAATTAATCAAAACCAAACTAGAGCTTTCATAAAGGTAGACCAATTAATTGATGTATCATGTATCAAGTCTATTTGCATATCTGTTAGCTCTCGCACAAATATCCTCTGTGCGGGTATCTTGACCTTTTCTTTGTCTTGCAGCACAAAATATGTCGATATGATCCATCTGATCAACAAGTTAGTAACACCAAGTTATTCGTCTGCTACATTGCCCATCATACCTGGCAAACTGACATTGAGAACCTATTCAGTAAATATGGGAGGTGAGTAAATTAGTTATGAACCTTTTTTAATGCAACAAATTAATTCTGAACTTACAACTTAGCCTTTTGTATTCCTGTTGGCAGTGGCTTCTGAATGAATTTGGGCTGGTTGGTTAAACTTCTTTTCTGATTTTTTTTTGTTACAAGTGTTCCCCACTAACTGTAATTGGTTCTCTAAATGTTCGCTAAAAGTGAGCCATGTTATTAGAAATATGGATCTACTGCAAACTATTAAGACATTTAGTATAACCAATAGTATAAATTCCTATTGACACGCTTTATTTAGCTCACTAACAAAAAAAGGTGTTTCCTGTAGCTACATTAGTGCTCCATAATTTGATCACCTCTGGCCTTCCACACACATTCTCATATATTTTTTCTCATATGGATTATAATGTTGGGTTCTTGGCTGTTTGCACTCTGAATGGATTTTTTTGTGCATGTCATGAAAGGTACACAAATTATCCTTCTGGCCTACTTCTCACATTTTTTAACTCATGCAACAATGTGGAGTTAACCAAGATATCTCAGACCCTGAATGTTTTCACGACCTCGCTTCTAGAGCTGACCTCAAGCCATTCTCGGATGGCACCCGGATAATGCTTGATAATTTTTTTGTTTGAGTAATTACAACATGCATATTTATTAACGAAAAAATTGGATTGTGGCATCCGTTATGTTTCTTTTTTGGCACAGATACTGCACATTTGTGAATCCCGCTAGACAAATAGTTTGGCAGGGTTTTCTTTTGTTAATGGCATGGGATTCATAGTTTTTATTATAATTGCAGAGAAAGTGCATTCAGTCGTCATTGGTGATTGTCATTGATGTTAGCAGTTACCGTTGTCTCTGTGGTTTTCTTACTTGAGTTAGCTCGTTTATTCATCATGCACTGGAATTGTTTTACTATGCCATCACACGGCAATATTTAAATTTTTGAGAGAAAAAATGATGGTGATACGATTGTATGCTGATTCTGTATTGTGGCTCTGCCACTGTAATATTAGATTTTGTTGAGCCGGATTTACAGCCTAGCATCTGGACCATCCTGGGCCAAGAGCGGTCGTGCGGAAGGGAGAGCTGAGGAGGGTGTATAGAAAAATACCGTCTTTTGGTTTTTATCGTAGTGTTAGCACGGGCATGCTACTATTTTTTGGTTATTTTACCGGATAGATGTGCTTGCCTCTGAACTTGAATATATCTATTACTATTTTTTTGGTTATTTTTCATGATTGGGGGAAGTCTTGGCTTCCTTTATCTTGCATGGGAAGCCATACTAATTTTACCCCGCAGTTTTACTTTGGTACAAGTACTTTTACAAGGGGGCAAAAAAGAGATACTAACTGATCTGTCTCTATGTATACTGACACTGTATCTGCATTTTCTTTTTCTGCCAACAACTAGCTAAACCTGTACAACTTTAGAACAAGGAAATGAATGTGGGTTCTGTTTTTGTTCATTTCAATTGTAAGGAATCCGTTAAACATCTAAACTCTTGTTCTATTACAGGTGATGCCTTGCAGCACAGTCTGCAAATAAAACTTCACAATCAAACTTTGAGGCGGCACTGCACTATAGGGTTGGTTTATTGGCTTCCATGCTGATCTAGCTTATTTTGTCTTGCAATTTACAATAACTGATTTTTAAACTGTATCATAGTCTTTTTCGGACCCAACAATGAAATCTTTTCCTATTGTGAGTGATGCCAATAATGCAGGTCTTGTCTACAACATTATGAGTTGTGTTGTTTTGTAATTTTTGTTGCAGGGGAGGGGAGGGGCTGGGCCGATTTTGACCAGCAAGCACAGGTTTGAGGAAGGTACATAACAGTTTAAGCTGGATATTGCAGCGAGGAACAATGGCTTCATTTCCACCTATTTCAGCATTGAACAATTCTGATTTTGGATATAACATAGGTGCACATCAGTTTGTTTTATTTCCACCCAGCAACTGATCAATGTGGGATGTTCTTCCCATCCTTGCTTGATTTCTTAGATATTAAATTTTGTTCTTGTTGGTCCTGAGCAAATGATAAGAGTTGGGATGAGAAATAATAGCTCATATATTCACTGATAGGAACCAGAAGAAATATTGCCATTGATGGATTAAGTTGCAGATGGTATAGGTCATCTCATGCTTGCTAGCTGCAGAGAAGATTTTGGTAGAATCTTAAACATACCACATCTACGCTTTGTTACCTTATCTTATTGTGCGATCCGTGTTTTTAGTACAAAAGTTTTGTTGTCCCGTAGCAACACACGGGCACGCTACCTATATAAATTATAAGAAAGAGAGATTTGTTGTAGCAGTTTTTTCCATCCTATTCCAGTACTCCTCTATATGACAGTTTTAGGAAAGGGAATTGTTTTTCTCCTCTGGTTGCTCGAGTGCTCTAAGTTTCCAAACGCGCGCTTGAAGATTACTAGTTGTAGTGCTTCACGTCACGGTTGCAGGCTTGCAGCCAGCAAGAGAATCATTGCTCATTACGCTTGAACATCCGGCGTTCGATCAAACACTTACGCTTATACATATATACTTATAGATGAAAACGGATCGGATACGAACGGATATCACTGATATTATATTTGTTTTTATATTTCTGTTCGGATTCGGATTCGAATACGGATATTGTCAACCATGACGGATAGGATACGATTGAATATCGATATCATAAATATGCGATTTGATTATTCGGATACGGATACGGTATCGGATGTTGAATATCTGGACTCGGATACGGACATATTTGAACTCTTCTAAACGAATTCGATCTCAAATACGATCAGAAAATATCCGTACCGTTTTCACCCCTGTATATATTACATATAATATATCGGAGCCGGCAAGATATTGATGCAGCAACATAGTTTAAGGATGGAGGTGCAACTCGCCGCCGCGCCGCCTCATCTCTCCGATGACATCTGCGCAGAGATCCTCGTCCGCCTGCCGGTCAAGTCCGTCCTCCGCTTCCGCGTCGTCTGCAAGGCGTGGCGCGACATCACAACCCGCCCGCTCTTCCTCGCCGCCAACGCGCGCCGACAGCCTTCTAAGGTTGTCTTGTACACGTACCTGGACTCGGTGCAACGCGGCTATGCTGTCGACATCGCGCTGGACGTGCTCCCTGTCTCCGGCGAGACGGCGGACCAGCGGCGTCTCATCCGGTACCCCAGATCCGTGCCTTTGTCTTCCATGGATCCCCTCCTACTCGACTCGTGCAACGGCGTCCTCCTATTCAGGAAGGATGCGGCGGGCATCTACTTCCTCTGCAACCCCGTCACGAGGCAGTGGGCCGAGCTCCCCAAGCTCACTGATGAAAGCTATGGCCGCCGCCGCAGCACCGTCAACGTTAGAGAGTATGCTTTCTACTTCCACCAGCGGTCCGGCGAGTACCGGCTCTTGTGCGGCCGCCTTACGTCCGCCGGCCGGACGTGGTGCATCCTCTCCACCGGTGCCGCCGAGCCTCGGCATGTAGACACACACGCCGCGGACGATGGCCTGGAGCCGGACACACCGTCGGAGACGACACCAGTGGCCCTTCACGACAGCATGCACTGGCCGCCACGTCGTCCTCGGGACTTGTCGTCCAAACAAGAGACGACGACGGAGATGGTGGCGTTCGACGTGCAGTCAGAGAAGTTCCGCCTGATGGCGGGGCCGCGGACAATCACCCACCCGCTGATGAAGCTGTTCGTCATGCACGGGCTGCTCGTGGCGGCCAACTTCGGGGCTGTGAAGCACGTCGACCTCTGGTTCCTCGTCGACTACGGCGCCGGGAGGTGGGAACGCCGCCACCAAGTTCCGACGCCGTGGCAATCAATATCGCATCACTCATCGAATTTGTGGTCTACGGCCGCGGCGTCTGACGACCAAGGGAACATCATGCTGGGCAGCCACTGCGGTTTGTTGGTGTACAACGTGAGGATGAAGACGATTAGGGCTGTCCACTCCGTGGCCACGCCGAGGAACAACGTTCTCGTGTCACGGCATGTGTTCAGGGAGAGCCTGGTGGAGCACCCTAACTTCAAGAGGTCCTCCGGCGCCGACTTGCCGTTCATCCACTTCTGGTGCTAAGTTATTCGACACTTTTTTTTATCTGTGCTATTGTTTCGGGTGTTGTTGGCCCATCAATGTTTAAGTGTTCACTTTTGATGTACCCGTCAATATTTAGGTTTCTGTTAGTGTTAGGTTGTTCTCTTTGGTTTTTGGCTACGCACAACGATTCTCCATCTTCTTGATACACTAGGCTTAGAAAACACCCCTCGTCAGCTGTGTTTCTGAGCTACCGGTCATTCAGTTGTTTTGTAGACTTCCAACAACCGTGTGATTACAGCACAGGAAAAC
This sequence comes from Miscanthus floridulus, assembly GCF_019320115.1. NCBI lineage: Eukaryota > Viridiplantae > Streptophyta > Magnoliopsida > Poales > Poaceae > Miscanthus > Miscanthus floridulus. Next base: position 55,845,828 of record NC_089590.1, on the reverse strand, counting down.
AACCAATGCAGGCATAGCAAAAGATTCGAGTGTTTCAACACGTTGCAGCACACAAATTTTGAACCATTGAATTTTAATCTGGCGCCTTCTTATCTTTTGTAGTTTTGTTGCTTTTGTGGGCCGGTTGCCTAGGTGGAAAGGTCAAGTTCGCAGGCTTCATGAAGCCCAATTGGCCGTCTAAATATGTATCTCGCTGTTATTTTTAGGCTCCACTCAAAAAAAAAAAAAATCAACAACAACTGGGCTAGACAGGATTGTTTGAAAAATAAAAGACATTAAATTTAGAAAGGCCAAAAATTACAAATCTCATAGCCCATTCTGCAAGTGCAGGTTTAGGTACAGGTGGTGACCATAACAGGCAAAAACACAACATCAGGCCACACCACGACCAACCATGTCAGGCCAGAGAGATCTGCAATGAGCTCTGAAAACATACAAGGTTCATCGCTGGCATCTGGCAAGCTGCAAACGTGTCATATATACAAAGATCATTACTCCATAATTATAGCTATAGATGCTATAGTTCAAGCTACAGTTGAGATACCGTAGGGCAGGCATAGATGCTACAGTGGCCATGTTCGCGTGTCTTTAAACCCGACTTGATCCGCTTCTTTTTTTTTCATTCGGAATAGTGTTTTCCTCATAAATTCCTCCGTATTCATCCAGATTCCTCCAAAATTCCTCCAAGCGAACGGACCCAATTCAAGCTATTAGCCTGCAGGACCATATACAGGGCCGCATACTAGGACAGGGGATTGACCGTCCTATAATGCAGATCACTAATCGAACAAACATCAACAAGGACAGAAACCAAAGCAGCAAATCAAACACAAATCTGACCTCCACATTCGTGCGAAATGCCTGCTCGAACCCTGCGCACAAAGCCGATGCGCCGCGCACCCCCAAGCCACCGCCCATGCCACAACCAAACCCAAGGCATCCTCAAGTTCCTTCTCATCAGTGCAGTTGTAACCCAACATAATCACTCGTGTTGTTCATTGTATCAAAAGCATGATCTGACCTCCGCTGCCCACCTTCGTCGTCATCGCCACCTTCCCCGTGACACTACGGGATCCCAAGAGCTCCGCCGCGAGGCTGGGCCTGGGGCTCGTGGAGTCCGCCGACATGGCCGCGCTGCCGCCCTGCTCACGCTCTACTCCGTGCACGTGTACCTCGCGCTGGAGCTCGTCCTGGCGGCGGCCGCGGCGGCGTCGCGCGCGCTGGTGGGCCTGGAGCTGGAGCCCCAGTTCGATCGGCCCTACCTCTCGGCCTCGCTGCGGGACTTCTGGGGCCGGAGGTCTCTCGGTACCGGCGCTGCTCCGCCAGTGCGTGTTCCGCCCCGTGCGCGCGCGCCTCGGCGCCCCCGCGGGTGTGCTAGCCGCGTTCGTCGTCTCGGGCCTGATGCACGAGGCCATATTCTCCTACGTCACGCTGCTGCCGACGACGGGGGAGGCGGCCGCGTTCTTCACGCTGCACGGGGCGTGCGCGGTGGCGGAGGGGTGGTGGGCTGCGCACGAAGGGTGGCCGATCACGAGGCCCGGCGCCGACAAGCATGTGATCGCGGAGTCCGAGGCCATGGTCGCGTTCCTGCGGGACGCCGCGGGCTTGGCGGTCGACTCCGCCTGGTCAATCTTGTCAAGCCGGTCCTAAACTGTGTGCCGGATGGGTGCGGTGCGCGTCCAGCGTGCTTGTCTCCGAGGTTTATGTTTGTGGCATGAAAAGTGAGCATCTGTTTGCACGTTTCTCGTGGGATGGTGAAAAGTTCAGAAATGTTCTTGCAAACTCTGATGAGCAAAAAAATCTAGATGAAAAATGTAGTTTTTTTAGATAATGTACAACTTGTAGTTGATGACCTTTTTATTTGAAAATCATTTATATGTCTAACTAAACTAATCATCCAAGATTGCTTGCACATATTGACAGGCCAGTTCTTCCTTAGTTTGTTATACATAGAACATCACCTAAAAATGAAGTTTGTTTACTTAGGACTAAGGCACGGCGACCTACCCTGTTGCAACTTCATCAGGTTGTAGTACATCCCTCCACGTCCGGCGGCGATGAGCTCCTCGTGCCGCCCTCTCTCAACCACCTTGCCGCCCTTCACCACCGCAATCATGTCGACCTTCTGCACCGTGGAGAGGCGGTGCGCCACGACCACACACGTCCTCCCCTGCAGCATCCTGTCGATAGCGTCCTGCACCAGCCTCTCCGACACGGTGTCCAGCGCGCTCGTCGCCTCGTCCAGCAGCAGGACCCGCGCGTTCTTCAGTATCGCACGCGCCAGCGCGATCCGCTGCCTCTGCCCGCCGGACAGCTGCGCCCCTCGCTCCCCGACGCGCGCGTCGTAGCCGCCCTCCATCGCGCTGCGACACGGACGGAATCAAGAAGCTCCAGTTTCAGGTGAAGAATCGAACAAAGATATGCACAACCAGCTGAAGAATCTGTACCTGATGAACCCGTGGGCGTTGGCAAGCTTGGCGGCGCTGGTCACCTCGTCCTCGGTGGCGTGCTCGTCGCCGTACATTATGTTGTCCCGGATGGTGCCGGAGAACAGTGTCGGCTCCTGGCTGACGAGCGCGATGTGCGACCGGAGGTGCGCCAGGCTCCAGCTCCTGATGTCCCTGCCATCGATCAGCACCGAGCCTTTCTGCACGTCGTAGAAGCGCTCCATCAGGCCGATCACCGTGGACTTGCCGGATCCGCTCGGCCCGACGAGCGCTACCGTCTTCCCCGCGCCTATCTCGAGGCTGAACCCATGGAGCACGCTCATCTCCGGCCGCGTCGGGTAGCTGAAGTGCACGTTCCTGAACTCGATGGCGCCTTTCATCTCCTTCTGCTGCTGCTTCCTCTTCTTCTTCTTCTGTTCGCTGGCTTCGTCGCCGTCGTCCTTGATCATCGGTTCACGGTCCAGCGTGTCGAGGATGGACCGCACGGCGTCACCGCCCTTGGCTAGGTCGGACGTCAAGCTGCCGGCGTCGGCGATCACCCTTCCCATGGTCATGAGCATGAAGAACACCTGGAACAGGTGCGTGGGGGTGATGAGGCCCTTGGCCATGAGCCTGCCTCCGTACCACAGCGCAAGCGCCATGCTGCCCGTGTTGCTGAACTGGCACAGGGACAGGCAGAAGCCGGAGTACCACGACTCCACCCTGTTGTCCTTCCGCGGCGCCTCCTGCGCGGCCTCGTACAGGAGGAGCATCCGACGCTGCGACGAGAACGCGGTGATCGTCCGGTGGTTCACGACAGCCTCGCTGGCGAGCTGGCTCCCTTGCACCTGCGCCTTCTTGGCCTTCTTGGACATGGCGGTCATGAGCACCTTCTTGAAGTAGAAGCTCGCGATTATCAGCGGCTGCATCGCCATCATGACCACCGCGAGCCGCCACGACACTGCGAGCGCCAGAGAGAAACCTAGCGCCGCATTGGCGGCCGCCTGCACCAGGAGGCACATGCGGTCGCCGACGAGGGAGCGGACCTTGGTGGTCTGCGTGGCCAGCCGCGCGCTCATCGCGGCGCTTGAGTTCTCGTCCTCGTCGAACCACCCGACCTCGAAGGAGAGTATCTTGGCGAACATCTGTCCACGGACGCGCTCTGTCAGGCGCTCGCCCATGACCGCGAAGTTGTAGTGCTGCACGATGTTCGCCGTGATGCAGACGATGGCAGTGCCGAAGAAGACGAGGGAGTACAGCCTTTTCAGAACAGAGTTCAGACAAACGTCACTAACATCGCCGTGGCACTCTGCAATCTGTATCAGCGAGCACAGACGGACACATCGCACGTTACCTGGTCTTTGTACGGATGAGGTGATCGTCGCCGAGAAAATACACCTCCGGCAAAGCTCCGAGGCTGTAAGAGTAGAGGGGCAGCACCGCACCGAAAACGATGGCGCCGGCGCACCCGAGCAGAGCTTGCTTCCATTCCGGCCGATTCATCTTGAGCAGGCGGAGCTGGGAAGGCTTTCTGCCGCGCGCCGGGTCGTGGCCGTCGCGCTCGTGGTCTTCCGTTTCCACGGAGCGTTCGACCGACATGAACGATGTCACCGGGCTTGGGTGGAAGTCGCTGGGCACCGACATGATCTCAACGCTACGGAACGACACCCTGCTGCTCTCCAGCTCTACCTCCACCACCCGCTGGCATTCCTCCGTCGCCACGGACGCCTTATTCAGCAGCGCCATCCGTGCGTAGACGCCGCCGCCTTCGCCGGCCTCCGTGCCAAGGAGGAGCTCGTCGTGCGTGCCGCACTCCACCACGCGGCCCGCGTCGAGCACGGCGATCATGTCGGCCTTGCGGATGGTGGAGAGGCGGTGCGCCACGACGACGGTCGTCCGGCCCACGGACGCCCGGTCCAGCGCGTCCTGCACCGCGCGCTCCGACTCGGAGTCCAGCGCGCTGGTCGCCTCGTCGAGGAGCAGGATTTTGGGGTCCCTGATGAGCGCGCGGGCGATGGCGATGCGCTGCTTCTGTCCTCCCGATAACTGCGTCCCGAACTGCCCGACCTGCAAGTGCAAGCAGTTTCATTTACTGAACTGTGATAAAACTGCTAGTTCATTTTGTGGCCAGAATTTGAAATGTCTGCATACATTGGTTTCGTATCCATGGGGCAATTTGGTGATGAAATCGTGAGCGTTGGCCATCTTCGCCGCCACGACGACTTGCTTCAGCGAGGCCGCCTCGTTGCCGAACAGAATGTTCTCCCTGATGGACGTGGCGAACAGCACAGGCTCCTGGCTCACGAGGCCGATCTGGCTCCTGAGCCACTCCACGTTCAGCGTGCCAATGTCACTGCCGTCCAGCAGTATCTCGCCCGAGTCCTGGATGTAGAACCTCTGCAGCAAGGAGATGATAGTGGACTTCCCAGACCCGCTCCCGCCGACGAGGCCGACGGTGGCGCCCTCAGAGATGGTGAGGCTCACGCCGTCGAGCACCCGCGTGTCAGGCCTGGACGGGTACGAGAAATGCACGTCCCTGAACGTGATCTGCCCCCTGATGCTCTCCTTGGTGGCGCCCTTCTTGCCCTCCGTCTCGAGAGGCTGCAGCCTGTCGATCATCTCACGCATCCGTGCTGCCGCCGTCGCGGCGTCGACGAAGTAACGCAGGTTTGGCAGAGCCATCATGATGGACCTGGAAACCTCAGAGCAGTGCAATCAGGCTAGCCGCATGCATGCAGTTATCTTTTTTTTTCTGAGAATGAACAAGGCATATATATATATATGAGGAATCGCGACGTGCTTGATTACATTCCGGCCAAGATGATGCAGATGGAGGCGACGAAGACGTGCCCGCCCTGCGCGTGGAAACGGATGACCAGGACGCTGCCGATCCAGGACATGAAGGACCAGACGGCGTACATGATGCCCAGGCTCCCGATGACGGCGCCCTTGATGAGCCCCTGCTTGATGCCGAGCGCCGTGCTCCGGGCCAGGGCGCGCCCGAACCGCTCCAGCGTCTGCCGCTCCCCGCGGTACGACACCACGGTGCGGATGGACGACACCGCCTGCTCGGCGACGCCGCCGGCCTCCTCGTACGCCGCGCGCGCCTCCCCCGCCGCGGCGGCCATGCGTTTGCCCAGGACCACGCTCGGGGCCACGAAGAGGAGCGTGAACGGGAGGCCCGCCAGCGCGAGCCGCCACGCGAAGACGAAGGACACGACCAGCGTGCCGAAGAAGAGCGTCATGTTCGCCAGGACGTTGGGCAGCTGCAACATGGATGAGGAGAGATTAAGCGGCCCGGCCCGGCATCGGCGTGCATGCAAGTGCAGGGCGCAAGGAGAGATGGAGAGACCTTCTCGGCAAGGAAGTCCTGGATGGTGTCGGCGTCGTTGGAGATTGTGGAGATGACCCGGAACGTGGTGGCCTGCGAAGAGGACGGCCCGGACGTGTCGAAGAACTCCACCTGCTGCCGCAGGACGGCCTCCAGGTACAGCCGCCTCATCCTGGACGCCTGCCGCTCCGCGGTCTGCGTCCAGCACAGCCCCTCTACAAACATTTTGACAGCGTCAATGGGTGGCTAAAAAGTTGCAGAAGATCGACGCCGCTAGGTAAAAAATTGGAAACTGCTACCCGTTTGCTGCTCTGCTCACCTAGGAACGCGCAGGCGCCGACGGCAACCGCGACGTACAGCAACCGAAGCGCAAACTGCAGCAAGTGCGCGCGATCAACATTCGTTCAGAGGGCTGCCCATGCCGGCAAATGTGACAGGGGAACGTACGTTGGTGGCTGAGAACTTACCTTGTCGACGGCGCTGGAGCTGAAGGCGCTGTCGGCGGTCCCGGCGCCGCCGTAGCTGTTGACGATGTCGCCGAGCACGAGCATGGAGAGCGGCTGCATCATGCCGTCGCCGAAGCTGCCCAGCGCGCCCAGCGCCATGAGGCACCGGTCCCGTGTGTCGGCGTAGCGGACCAGCTCCAGAACTGAGGCCTTCTCCCTGGCCGCGGCCATCGTGCCTGCCCGCGAGCGCCAACCAGACTCGCTCACGAAGTCACCTCAGCCCCCGATGGTCCCTGTGTGTGTGTGAAGTGGACAACCTGTGCTTAAGAGCTCATTGCGTTCTGGACTCGGGGGGATCGGATGGAGACGATGCAATCAGACGGAAACAGCTAGTGATCGACTGACTGCAACTGCAGGCTGCATGCTCCAATCGGATGGCGTGCTCAGGGGAGCCTCTTGTCACCTAGTCTCGCGTCGCGCGGAGGTTTTCAAGTGCGGAATATGCTAAGGCGGAAGGGGGACGTCTCATCGATCGGGCAAGCTTATGCTTATTCCTCCGCGGCCGGATGGATAGCTTCGGTGCGCGCGGGGCTTGTCCCGGGCGATACGGCCAAACCGAGCCTGTGGAAGAACAGACGAGAATATATGTGAGACTGTGCCGCGACCTCGTCTCACCTAATAACTGTGATCGATCGGAGTCATCGAGCTTACTTCACCTCGTTCATCAGAATGTTCATGGGCCTAATAGTATTATTCTGTAGATTATATCATACAAACTATGCATCTAATATAAAAGAAATCCAAGTGTGCACAATGGGATACATAGATTATATCATAATGAGAAGCCAAACAAGTTTTTAGGGGAGGTTGTTATAGAGCAGGGACGGTTGTCCTAAAGCGACTATCCCTGAAAACGTATTCTCAAGAGCAAATTTCTTAACAAAACCGCCGTTAGATAGAAGTCCTAAAGCGACTATCCTTGAAAAACGTATTTTCAAGAGCAAATTTCTTAACAAAACCGCGTTTAGAAATGATTTTTTCAGGAACAGTTAAATGTTCAACACTAGAAAGACCCTATCTTTATCATCGGCGTCGTAGTATCGGTCTTATGAACCACCCCTGGAGATAGTTTTTTTGACTGTCTAGCCTTTGTCCATCGTATGTATTCTACCATGTTAGCTCTGTTCTGTAGGACCTAGGGTCAAATGACCTATCCCTTTCTTGGCTTTTTCTCTTTTTTTTTCTCTCTTTCTTTTAGGTGATGGGAAAGACAAAAACGCACCGTGATTCTTTTTTTTAAAAAAAAGATGGCATATGCTTTGTTCTCTTTAAATAACTATACGTGTCCATCACTAAACATCATTTTGATTATTATAACTGTACCGGTAAAACTGAAGTAACATGTATCATGCATGGACACGCAGTTACAAGTACTATAATTTTTATCTTCCTCTTTCCCAGTTACTAGTAACTATCACGCGTAGAGCACCGATAACAGTATAACACCAGTAACAGTTCTAGATTTTTACAATCCACATGACCTGGTTAGAATTGACAAATAAAAACTAAAAAACTGCTCTTTTTCTCCCTGCTTCGTTTATTAGATTGTAATTGTAACACCCTCCAAGTTACAATCCATAATAATCTGCGAGACGGCGCACTCCGATCTCGGCCGCGATGGCGAGGACGACAGGGTTATAGGTTCGGCGACAACGTAGCTGAAGCGCCGCTGAATACTTTCACGTTCTGAATAACGCCAGCTGCACTCCGCGGCCAACAGGCACGCCAGCCAAAGCAACGCGCGAGCCGGTGGGCGGCGATGCTTCCAGAACCAGTAGCAAGCGGCGGCGCCGCCCGCATCCTCCTGTGACTGCTGCATCTTCTTCTCGTCGGCGACCAGGGTCTCGGCAGCTTCTTGCGCGCCACGGTCGCCGCGTGCTTCGTGCGCATGCGCTAACGACTCCCCGTGATGATCCATCGGCCCCCGCCCCTCTCCTTCCGTGATTAGTCTCGACTCTCAGTTTAGAAAAGGATGATGGCGTATCAAGCCGTTTTGTTATTGCGAACCGAGCCAGAAATAACGCAAGGAGCGATAGATTTATATATCCGATGCATGATCAGTGCGGATCCGAAACGATAACCAGGAAATTTCGTCTGATTTGGTTTCGCTTTTCTATCACATCAATCACACAAAAAAAGAGAAATCAACTAGAGTAGGGGTAGGAAGCGGCCGAGCCGAAGATGAGGAGCGACAGCCTCACCGCCTGCAGGTGCAGCGTCGGGGCGCGCGGTTCAGCTCACGCATACCCGTGGTGATTTTTTTTTAATTTTAACATAAAACTAATTTTAAATCTAACACGGTCGGATTTTTTTTAAACTAACACTTTTTGCCACGTTTATTACCCTAGCGCGGTCAAATGCCTGTGCCGCGCCATGTATCGTGGCGCGGCAGAGGGCTGACGTGGCGGCGACCGGAATCGCTAACCGCTGACGGGGCAGGGCCTGCCGCGCCATCGATCTTGTGCGGCAGTGCCGCGCCACGGCGCATGGCGCGGCGGTACCTGGACGGTTTACCGCCTCCACCGTGCCTCGTGCTTGGAACTCCGCCACTCGCCGCGGCCACGCGCCCATCCACCTATTGCGGCCACTATCGAGGCATGTGCCGCCAATGAACTTCGCACCGGCGACTACCCCGTCACTCCATGGCATCGAACTCTGCGCCGGCGTCGAGCTCCGTGTTGACGAGCCTTTTGCAACCAGATGTTTCACGCGTTTCAGATGTATGTTTAATGTGTTTTCTCTTTCAACGGCCGTCCATATTAACCACTGTAATGACTGGTCTTCAGTTCCCCCTTACACGCCTCTCACATTAATTATAGGTGAATCAATCGATCACAAGCACTCGTGGACTCGTGGTGTTGCTCCTTAACAACTCATAGGATATATACGTACGCACTCATCGTGGAAGCTCATCAGATGCTTTCGACTTCTGGCCTCCTCCCTATCTATCTTTTCAGCTCCATAGAATAGATAGAAATGCAACTATAAAGCTGCGATCCTCAATTGTTATTCGGTGCTCATCTATTGTGTAGTATCTTGGGACGCCAGGAAAGCTAATCATGACGGCAGTGCTGCCGCGACGCATAGAAACGAATATGAAGCAAATAAATAAGGTCCGTGCGCAAGTTGACCACATAACATTTTCATTGTTTGACATAAGTTTGACATAACATAACCAAATAACCCCGCAAGTTTTAGACGCCAATATTCGTTTGACCTAACAAACTAAGATCCAGAAGTGTAAGGATCCCTCGGACGCCTCTGTCTCTTTGGATTTGTTGGCAACACATTGGGAGTGTAGCCAACGTCGGTATGGTCGCGTCGACGGTGCGTACGGCTCGTACCCTGCAAGTATATGATACGCACGATTACTTATAATTCTTTATGATCGTTAGTTCATGGAGCATACGTATTTAAAGAAACTACTTTTGTTAGTACCTGTGAGGCTCCTTGGGTACCAAGCGGGGCACCACCTAGCTGAGGCATGCCGATCTCGTCCTACGTCCAATCGTCTCACTGATCGTGTTGTCTGTAGAAGCCCGAGGGGTCGTCCTCGTCGTCATCGTCATCCTCGGTTGCAGGGTCCTTCCCAGCACTATGATGTGGTGGTGTACGCACCGCGGAAGTGGCACCTGTCATCTGTTGAGAAGAGCCGGCTGGTGTCCTCAAAGAGGCTAAAGACGTGCCACCCGACCGTGCCGGGAGTGACGGTTTCTCATAAGGAGTGTCCATGCAGCTCAGCTTCTGAGCTAGCTTTCTGCAGCTCCTCTTCACCTTCTGTATAGATAGACGTTAAAGTTAGTGTATTTCCCAAACGCATGTACACTGAATAAACATTTTTGAAACGGACAAGTTTATGGTTACCTCCACAAAAGCCGCGAAAACACATGGCCCCAGCCCTCTAGACTCGTGAAGTCGAAACGCTGCTTCGTTGGACAGCCTTGACAATTATGTCGCCTGGGTACAGAAACGCGGTTGGACAATTTTAGTACACATACTTAATACCAAAAGGATAACAAATTGTACCATTCAAGTATATCTTACCACATATCTTTGAAGCGGGGCTCTCTGTAGCTGTGTGTCCTCCCTAGTGGTAGTGTCGTACACATCTTCGATGACATCTTCCTTCGAGTCCTCGTCAATCGCCTCCTCAGTGTACGGGGGCTTGATATGTGTCCTCGTAGACCTGTGAAGCCACCGCAGATACTCGTCAAAGATGTGTTGGTCGTGTGGAGGACCCGCATAGACCGGATGTCGTACCCTGTTCTGCCACAAATGGATGTGCGCGTTGTGTGTCATGCGCCAATCCTTGATCTTGTACCTCTTCCTGCGGTCATACCTGCAACAAAACGATGTTAATTGTACCACACATCTCTGAATTGTAGCTTTGTTATTAATCGATAACACACATGTGCAATGCTTGGTTGGTGGAGTAAAGCGGTGGTGGGCAGCCTATTATTCTTCCAAATTGTCTGCAGACCCTGATGGGCAAGTGAATCTCGATCACATGGAAGAAAATAAGAGGGACGTCGCAGCGATACTCGTCTGACTGGTTCCTAGTGACATGACTGAGATAGTACTGGAGCTCCGGAGCATCCCAAGGACACCAATGCACCTGAAATTTCGTAATTGAGTTAGGTTGTGATATAGTGTACATCGAACAAGACACAGGTATGATAGTAAAGAGAGCGTAACCTGGTGCTGTGTCAGGACATCGACACCGTCCGTGTACTCCCTGTACTTGCGCCTCGTATTTCCTCTAACTAACTCAGCTGTCCAGATATACAGAGCTGTATGAAGTGTATCCTGCCCGTTTCATTGCTGCATTGAACACGATAATGAATTAGCCATTAATAATCTCATCATATGTAACTGCCTCGAAGAATATAGTGAACCGAAGTACTTACCGGTAAACCATTATTAAGGGGCCTCCCAACAGGCCATCGTTCCCAACACCAAACCTGGAGTAGGTAGGAGCAACCCCAAGGTTCGCATATCTTGAGGTGCGACGGTAGGCAACGCATAGCTGTCGATACGTCCATGCTAGGACTGCGCTGCCCCAGCTGTACGCCGCTATGTTCTCCCACGGCTGGCGTAGTATGTCAAGGAAGATCCAGCAGATGGTGTTGCCCGAGGCGTCTGGGAAGAGGAAAGCATCAAGAAAGCGCCAAAGCCACACTCAAGCGAACCTGTCGATCAGAGCCTCCTCAGCCTGTGGGTCCAAGTAATCAAAGCGCTCTGTGATCCAGGACGACGAAACACTGGAACTTTTTCTGAAATTGACCAAAGAAAATAAGACCCGATGGCTGCAGGAAAGCAATACAAGTATTAAATAGGCTTGAATTACTCACTTATTTTTCTTGAAAACCTCGTCGTCCGGTGGAAGAAAGCCAGTAAACTGAACCACCAGCTCCCTCCAGTGATCGTTATCAACTATCCCTGTCACTGGAAGTCCCCCCAACCGAAGGCCAAAAATAGCATTCACGTCCTGCATGGTTAAGGTCATCTCGCCACAAGGTAGGTGGAACGTGTGGATCTCAGGCCTCCACCTGTTATAAGAATAGAACGACTGTTAGTTGCCTCAAATTTGTTACAAGAAAGTTTACGTACAAAGAATGCACTCGTACCTGTCTACAGCTACAGTAAGTAGTGCTGGATCAAGGGTCGGAAGACCGTGGTTGACAACACGGACAAGCTCAAGGAAGCCGGCACGCCGTACATACGGCACATAACACTCGTCCCACTGGTGCGCCCTGGTGTGCGTGCGGGGCCTCAAAAGAGGCAAGGCCACCTCTGTGTCGTTGTCACTCAAGATGTGTGCTCGGTGTTGGTCGTCGTACTCCACCTCAAAAATGGGGTACAACGGGTGCTGCGTGGGGGGCATCATGTTACAAATTGATAAACAAAACGTTAGAGTATTTAAATTAACAAAATTCAAATTAACGTTATGTAGCATTGTAAAATTTGAACTACTTATTATGCAATATGAAAGCACATGTATATATTCAAAGTAAAATTAACAGACATATCATGCACTAATAACATAAACAACTTCACTAGAAATATAAGCATTTGACGAAACTTTATGAAATCATCAAAATCGACGTATCACGCACTAGTAAGTACCGACATTTGTAAACTAGTATCTATACCCAAAATCCCTAACTAAATAATTAACTATAAACTAAATAATAAATACATAATCAATCCCTAAACCAAAAATCCTAACCTCAAACCTAAAAACTACCTACTTAAATCACAAACAAATTCACTAACCTAACTATCCTAAATCACCAAGTATCCTAAATCACTAACTATCATAAATCAATAACAATACTATATTACTAATTATCCTATATTCACTAACCTAACTATCCTAAAACCCTAACTATCCTATATTACTAATTATCCTAAATCACTAATTATCCTAAAACAATAATAATCAAAATAACATGAAATCGTACCTTAGGAGTGGGCGGCCTTGACGCGCCGACTAGGCCTGGGCGTTCGGTTAACCAAAACCGATCGGTTCGGTTCTTCGGTTTATGACACAAATTCGGTTCTCTACAAATATGAACTGATCGGTTCTTCACAAATCTTGAAACCGAGCAAAATCGATTTCGGTTAGTTCGGTTCGGTTCCGGTTCCGACCGAACTAACCGAGGATTTACACAAGCAGCAAAAAAATAGAAAAAATAGGAAAAAAGATTTTTAAAAAAGCACAATGCCGAGATTTTAAAAAATATGAGGGTGTGAGACTGTGAGAGGGTGTCATCCACCTTTTATATCTATGGTTAAGTTGGTATTAGGCCTAGGTTGTAAGGTTTATTGGGCTTGTTTGTGAATTTCGGTTCCTTCGGTTATTTCGGTTAACCGAGCTCAGGAACCGAAATTTGATCGGTTAATTCGATTTCTAAGAACTGAGAACCGAACAGCTAACCGAAATTTTCGGTTCCGGATCTTTCGGTTCGGTTTTTGGTTCTCGGTTATTTTTGCCCAGCCTTAGCGCCGGCGTTCGTGGCGCGGGCGCTGCGCGACGGGAGTGGCCGGGCGCGGCCGGCACGTGCGCGGCCACGTGCGGGCGCTGGCGGCGGGCGGGTGGGCAGGTGCGGGCGGGGGGCTTGTTCGCGATATTTATTCGGCTCTGCCGCGCCACGGATCAGGGCGCGGCAGTGCCACGCTAAGATCGGTGGCGCGGCAGGCCCTGCCCCGTTAGCGGTCAGCGATTCCGGTCGCCGCCACGTCAACCCTCTGCAGTGCCACCATGCATGGCGCGGCACAGGCATTTGGCCGCGCCAGGGCAATAGGCGCGGCCAAAAATATTAGTTTTTTTAAAAAAAAACCGACCGTGTTAAATTTAAAATTAGTTTTCAAAAAATGTTAAAATTAAAAAAAAAATCCCCGTGGTGCGGAACCTTTCCATCGAGCGAGCGACGGCTTCACGGACCGCAGGAGCTTGCTACAGCTCGACAGGCGCTTGGGCGCGCTGAATTGCAATATGAGGGGGTGATATGGGTTCAGCTTGACCGGAGAATCTCTCAATCCAAGGCCTGCGAATGCAATAGCCACAATATAATTGTACAGACAAGTATTTTCAGCATCTGACCCTACTTCTATGCTTGCTGGCTTTATCTAGTAATCCTACAATAAACTCCATGGTAGTACCAGATCACAAGTCCAACTTCCAATATAGCTTTCAAGAACAAAACTTGAATCAAATATGCAATAAGCATGTGTAAGTCATTGTGATCTGATGTATACGTGGAGCATTCGATCAATCGATCTTAAGGCAGAGCAAATACATACACGAGCTCAAATCCAGGCATGAGGCATCAAAGAGACAAAGACACACAAAATGCATATAGAAGTTCTGATGGCAATATCCATTAAAAAAATTACAAAGACATTAAGCGTCCTCCAGACAGTAGAAAACAAGAATATATTGCTGTGATAACCCAAGCATATGGTTCACAGGCCCAAATCTCCATCGTTAGTGCCTAGCAGGACAAGCTACTCATTGGAAATCATCCTACGCAAAACAAAATCAAGTTCATCTCTGTGTGTGTGTGTGTGTGTGTGGGGGGGGGGGGGGGGGGGGGGGGGGGGGGGCGGTTTAACATGCACCACAAGAACGAACCAGGGTAAGCAAGCTCATCTTTTCCTGACAAAACGAACTCAAAGCTCTAAGCTCTTGAGGCTGTTCAGCCCCATCGCCAGGTGCAGCGTCGCAGTTCAGCTCACGCAGAACCCTGCATGCCTGGCACCTTTCCACCGCGCAAGCGACGGGAGGAGGAGCTTCCCAGAGCTCGACAGGCAAGCTTGGGGCGCACTAAATTGCAATATGAGTGACTGCGGGTTCGGCTTGACCTTAGAATCTCAATCCTCAAGGCGACAAGGCCTGTGAATGCAATGGGCACAGTTGTACAAACAAGGGTTTTCAGCATCGGATCCTATTACTATACTTGCTGGCTTGATCTAGTGATCCTATAAACTCCATGGAAGTACCAGATCACAGTAATCTAGAGTGCCTAAGGTGCACTCGCAGTTCCAATCAAGCTTTCAAGAACAAAACTTGAAACAAATATGCAATAATAAGCACATTGTAAGGCATTGTAATCTGATGTAGGTGGAACATTCGATCTTAAGGCAGAGCAAATAAATATGCAAAGCTTAAATCCAGGCATGAAAGATCAAAGACACACAAAATGCATATAGAAGTTCTGATCGCAATATCCATTCAAAAAACAAGTACCGACATTAAGCATCCTCCAGACCGTAGCGTAGCGTATCACTAAAAATAATAATTTTTATATGAAACGTATGGATCTAGATGAGACATACATCTTTGTATTCCATTATGTTTCCATTTGAAGTCGTCTTAGTTCCAAAATAATCAATACAAGGTTCAAATTTGTATTTGTAAATTTGGACATTGTGTGGATTACCTAAGCGTCAAGATGGCTTCAAACGGGAAAATTATGAACTACAATGTCGTATATCTCGTCAATCTCTACAATTTTATATAAATTTATCTCCATGACTCCATTGGAGCTCATATGAAAAAAAAAACCTTATGATTTTCTTTATAGAGATGTTATCCAAAGAAAACAATTCCACCGTTTCAATCGGTGATGAAGTTAATTCCGCATGTTCACTAGGTTAATATCGTTGTATGAATTGTTGATGGGAGTATAGTTGTGCAACGTTTTTGCAAATTACGTACTGGGCCTATTGTGAATGTTCTTTTATCCGTGAGTTTAGAATTTTCTTCCCCTATTAGGCCTAGATAAAAATGGGAATATTTAAGGGAGAATCTTTTGAGTTCAAACAATGTTGCAGCTCTACGTGAGACAGCCTGGGCCAAAATCGTTAAACTAAACCTAAACATGCATGGTAGCGCAAGTTTTGCGTTGATACGTTTCGCTTGGTTCACCTCGCGACATGGATGACCTGCCCATGTATAACTTTCCGTTTCACTTGCTGTCTGACCAAAAGTTCTGGAGTCTCAGAAATTTTAATGCTTTCTTCTATTTCTGGACAGCACTTTTGTGCGTTCATCATCATGTAGTTCTAAATCATGTGCTAAAAAAACGATGTCATGATTTAATTGGATAGAAACAATGCAATGATTGCTAGTAGACAACCAGCCGTGAGAATAGTTTTTTTTTTCGGAAAAGCTATACAACAACCGTGATTCTAGCAGCTTGGGGCACCCGATTTTTTCGAGCCATGCGCCGCCGCGTGGCTCGCACCTGCCCGTGGCGCCGCGGCGTCCGCACCCGCCCGTGCCAGCACCGCCACCGCGCCCGCGCCCACCCGACATCTTCTTTAACTCTGGTGCCGCCCACAAAATTTTATCCTTGTCTTTTTATAGAAAACAAATTATTTTCTATGATTTATGATTTGTGCCAAGGAAGAAGATAAACAGTACCAAGGGTGGGGTGGTGGGTGGCATCGGCGAGAGGAAGAAGATGAATAGTACAGCAGAAAAAAATTCGCTTGTGCTAACAACTGAGTGTTGGATATACTGACTCTTTTTTTTTTCTTGTGTACACTAGTAAAAATTCAACTTCCTACGCCATGTTCGTTTGATCGTATCAGTCATGCTTATCAACTATGATATAGTGTTTTCTCTCTCACAACAAAACAGCATCAGCCGACTTATAAGCCACAGAAACGATCAAGCGAACAGAGTGCTAGTTGGTATGTTTCAGATTGAAAGAGTTCCAGTATATACTACAGTTAAATCATTTCTTAATCTCAGAAATTAGCAAACAATTGGCAGCTTTACCATTAAATCATTGGGCTTTGCTACCGGTTACCCACTAGAAAGTAGAGGCTTTTACTTGTGTGTCATTATAAAAGTTGGTAATTACCTACAAATCATTAAAAAAGTTGAGTTCTCACAGGTGTCATTGCTTTAAACTCTTTTGCCCTCCACGCCACTTCTGTCAGATTTGGCTCTAACGGTGTAAAACTGCGGGTGTGAAAAGTTGAAAATACCCTCAGGTCTAAATTTGCAATTAATTTTTTTAGCATCTTACGGAAGTGGCGTGGACTTTTTACAACCGCGGTTTGACACCATTAGAGTCAAATCTGACGGGAGTGGCGTGGAGGGCAAAAGAGTTCATAATAGTGGCACATGTGAGAACTCAACTTTTTTAATGGCTTGTAGATAATTACCAACTTTTATAATGGCACACAGGTAAAAGCCTCTAGAAAGTAATGGTTCTAACAAATCACAGTCCTTATTTTTTTGCATGCACAAAACATTATTTACATGTAACTAAAAATGTCTAAAATGTAAAGTCAAAAAATCGTGGCTAACAATTAAAGAAATAAACCACCCGAGCATGCATCACGGCCATGAACCTATGATCCAGGGCCCTCGACCGGCAGCACAGAAGGCGCATGCAAGAACAAAATGTCATACATTCAAATGTGTATGTGAATGTGATTATGTTTGAAATGATTTTTCTATGAGCGCTATATATGTGTGTGCGTGGAAGCTGCCTATTATTATAGAAATGTTAAGCGCAGATGATGTCACGTATAAAAAAGGTACAGTACCGATGTATTGTATGACTACTCGGATACATGAACATCGCGCTTCGCCGCGTCGTCCGTAGAGGTTGCGCGCTCGTTACGTGTGGGTGTACGTGGCAGGTCAGTTGTTTGTCTGGGTTAGTGCTGGAATAAATTTGGATTATTGCAACGTGCTTATTGGTATGCTTGCTTGACAAATTTTAGAAAATAAAATGAAGCTAAGTTTTAACACATGAAGGTCATCATGATTCATGATGATATTAACACTGCTGAAGGAACTTACTCCGTAGGTGTAAAGGGCGAAATTGGTGGCTTACCTGAACATAAAAAAAAATAAAAGTAATTTGGTATCACTACAGGAAACTGGCTCTTTGCCGACTGCAATTTTCTTTGCCAACTGTTTTTTTTCGACACTCGGCAAAGAGGTCCCTTTGCCAACTGGAATTTCCTGCAGTCGGCAAAGCAGGATTTGCCGACTGCCTGGCTTTGCCGACTGCCAGGCAGTTGGCAAAGAATTGCAGTCGGCAAAGGCAGGCCATGGTTGACGCCATCCACACCGTCACCTTTGCCGACTGCCACTCCGTCAGCAGTCGGCAAAGGCGCAGGCTTTGCCAACTGTCATCCTCCCTGGCAGTCGGCAAAGAATTTTTATTTTTTTTTATTTTCGATCCCAGTTTTTTGTGTTGCCTTGATACAGTAAGTACATGATATATTCCAAGTTTGGGATCATTTTGATTTATTTTGCTATATTCCGTAGATTTTTTCTGTTTCTTTGATTTTTTCCGGCAGCTCCAGATTTGAACTGCAGGTACATGAAATAATGGAATCCGGCCATTCAGAAAATGATATTCATGATGTTTGGAGCATGTTGAGGCCGTGTGCGGGGCCTCGCGTGAAATTTCGACCGTGTTGGTGTCGGAACACGCCGAGCCACGCGCGTGAAAAGTGTTTTTAAATTTTATAAAATCGAAACGGAGTCCGAAAATGACGAAACTTGACGACGTGTCTTGTCATCGCATGCGGAGGCTGTGGTAAAAATTTGAGAAAGTTTCGAGCAAGTGGCGACGTCGCTGCCCCGCCCCGATCCGGCGTGCCCCGCTCCGTCCGCCGTCCGCGCGCCGTCCGCCGTCCGCGCGCCGTTCGCCGTCCGCTGGCCCTGCGTCGCGGTCCTCGCCGCGCCGTCCTCGCCTCGCCGTCCTCGCCTCGCCGCGCCGTCCTCGCCTCGCCACGCCGTCCCCGCCTCGCCGTCCTCGCGCGCGCCTCTGCTCCACGCGCCGGTGACGCCGTCCGTGACGACGAGGTAGTAGTACTACTAGTAGTAGTAGTTTACTTTGTTAATACCTGCTTATATTCTTCTGCATGGATTGGAAATACATTTGTGGTTGTCGGCCATCGTGCCTGACATGTATATGTGTTTGTCGGCCATCGTGCCGTCTTTTCTTGCAGGTTTGGTAACCTTCCCGTACAGGGGAGGTGCTGCCGAAATTTTTCGTTCTCACTAATTGTTTTTCTTTTTCAGGAGGGCTCCCATTGGAGGCTAGCCGGAGGAGCACGACTCGGCACTGCCCCGCTAGCCTTTCTTCACCGGCACCTGCGGTATGACCCCTCTTTCCGCCACATGTAGTCGTAGGTCGCGTTACCCAGTTAGGCGTCTCCCGTCCGAAACGGATACGGTTGGAAGTATGCGTTCTTCGCATATGTATAACCGTATCCGTTTCGGATTGTCCATGTTATTTGGACAGCCCGAGGATGCGCAGACGAGGTTAGCTCCCATGTTCCGCTCCCGTCCGAGTCGGAGTTTCGGCAGGACCTCCCCGTTGTTCTCTGGATACACACTCTCCCCGCCGGGACGTGTATCGGGAGAACAGCGGGGAGGTGCTGCCGAAATTCCGTCTCGGACGGGAGCGGAGCATGGAAGCTAACCTCGTCTGCGCATGCTCGGGTGGGATTAGGACCTATCCTTCACCTATTAGATGGTAGGAGCGCGTTGTAGATGCACTTGCTGGTTTTATCACATGTTAACATTGCCGCATGACAGAGCATGGGTGACCGTGAGTGGATGTACTCGGGCTTCGCAAGTAAGAGCCACGAATGGATCAGGGGGACGACTGAGTTCCTAGAGCATGCATTTGGCCCAGCTGCTAAAGGGTCGATTCGGATGCCGTGTCCCTGCAGCGAGTGCAGGAACAAGAAGAAGAAAGTAAAGGCTCAGGTGTTGAGAGATCTGTTCAAGCACGGGTTCGTTCCAAACTATACTCGTTGGCGCCACCATGGTGAATACCATCCTATTAGGGACGAGGTGGTGCGACCCGTCCTCGAGGAGTATGATGGCGATGCCGGGATGGCAGACATGATGGCAGACTTCCACGAAGCACGGTTTGGCAAAGGAATGGATGTGGAGGAAGATCCGGAGGAAACCGCGAAGGCCTTCTACGACATGATGGAGTCGGCACAGAAGCCCCTTCACGAGAAGACAAAGCTTACGCAACTGGATGCCGTCTCACGCCTGATAGGGTTGAAGTCGCAGCTGGGCATTAGTCGAGATGGCTTCGATCTCGTGTTGAGCATTGTTGGGGGACTGCTTCCGACAGATCATGTCCTGCCGACGAACACCTACGCTACACAGAAGCTCCTTCGTGCACTTAAGATGCCGTATGAGGGGATCCATGCTTGTCCGAAGGGGTGCGTCCTGTTCAGGGGAGACCTCGAGGAAGCAAAAACCTGTCCGAAGTGCGATGCCTCTAGGTTCGTGTTGGTAGAAGGCTCTGATGGCAGCATGAAACAGTCTAAGGTCCCCGAGAAGGTCGTACGGCACCTTCCTTTCCTACCGAGGCTGCAACGGCTGTATATGACGGAGGAGTCCGCGAAACAGATGACGTGGCACAAGAATGGCAAAAGATACCATCCTGACAAGATGGTACACCCGGCGGACGGTGATGCATGGAAGCACTTCGATAACATGAATCCTGTCAAGGCTATGGAGGCTCGGAATGTACGCGTAGCGCTGGCAACAGATGGGTTCAACCCGTTTGGAATGATGGCGGCCCCGTACACTTGTTGGCCCGTGTTTGTGATCCCCCTCAATCTCCCCCCCCCAGCATCATGTTTGAATCTAAGAACGTGCTCTTGACGCTGATAATACCTGGACACCCGGGCGACAATATGGGTGTGTTCATGCAGCCGGTGTGGGATGAATTGGAACTTGCTTGGGAAGAGGGGGTACTCACGTACGACCGGGCTACGAAGAGGAACTTCAGAATGCATGTGTGGTACTAGTATTCAATGCATGACTTCCTGGCGTATGGCTTATTCAGCGGGTGGTGTGTTCACGGGAAGTTCCCTTGCCCGACATGCAAGGCAGATGTGATGTTCACCTGGCTGGCCAAGGGCGGCAAGTTTTCTTCTTTCGACAAGCATCGCCAATTCCTGCCTGAGAACCATGAATTCAGGCTAGATGTAAAGCACTTCACGAAAGACGTTCAAGTCACCGGCCCCATTCCGCAGGTTAAGAGCCCTGCCGCCGTCCTTGCCGACATACAGGCTCTCAAACCTGAGGAAACAGGTGGGTTTAAGGGATATGCTCGAGACCACATGTGGACTCATATATTGGGCTTGACTAGGCTCCCCTACTTCAAGGACCTTCTTCTTCCACACAACATCGATGTAATGCACACAGAAAAGAATGTGGCCGAGGCACTCTGGGCAACACTCATGGACGTTGGCAAAAAGTCGAAGGACAACGTCAAGGCTAGACTGGACCTGGAGATGATCTATGATAGACCAAACCTGGTGATGAAGACCCCTACGCCCGGCAGGAAATGGAAAAGGGGGCCGGCCGATTACATCCTGAAAAGGGCAGATAGGAAGGAAGTTCTGCAGTGGATCAAGACGTTAAAGTTCCCCGATGGGTATGCGGCGAATCTGAGCAGGGGTGTGAACTTGCAGACTATGAAAGTCTTAGGGATGAAGAGCCATGACTTCCACATATGGATTGAGCGGATCCTTCCTGCGATGACCCGGGGATACCTCCCAGAGCATGTGTGGCGCGTCCTGGCAGAGTTGAGCTTCTTCTTCCGCCAGCTTTGTGCCAAGGAGTTGTCTCGGGATGTTTGTGTTGAACTGGAGAAGGCTACACCTCTGTTGCTCTGCAAGTTGGAGATGATATTTCCACCCGGCTTCTTTCTGTCCATGCAGCATCTGATCTTGCACCTACCGCGTGAGGCACGGTTGGGGGGTCCCGTGCAGGCCCGTTGGTGCTATCCAATCGAGAGGTGTCTAAAGCTTCTTCGGAAAAATTGTAGAAATAAAGCCAAGATTGAGGCTTCCGTGGGAGAGGCCTCCGTTCTAGAGGAGGTGTCGACCTTCACACAGGCGTACTATACTGAGAAGCTTCCCAGCATGCACAATCCAACCCCTCGTTACAACGCTAACGAGAACTCATCGATACTCAGCCTTTTCCAAGGGGATCTCAGGAGTGGAAGCGCAGGTACCAACAAGCAGTTGAACCATCAGGAGTGGCAGACTATCATGTTCACATTGTTGATCAACCTTGATGAAGTGATTCCTTATCAGAAGTAAGTTCTCAATGAGCTTGTTACCTACGCCGTCACTATCCTCCATCTATCATGGTCTGACCCTCTAGTTTCTTCCTTCTTTCAGGGAATTTATTAGTCAATACTGGAGAGGCAATAGGGCTCCTACCGAGCAAGAAGAAGACAATCTTCTTAGACACGGTGTGCCCGATTTCATCTCCTGGTTCTGTACAAAGGTACCAACCAACTAACCTCTTTCCGACTTTGTGATTCCACTTTGCTCCCCGGAGCAAGTTATGTAACGATCTCCTACCCTTGCAGGCCCGAACGGATGCAGAAATGAGCGATGAATTGAAACAGGTGGGCCATGGCTTCTCCCGTAGGGTGAAGTCATTCACCGTTTATGATGTGAATGGCTATCGCTTTCGCACGAGAAGCTACGAGGAGAGTCGACCCAACCTAAAAACCATGTGCTGCGGAGTTCGTACGCCCGGCACGGATGGGAAGGACTACTACGGCATAGTCGAAGAGATATACAAGCTCAACTTTAAGGGTGCCGGGACTTTAGCGCCGGTGGTATTCAAATGCCATTGGTTCGATCCTGATATCACGAGGAAAGACCTTACGATAGGTCAAGTCGAGATTCGACAGGACTCCAGCTATAAAGGAGACGATGTCTACATTGTGGCCAACCGAGACGCCATGCAAGTTTATTACCTCCCATGGGCGTGCCAAAAAGACGAGAAGCTTGCGGCGTGGAGCCTTGTGCATTTGGTGTCGCCGCGCGGCAAAGCGCCTTTCCCAAACGACGACGATTACAACTTTGACCCAAGCACCGATGAGTTCTATCAACCTGAGGGGCTAGAAGGTACCTTGGAGATCGACATTGGTTCACTCATGGGCATGGAAGTAGACAACGAAATCGATGAGGATGAGGGTGAGGAGGTGCAGGATGCCAGGGACTTAAGAATGCTTGAGCGATGGCAGATGCAGCGCGATGGAGTTGTCCAGGAGGAGGTACATGATGATGACTATGGAGACGATGAGGATGATGATGACAGTGATGACTTAAGGGAGCTCGACAATATTGATAGCGATGACGACGATAGTGATAGAGATGACGACTCCACGCCCGAGATATTGCCGTTCGCGGAGATAATTACGAGGCCATGTAATACTATATTGTTATTATTATGTTCCTTTACAAGTACTTGTCATTTATTTATGCTAACAATTTTGTTCTTTGTCATTGCAGGCACTCGGCAAAATGCCAGGCGGACGGCGGTAGCGGCCGCATCGAGCAGTACGCTCGGCGTACCAGGTCCCCCCGCAGGAGACCGCCGACGACGACGAGGAGGAGGAGGAGGAGGTGTTGGTGCGCGGGTCGTCCAGTATGGGGTCCCAGCCCCCCAGCGGACGTCGCCAGGCGACCAGGAGGCTGCCGTTCTCGTCCTCGCAAGGGGGGACGACGTCGCGTGACGACGAGCGCGGCGGCGGCGACGACGACGACGATGACGACGACGACGGCGACGACGCGCCTACACCAGGCGAGACGGCTTCGACTTCGTCAGGCGTGGCCAAGGTGTACTTGCGCGGGCCCACGCAGCTTCCTAGGGTGCGGCCGCAATTCCACCAGCGCCCGGTGATCACACCCGTGGGCCAGACGTAAGTAACCATTATTGATTTCACTACTTGTTCATATGACATGTCAAAAATCGAACTGAAGACTAACAATTGTTCTTAATGACTCATGCAGTTCCTGGAAGATTGTGAGTGGAGCAGGTCAAGCACGCCATATCAATGGCATCCAGGGCCTCCTGATTAAGGAGTACTACCCTGGCCTTGTCAACGTCAACGGCGAGATGAAGGTGCCCACCAAGTGGTCCCACTTCTACCTCGTCGAGGAGGGTGGCGAGACCATCGCGGCAAAGATAAAGAGGGAGTTTTGGGTGAGTCTTTCATCGCACCGCATTGCTAAATAGTACGCATTCGTCGGACTTCTTGCAAAAAGGAAATGCTACATGATGTGTCTGTGTGCAGGACTTCTTCACGTGCGAGGAGGGTAAAGCGGCCCAGGCGGCGCGAGTGCAGGAGGCGGTCTGCAAAGATCGTCTCAAGGACCTGTACCATGAGGCGCGCATACAGGCCATCCGCGACTTCCACGCCAACGTGCTTGGAGAGAACATCAAGAAGCCCCAAATCCGCCAGAGAATGAACTCGAGGGAGGCCGACCTCACCCAAGCGCAATACGAGCAGGTAATTAAGTATGACAACATTCGTTCAGATTCCTTCAGTGAAACATTACACTAATCTTCTCGCATGTCAAATACTTGATGTCATGCAGGTGTGTCCGTCGTGGTGCGACAACCACAGGGAATGCTGGACGGAGATTGTGCGCATGTGGCGCACGGATGAGGCGTACGCGAGGCGCGCCGACCGTCAGGGCCGCCGCGCGCAGATGCGAGGGGTGTCACACCACCAAGGGAATCAGCCCCTCCCCCAGTTCGCGACAAGATGGGTATGCGTCCGTTCATGTCTTAATCCTTGCGCTCAATTGTCAATACTTGTAACCATGTTTGTGTTTTCAATGCAGACGCAGACGCACGGTGGGCAGGAAATCAACGAGTACACCGCGTACCTCCTCTCTCACAAGGGCAAGGCGACGGATCCGAACAACGTCTACAACTCGGAGGACGGGCCCGATGCGTACACCAACCCCACCGCCTACGAGAAGGCCACCGAGTACACCGTCGTGGCTCGCCAGCGCTATGGGGAGACGTTCGACCCCACCGCCGAGCCCCTGGACACAGACCTCCTGCAGAGGTTGGGACCAGGGAAGCAGCACGGCCGCTACTACATGGCCCACAGCGCCCTCGACCCATCCTAGGTTCCTACGCTGACCCAGGTTCGATCCACGCCCACGAGCTCCAGCGACATCCCCGTAGCGCCCCGGCGGCAGTCAGCGTCACAGGTAAGTGCCGTTTCGTTCGTCGTTCACTCGTTTCGCACCTGTACATACAATCAACACTGCGGATGTAATATTGCAGGCCCAGATGGAGGCCAAGATGGAGGAGAGGATCGCCACGTTGCACGCGCAGATGATGGCGCAACAGATGGCTTACCAGCAAAGCCTGCAGTAGCACTACAACACTCAGATGCAGAACATGGCCAGCTTCTTCCAGTCCATGCAGACGCCCGGGGCGTCTACACCGCCTCCTCTTCCAATGTTCGCTCCACCGCCTCCTCCTCCAGAGTTTTTTCCTGTGCCTGCTCCTGTCGCTCCTGGAGGGACCCCGGTGAGTATATTGACTCTTGCTTTAACTTGTGCGTCCATGTTGCAGATACTAATGACATCACTTGGCGTTTAACTTGTGCAGGTACAGTCGGCGGGTTCGAACCCGTCTCCTAGAGGTCCCGGCCATCAGATGATGTCGTATCCACCACCTGCACCCTATCCACCGTATCCACCTCCGCGTGGCCCTCCTCCGACGTACTCGTGGCCGCCGGTGCGCGGAGGGTGGCAGTACGCGCAGGCGCCTCAGTTTGGTCCAAGGGGGTTTCCGTGGGCAAACCCTGGGGGCTCTGGGGGCGGAGCGGACGACGAGACCGGGGACGGCGCGACGAGCTAGGTACTTGTCGATTCTGTTATCATGTATCCACCGTATCGTCGAAGTTGTTGTCATGTATTTCTTTTCTTCGTTATGGACCTAGACTTGTTATGTTGAACTTCGTGTGATGGACGTCGACTTGTGGTGTTCGACGTGTTGGACTTCATGTGATGGTTGTAATGCACTTGTGTGGTTGTTATTGTGACATATATGTGAGATATATGTGATGCTGTGCGTTATTGTGATATATGTGGTGATGTTGGCGACAAATATGATGAAATTGTGATATAAATGGTGCTACCGGTGCTTCTGGTGAAATTGGATTATAATTTGTGATTTTGCAGGGTTTTGATGCGAGAAAACAGAAAACAAAAGCAAAAAAAAAATTCCAGCTTTGCCGACTGTGGCCAGTCGGCAAACAATTTTTTTAAAAAAAATTCTTTGCCGACTGCCGAGGAACCAGCAGTCGGCAAAGCCTGCCGTCAGGGCTGACGGCGCCACGTGGCTATGCCGACTGCTGGCGTGGCAGTTGGCAAAGGATTTGCCGACTGTGTGCCACGTGGCAGTCGGCAAATCCGCCTTTGCCGACCCAGGCTTTGCCGACTGCTCTTTGCCGACTGCCACGTGGCTTTGCGGTCGGCAAAGCCTTTGCCGACTGGGTTTATGCCTTTGCCGACCGGGGCAAGCAGTCGGCAAAGAGGCGTTTTCCTGTAGTGTATATAATGTTCACGAAAGTTTTTACATAGACAACCATCCTATGACAATGTGAAATGGAGGGAGAGACAGAGACTGCAGGACGCACATACTCATACTCTACGTAGCTAACTGATATACGGCCAATAAAAACAGGCATTGACCAGGGCTTTACCGATCGACCGCGCCGAACAGCTTCCGGGACGCGACGTCCATCACAGATTCACAGTGCCATACATTGCTCAAAAAAAAAAAGATTCACAGTGCCATGCTGTCATGTGCACAAGGGATGCCGCCCATGGTCACTCAGGACTCGGGGACGCATGGGTATGCGTAGGGCCAATATTGGACGGCGGTGGAGGCCCATCGTCTTGCTTTGCACCGACCAGCGTCTCCGGGCCGCTCGTCCCGGCCCGTTTTTGTGCTGCGCGCGGAAAAGGCGCTGCCATGGCCTCGCAATTGCGGGGAAAACGACGGGCGCAACGCAGCAAAGAAGATGCTGCCCCGGCCCCCGTCATTCTGCTCACTCTGGAGACGTCGACCTCTTCTTGTTTTGCATTGCATACCATCAGTCCATCATCACGTCTAGTACGCTCGTCCTCGATCGTCTGGTGATTCATCGTCTATCGTCGCTCGCCACGTCGCGTCGCGCCTCATGCATGCCGTGCGGTACGGTGACAAGCAGCAGGTCATCACAGCTGCTACGGTATGGGCGAGTGGCAATGGCATGCCACGCTGACGATGGATGGAGGCGCCTTCTCGCTCGCCGTCGCCGCCGGCGTCAATTTCTCTTTGGAAACTCAGCAGCCACACAGACATGAAAGGCAACCACCACCTTGAACTCGCCCTAGATATGGTAGGGGACGAAGAAAGCACGGGCAATTAGGCCGGACCCTGAGACGACTGCGTCGAGCAGTTGAGAACCACGCCGCTAGCTTTTCCCATGCATTTCAGGGTCCATCGTCGTCTTTTGGGAGACGACAGCCAGCGAGACCAGCAGTGCCAAACGCTCCTCCCGATCGATCTCATCGTTCTCGCCATTGACACCAACCGATCGATTCCTTGTAAAAGATCAGCGGCCAGGCAGGGACGCACGCACGAGCACGGCATATGGCGCGAGAAAAGCGACGCAGCGTACGGTCTCTCGGGGCCATTTCGGGCCGGGCATCGTCCTACGAGCGAGGTCGGGGCAGGTGTATGTTGTCTGCTGTGCCGCTGTGGCCTACCTGAGCACAAAGCAAAGCAAGCATGTCTGCATGTGCGTGATGGGCCTGGCCCGGTCGCCGTCCTCCCGGCAGTGCAGCCCCACTCGGTCGATCAATCGAAGCTAGCACCACCACCGGCCAGCAATTGAGCCTTTCCCTACTTTCTTCTTGTTGGTTGGTTCATCGTACTACAGGTTTCCTTCGGGTCCCTGCTTGATGATGCGGCCCTTGACCTACCGCCTGCGAGGCCGCCACCTGGACGCTGGACGCACCGAAAGCATCTGTGATGGTCGCCGCCGGCGAAGGCAACAAAATCACACCGAACGCGATGATGTCGACGTCCATTGGATTGTAGTACGAGAAAATCAAAACCGATCGACCGCATTTTGAGTTTGAGACTCGCTTTATATATGTTTTTTATGCATGATTCTCGTGGTACTAGCTAGCAGCTGCAGTTAGTATTTGAAAATATGCGTGGCGCGTGCATAGGTCGCCTTCTCGCGCACACATTCGAGGACAGTGGCGGACCCAGCAGCTAGCATAGGCAAGCCAAGGACTACCCACAAATTAGCCGAAGACACTGCAAATCCACGAGCTCTTCAAAAAAATAAGAGCGCTCAAGAGGGATTGAACCGGGGACCTCGTGCCTCAGGCTGCAACATGCTTACCAATCCAGCTACGAAAGTTTGTTGGATAAGAGACCTGCAACCCTATTTAATAAGAGAAAACAGGAAAAAGACCTCTTAATTAATCACTCCTTGGTATGCTAAATCATATTCTAAACGACTTTCTTTACCAGTATGGAGGGAATATTTATGTAAGTTTCGAACCTTTTAAATATATTATCGTAATTTGGTTAATTTATAGCTATGTTTGTCGAACTTTTGTTTGGATTTTATAGTATTACACATAAAAATTTTTTACCAGGACTACTCTGGTCTCACATCCTGGGTCCGCCATTGTTCGAGGAATGTCACCTTCGATTGGACCTGTTGTTCTGCTTTACTTTGGTTTTTGTGCATCGGTGTCTGCTATGTGTATATATCACTGATAAAGATGAGTGCAAGCAAGGAAGCTTTGAGATGAAGCAAAGCACTGCGTGCTTCTCTGGCGCTGCCATCGCCCCAGCGTCAACGTGTATATACCGAGCTGTTTGGTTCCGTCTTCTGTATCGCAAACGCAAATGATTTAAACCTGCAGTCGTTACCAGCGGGAAACACAATTGAACTAATTTTATTTACGTTTACGTTACTGTTGCGCCAACCAAACAGCTCCTACATGTCTCTCGCCGTCGACCACGCACGTCGCTATTGCTGGCGTTGGCTATGAATCAGGCTAGAGCCAACCGACCGGCCGGCCAGCCGACGATGGATGTACGCCGTGCGCGGCCGGTGTTCTGATTTAGTCCGCGCCTACGGAGCGCGCGCGCGCGTCTCACAGTCACAGATGCGGCGTGACACCGATGTTAGTGCCACTTGCCGTCAGGCCGCCTAACGTTGCGATCAGCCGCGTGCGTGGCACGGCTTTCCGCTATAGGCCAGTCAAACACCGTGCGATGCAAACGACGTGTATGAAAGCGGTGTACTCCTACATCTACATGGGCGCGTAGTAGGGCGTCGTCACCAGAGCATATGAGCGACGGGTGGGGGCGTGCCCGGCCGGCCGTCACTTTCCGCTGCATGGTCCGTTTTACCTGCTCCTTTTTACGGCTGCGGCAGCTTCTGCAACCAGACAGACACCAGCGTCGATCGTGGAGCTGGAGGCCCTGCCATCCGGGCATCCCCGTCCCTCGCTTTCGCCTCGTCCGTTCTAACTTGCTGCTGGGAGCATGTGACGTACGTACTCCGTAGCCGAGACGGACGGATGGCCAGACGACACCTCACTGGCCGAGTGACCGACCTCACGCCGGAGCCGGTGAACGGTCGACGGAAACCTAGAAGTATATACGCGCGTCCGAAGCAGCGATCGATGCTCTCACGTTTTCGGGCCCGCCCGCCCAATGCGATGGATCTCTCAATTCCAGACAACCAAACGCACCCTCCAATCATGATCCGCACCGGGGCGCTTTACAGTACAGCCAACCGCAGGGGCAGGGCGCAGCAGGCACGACACGATCGATGCAGCAAACACGGCATACGGCGGGAGAAAGCGACGCGTTCCTCGGGTCCAATTCGGGCGTAGGAGTATGTCGCCCAGCGAGGCGAGGCCAGGTGCTCTCTGCTGCGTTGGGCGGGGCCGGCCTCCTACTGCTTTCCAGGTCTCTGCGTCACTGCGGCGTGCTTGTGCTTCCCTGGCTCAGCAGACCCAACATGCATCAAGGCTGGCGGCTTACGTCACGCTCGCGCGATTCATAATGCTCAAACCCCTTTCAGTCAGAAACACCACTTGTATAACGATCAGGCCGTGCTACATACCAGGAGTATATACATATTTCAACGCCGATCGATCGAGCACGTCGCCGTCGTTACGACCGTTTTGTTGCTGACCGAGGCAATATACATGGTGTATCTGCAGATGTCGCTCGAAACCGATGTTAGCATACTACAAGAGTGGCCACTTGCTCCACGCCGCTGCGACCTGCTCCACGTACACGTACGCACGCCAGTGCATCTTCAACTGATGCGCCTGCGTGCATTGCTGAAACGCGCGCGACCGATCAGTATCAGAATGGTAAGTTGCTAATCCGTGTTTGCTAACAAATGTTTGCTCTGAACCTCTTGTGTGTAGTAGATTTCTTATCAAGGTTTTGCAACGGTGGTTTACAAGAAGGAAATACAGATGTCTGTTTGGGGAAAGATTTATGGGGGAGGGAAGGTACCTAAGCAGCAAAGATACCATGAGCTCTATTCCTTTGCCGAGAATAAGAGATTGGTTTTTCTCAAGGAGCAAAGAATACTACTAAATCCGTTCCAAATTATAGTTTGTTTGACCTTTTTTTTATCACATGTTTGACCACTCGTCTTATTCAAATATTTGCGCTAAATGTCACTTCTTTTGTTATGGCTTGTTTTATTAACAAAAGTTCTTCAAGAATGACTTAAATTTGACTATGTTTACATAAATTTTTTAAATAAGACGAGCGATCAAACTTGGGGTCAAAAAAGTCAAACAAATTATAATTTGGAATGGAGAGAGTACACCTTTATATAACTTGTTCCGCTTACCTCTTTCGGTACAAGTCTTTGATCAAATTGAAAGACTTCTCATGGTTTGCATCGTTATTCTTGGGCAAAGGCATATAAATATTTTATTGGGCATTTAACGGTACACCATGCCTTCAACTAGATTTGGAAATGATTATGTCAACATAAGAATAAAGTTTTATTTTGGTTAATTCTAAAATATAGGCGCAGCATAAGTGACTTGTTGAAATTAGAATCTGTGATTACAGTGTTCGTACCTGTCTTAAATTAACAGAGCATCGGATGGTTTGTGGTGCTTGTGACTTTAGACACAATAAACGCTATAATCTTAGCCGACTCTCCACTACATATACACATCGCATTTGCATTTAAGCAAGTTGCCTACGCCCCCACCATATCGATTTTCGAATTAAAGCATAACCGCTTTGTCGTATCTCAACAACATTTCAATTTGAATACACACAAAAGATTCTATCGGTCTTTCTCTCCGCGTCTGGCATTCTCGCGACTCGAAGAGCGCCCCCCCCCCCCCCCCCCCCCCCCCCCTCTGGCATATCGCTGGAGGCCGAACGGAGTAGGGATCAAAATGAAAAATATAATTCTATCACCGTATCAGTTTGGTGGGATCCATCGTTTTTTATAAGTTTTTCCATTAGATCGAATCCTTAGGGTTATGTCTCTCCATGCCAAGTTTTTTTTGTTTTAGAGATTTATTTCCTCATTCTCTCCGGCGACGACGAGAGGGCAGGATGGAATCGTTTTCTCCATGGCGGCTCCGTTGAAGATGAGGGCGACAACTACGGCGTCAGCATCCTCACCGGTATGACGACATGTAGACTTTTATTTCCGGACGGCGACGTCAAGATCGAGATGGTGTCGCCGTCATGGAATAATTTTCTCCAGTCTCTTCTTCATTTTATTATGGTTAGATCTGCCTACGATGAAGGACTATGGAGAATAAGTTTCAGATCAGTCTTCCTCATTCTTCGGTGACAGAAAAAAGAAGGAAAACCCCAGAAAGAAGAAGATTCTCAACTCCGCCTACATGAATGTTGGTCGTCGTTCGTTGGACATTTGTTCTAAGGCCTTTTGCCGAGTGTTTGCCTGTGCGGTCATCCATACTGCAGAGCGTTGTACAGGTTTAGTTTTGAGATCTGGAGCTATTCACAGCGTGGGTACAATTTAGAAGAAAATCAGTTTCTGGATGTTTATGTAATCTAGAGTGCTTGTAATGTATTGATGTACCCAGCTATTATCTAATATAATTCTTCTTTCGTTGGAAAAAAAAATCAATTTGAATCCACACGAATAACAAGCTAGTAGCTCGCCCTGCTTGAGCCTTGCCAGAATTGATTGATTGACCGACTAATTTACTACTCCATCCGTTAAAAAAATATAATTCTATCACCGTATCACTTTTAATATCTTAGTTTAACCAATTATAAATAAAAGGTGGTTAATATTTACGATATTAAATAAATACTATTAAATTAATTATAAAATATATTTTTATAATAAATTAATCTAGAGCTATAAATATAAATATTATTCATTAGAAACCTAGTCAAACTCAAAAACTATGGGTTCTTTCGTTTTGCCCTCCCAGCGTCGTCCTTGCTCGATGGCCTGTGGACGAGCGGCGGGCAGGTTGTGGATCCGCAGGCCCCGGCGCCCAGGCTGCGGACGTGCTGCCGCCTGCCGGCGACGCTCCATTCTCCCGACGGGTGGCGGCGCTAATTGGCGAAATCCAGTGGTCAGGATGCCAAATTGGAGAAGCCTAATCTTTGAACTGGCAAATCGGCAATACATTGGGCTTTGAAAAGCAAGTTCATTTAAAAAAAATGAAAAAGAAAGTAGCGTGTGACATAGGAAGTATAGGCCAGGGGGATATACATAGATAACACACATTCTTTGCCGCTTCTCCACTCAAACGACATGGCTAGCGCCATGATATTCCTTGCAGCCTCGCAGCGCCATTCCAGGCCGGCCGGCTTGCTTGACAAGTTGACTAATTTCTTTGCAAACACCGAACATTTTGAGATCCAAGCTGAATGCATAGGCTAGCACTAAACCTAACATGTAATTGTATTCTAGGGCGGCTACAGAGCTGGCGGGGGACCAAGAGCAACAGGGTGCAAAGCAGCTAGCATCAGGCCTGCCCAAATTAAAACCTGTTAAATTTGCTTGCCTAGAGCAAATTTAACAGGTTTTCTGAGACGTGCTCCGATCATATAGTAGTTGGGGAACACACAGAGATTGGGCCATGATCCTCACATCTGCCTTTTCTGAGACGTGCTGGGAGAGAGCTAGCTACATCCTATTCACTCACTCACTCACTCACCATATTTTATCTTAGCCCATGTTTAGTTTCAACCTAAAATCCCAAAAAAGTGCTACAGTAGCCATCACATCAAATGTTTGCGGCTCGTACATGGAGCATTAAATGTAGACAAAAAAAAAACTAATTACACAGTTTGGTGGGAAATTATGAGACGAACGTTTTGAGCCTAATTAGTCCATATTTGAACAATAATTGCCAAATAAAAACAAAAGTGCTACATCAGCCCAAAATTCTAACTTTCTGAACCTAAACACGGCGTGAGATTTGTCGCTGTCTTCTTCGCTTTTTCTCCATGTTGTTGGAGGCTAATCTTTCCCTAATCCAACGCTTTTGGGCAGAACGTGCTGGGATTGGATCATTCAAAGAAAGCCGTTTTTGGAACGTGTAAGTACTGTGTTATTGGTGGCACGCGTCCTATAGCTCTGGGTGGAACAGCTGAATGGGGGTGTCGTAATGCTTGTTTTACTCTCGTTTCAGGACACTAGCTAGTTTTTGCAGCAGGACGCAACACTACGCTGCAATCTTGTCTCTGTTCGGATCGTAAGCGCAAAGAGTTTGTACTAAATACTATTCTTTTTCCGAGAAAATTTGTCTCTAACCTCCACCATTTTGGGGGGCGTCGCTTTTATCTGAACATATGCTGGATCATAACGGTGTTTTTTATTTATTTATGGAACACTAGTGATTATTTAGTTTTGCACTTTCACGGCAAATATTTTACTACTGCTACATACTACTACTTGCGGCTATAATACCTTACAAGTACCATGTTCGTTTGTTTGGTTTCAGTCAAGCTTATTCAATCAGCCAACAGTGTTTTTCTCTCACAACAAACCAGCCCCAGCTAGCCTAAATCAGCCCAGAAACCAACTAGCGAACACGCCGAAAGTGGGTGAGCATTAGCTTAGTGCTTGTTCCATCATCCATAAACACATGACTGAACTGGCGTTGCATAGTATATAGCTGCTGACCAAATCCCATTGAGCTGTGCTTGCATGCGGATCAAAATTCAGAAATACTCTACTCCCAAAAAAGCCAAGATAGGTGCTGCCGAAAAAAGAAGGAAACACAAAGCAGAAATGTCTGGCCCATGCGTTACAATTGCGACTAGCTTTGCTAGCTAGGTAGACATGGACGGAGTACACATTTCAAGTACCGAGGATTTAGAGACTTTTCACCGTCTTAAGCGGGAGACACGGGACGGAAATTAAACCGCTGACTGGGAACATGATTGTTGATTGACATTTGAAATCTGAGCCCTTGTTTAGTTCCATCCCAAAATCCAAAAAGTTGCTACAGTACTTGTCACATCGAATGTTTACGGCTCATGTATGGAGCATTAAATGTAGACGAAAAGAAAAACTAATTGCACAGTTTGGTGGGAAATTACGAGACGAACGTTTTAAGCCTAATTAGTCAATGTTTGGACACTATTTGCTAAATAAAAACGAAGGTGCTACAGTACCCCAAAATCCAAATTTTGCGAACTAAACAAGGCCTGAAATCAGTTACTGTTTCGGGCCACCGCAAAAGTTGGAAACTTGTTTGCAAAGCCAACAATTTCACAGTGATCTTTGCTGTCACAGCGCAGTAAATCGTTGCAAGATTCAAACCGACTGACTGTAAAAACTGATACTGCAATACTCTGCCTCGAGCCGACAGTGCACCAACACCTGGGTCATCTTGATCGGGACCTCGAGGAAGCGACTCACAGCCAGCGCCTTCACCGTCGCCGTCACCCGCTCCGGACACCCCGCCTCCAGCCTCCGACACCTTGTCCCGACCGCGTGCCGACGGGTCACATCAGGTCGATCTGGACCGTCCAAGGTTTCCGCACACACGTGCTGCCGCGGCCCGGGCCGTCGGATGCCCGGTCCCGCGGCACCCGCGCCTTGTACAAATAGACTCGCGTTGCCGTCGAGCGGCCGCGGCTGACCCGTCATTCACTCATTCTACTCGAGGTCTCGAGCTGTGCCAGCCGCGGACAGAGTATAGTATACTAGCCCACAAAGTGGTAACCCGTCACGCTCCAAATGCAGCTTCTTCCGCGCCTCTGCATGGCCACCGGCACCGGCACCGGCGACGGAGACGGGAACGGCAAAAGCAGCGGTAACAGCAGCAAGCTGGGCACCGCGGTGTCGTCGTCCTCCTCGTCGACCGTCTCCACGTCCTCCGCTGCGGCGGCGGCCGTGTCGGAGGCGTCGTC
The DNA here is from genome assembly GCF_019320115.1 of Miscanthus floridulus. Classification (NCBI taxonomy): domain Eukaryota; kingdom Viridiplantae; phylum Streptophyta; class Magnoliopsida; order Poales; family Poaceae; genus Miscanthus; species Miscanthus floridulus. The sequence goes on along the minus strand of NC_089590.1, from coordinate 55,810,791 downwards.
GTCCTCGACGTCCCTCCCTTCGCTCCCTTCGCTCTCTTCAGCGACGAGCGCCAGCCTCGCCGCGTCCTTCGCCCACGTCACCACGCTCCTCCCTCTGTCCGCGTCGTCGTCCGCTGCCGTCGTCGCGGCAGCGGCGGCGAGGGACTCCCTCCACGGCGGCCTCGTCGTCGTGGCGCGGCCGGCGTGCATGGCGCTCCACGACCTGTCGACGCTGGAGGCGACGTCCACCTCCGACGCCGCGGACGCCGCCGCGGACGCAGGCTCGGTCAAGTGCGTGGCGCACCTCCACGGCGGCTGCGCGGCGGCCGCCGCAGCCGTGACGGGCCACCAGGACGGGCGGCTGCGCCTGTGGCGGGTGTCCTCGCGCTCGCCGGGCAGGCTCCGCCTCGCCGCGGCGCTCCCCACGGTGTCCGATCGCCTCCGCCGGTTCCCCGTGCCGTCCAACCACGTGACCGTGCGGCGCCACCACCGCCGGCTCTGGATCGAGCACGCCGACGCCGTGTCGGGCGTCGCGGCGTCCGCGGACGGGCGCCTCCTCTTCTCCGTCTCCTGGGACAAGACGCTCAAGGTGTGGGCGCTGCCGTCGCTCCGGTGCCTGCAGTCGCTGCCGGCGCACGACGACGCCGTGAACGCCGTCGCCGTGGCTCCCGACGGCACCGTGTACACGGCCTCCGCCGACAAGCGCGTCCGCGTGTGGGCGCCCGGCCGCCCCGACAACAAGCCGCCGCCGTCGTCCCGGCGCGCGCGCGGCAAGAAGCACCACGTCTACCACCTGGTCGCCACGCTGTCCCGCCACACGGCGGCGGTGAACGCCCTGGCCGTCGGGTGCGCGGGCCAGGCGCTCTACTCGGGCGGCAACGACCGGCGCGTCCTGGTGTGGGAGCGGGAGGACAGCGCCAGCCACATGGTCGCGGTCGGGGCCCTCAGGGGCCACCGCAGGGCCGTTCTCTCCGTCGCGTGCGCGCCGGCCGGGCTGGTCGTCAGCGGGTCCGCGGACCAGACGGTGCGGGCCTGGCGCCGCGCCGCGGACGGTAGGGGTTACGCCTGCGTCGCCGTGATCGACGGCCACGACACCGCCGTCAGGTCTGTCGCGGCGGCGCCTCTGCCGTCGATCCAGAAGCGGTCCCGCGCAGGCGGTGACGATGCGGACGGCGGCGAGGAGGAGTGGAGGGTGTGCAGCGCGAGCTTCGACGGCGAGGTGCGGGTGTGGTCGCTGCGTGTGTCGGGTTTGTAGTAGGTACGATTTGGCGCGATCTTTTGACGTAGGGCAGCAGTGTATTTTTTGTTTTCCTTACCACACTGTCACTATACACCAGGTTTTGGTTTGGCTTTTGAATACGGCACGCCGTCGTATTGTACGTTTGTGTAGATACAGAAGAGAGTGTTGGGTGTCTAGCTACATTAATTTTTATGTTCTTGCAAATTTGTTGAGAAAATTCTACATTTTTTTCACCTGTGGTTTACCGTTTACTACCTTTCGTAAATTTTTACCGCTTCTGATAATTGTTTATCGACAAAAGTGGGCAAGACAGCAGGAAAACACATCCCGGTTGCTTGTTTAGGTCGATGTTCCGCTGTCGATCGCTCCTTTTCGAAAGCAAAAGGGAAACAACTATCCGACTGCCATCTTAGTCAGTCAAAGGCAAACTAGCTGTGGCCTGTGGGGAGTGGGCACGCAAACGCGCAACGCATGAAGGCTGAAGATGTGAGCCTGCACTGTAAAGCGGCCTTGCCTATCGCTGGGGAGCTGGATCATCTCGCCCTGCAGGTGAGGTGAAGTCGTTCTCACTCACGCTAGTGGTAGTGGCGTGGCTGATTGGGGTGGACGTGAGCATATCAGCTGACGATCTAGCGGCTATAGCCGTCTACTCTGCTGGGCTTGACTACGATAACAAGATTCTGTCACCTTTCTCGACGAGCTAATCATCCATGCCATGCTTCGCATTATGTTCCGCCGTTCAGCTTCAATCTTGCCTCCAGCGCTACTGCTTCTCCAGCACCAAATCAAACCTTTCGGCATCATCCGGGTATGCAACAGGCGACCTCTGATGCATCTCTGTCAGTGTCAACCAAGGCCTACGCGTATAGCGCTAGTACGTACCCAGCTTACTATTTTGTAAACAGTCTTGTAAGAAACACAAATAATAAGGTATAAGGAGCTGCGTACGTGTGGATCCAAAGTGGTTCTATGATTTTTCATGGGCTGGCAGTGTAAGTCGAGGTATCGGTTTCCAACTCGCATAGCTCCAGTGCATGCATGTAATGCCTCCATAGTTCTACTTCTACCTACCTATCTTTGAAAGGCGCGAGTTTTTAACTTCATTTATAGTTATACATATGGAGACCAAACTAATTTCTTTTAACTTCGATTTTAAATTTATGATTAAGTTTAGGGATAACTAATTAAAAAATAAGGATTGCATGATATTACCCTGAAATTTATTCCTCCAATAATAGTTTGATGGCTTTCTGATTGTAATTCTTTTAACTTGTGATAGTAATTCTTTATGAACTTTATAATTACTCTAAATTTATATTGTCTCAATGTCTTTTACATCTTTACTTGAAGATGAGTTTGTTTAGTACAAGAACTTCAAGTTTATAGTGGCTATATATGATAATATTGCTTCATTACATTTGACTACATGTATTGGTCTTCTTTTGTACAGACGGAACACTATTTAATTAAGAAGATCAATTTAAAAAAAAGTAAGAAGATCACAATCACAAAAAAAAGTAAGAAGATCACTTGTATATATGTGGACAAAAAGTATTTAAACGTAGGCGGTATACGCGTGGCATAATTTTTTCTTTAAATTTAGATCGTTAGATAATCTATATTTGTATTTTTTTCTGATTATTAGTTTCATAGTTTACAAGCTAAGGCCTTTCAGCAAATGTGAGCTTATTTTAATACTTATACATCGTATAGATCTTGAGATACTTTTCAGCCATGGGACAATGTTTTTCTCTCCTAACATTTCAGCATAAGCATCAGTATAAGTCAAATTTCAGCATAAGCGAACATGGTAGGTTGATTCTACGTTTGTTAACGCGACATTTCCGTAAGATGGCGCCGTTAGGCTTTGGTAAGTTCTTCAGGTTAAGCATCTCCATTCAGCCTGTTCGCTTGTTGGTTTTAACTCGGGCTTATCAGTCAGCCAACAGTATTTTCTTCTCATATCAAACCAGCACCGACCAGTCCAGATTAGCCTAGAAACCAACCAGAGAACAGGCCCATTGTCAGCATTTGTACCGAGGATCATTGTTAATGTTATCCTTTTGTGTGTTGTCCACTGGCGCGGTTAACCAAAGAAACAAGCTGCGTATCTGCTGCAGATATTTTTGCAGGAGCTGATGACTGCATGATGAGGTGGATCACAACTCAGTTGACACATGTACCCACCTGCTATTTGAAAACAGCAACCATGCAGATTTGTGGCACATCAGCGATATACCAATCTTTATGTCACGCTATAACTAGACGCTACGCTGTGTTGTAGACAGGGAATTATTTTAGAGCCCCTATATTTATGCATGTTAGAAAAAGGATAAGTAAATCTTAGAAACCACTCCGTTCCTTCTAATTTATAAGTTATTTTGGTTTTTTTATACATAGGTTTTTTCTGGTACACTTTTTTGGTACGTAGATTTTGACATAGAGAGCGAGAGTAGTATCATGTCCTCCTGATCTCAAAATTAACAGGTATATGCCTCCTAAGCTTTAGTCACCTGAATTTAGTCCATTTTAGTCACTTTGGAGCCAAACACTATGATTAAAATGGACTAAAAGACATTTAGTCATCTAGTACGTAGATTTTGACGTAAAGAGTGGGAGTAGTATCATGTCAGTCTGGAACTCCTGATCTCAAAATTAACAGGCATATGCCTCATAAACTTTAGTCAGCTAAATTTAGTCCCTTTTAGTCACTTTGCAGCCAAACCGTATGACTAAAAGGAACTAAAAGACCTTTAGTCATAGTCACCAAATTGTGACTACAAGGAACTAAAAGGCCAAAAGTACAGGGGCTGCCCCTCATCAATGCACTCCAGGTCCCCCTGCCCCTTTGCTCGTGCACCGCACCGACCCCCGCGCGCCGCACCGATGCCCATGCGCGGCTCGGGGATGCTGCCGGTGGGCTCGCTGAATGCGGCGTCGCGTGATGAGGTGGAGGGATGAGCGCGACGGAGGGGCGAGCGCGGACGGAGGGGAGGCTGCGGGGGTCGCCGCGTGGGAGGGAGCCACCGGAGGAGGGAGCCGACCGGGGTCGCCAGATCCAGAGGACGCCGACCACCATGGCCACCGTCGGGGTGGGGGAGACCGCCATGGCTGCGCGTCGAGGTGGAGGAGGGAGTGCATCGAACTTGTGGGAGGAAGCACTTGCAGTGGGGGAGGTAGCCGCGCGGGGTGGGTGTGCTCGCCGCTGGGCTAGGATGGGGGGCGGAGCTGCTCGGATGAGTCACGGGATCGGGGTGGAAAAGGGGAAGAAGAAGATAAAAAGGGTATTTTGGTCTTTGGATAGTAGCTTTAATGTCCTTTAGTCCTCTTTAGTCCCTAGAACTAAATAGGCTAGGGCTAAAGTTTATTCTCCAGGGACTAAATGGAACCAAATAGGCCCTTAGTTTAGGGGTGTTTGAGACTGCTCCGCTCCACGTTTTTTAGGCAAACGGTTTCAGCTCCACACACTCTGTTCGAGGGAAAAAGGTGGAGCTATGAGAGCATCTAAATGGGTGCTCCACAAACTCTAGATTTTTTTGAGCTACTCACTGGTGGAGTTCGTGGAACAGAGTTTGTGGAGCAGTTCCAATCACCCCTTCGGTCTAGGCGATCAAGCTGGGCTATTAGTAGCTGCTAGCTTAGCTAGGTGACAAACTGAGACTCTGAGAGTGGCTGGCAGAGTTGCATGGAGTTTAATTCTACGTTGCGCTAATTAGATGTTGATAGATCTAGGAGGTCGCTGCGGTTGGCCAAATCCACGGAGCACTGCAAGAGTGGAAGTAGTTTTTTAAGCTCGCGTTCCACTAAATCACGTCTCCATGTTCTTGTAATAACATATTCTAATGGGAGAATTGTCTGTTGGACATCCAGAGTGATGGTCCTTTACTGGCGGACACCCACTTTACAGCATTTTGCTATAGAACACTCTGGTTCATTGAAATTAGGCCATAGGACACCGCGGCCCGATTACACCCGATTGAGGAGAGAGAAAACTTTCTTTTGGACATCCGGTGCCCCTGAACCACTCTTGGGTCCGCCCCCAACCTGGTCTGGTTGGACCCATAAGAACCGGCCCCGACCCGACCGTTAGGGTTAGGTCGCGCGCCGTCCCTAATCCCACACTCCATTCCTCGCCGCCCACTCGACTCCAGTGCTCGTCGCATCGCCGTCCACCCTAGTGCCTGCCGCCGCTGACACCTCCAACCTCAGTCGTCATCCGCCACCATGTGGGGCAAGGATCTGGAGCACCCCCGCGACCCGAAGATGAAGTCCCCCAGCAGGAAGAACGCGCAGTGCCCTAGTTCTCTGCCTAGGGTTCCTCAATTGAAATGGATTCCAAAAGGGTGAGCTTTTTTGAACCCGTACTCTTTGGATTTGTATGCCTGTGGATGCGTTAGAAAGGTTGCGGTTTGAAATCATTTAGTTTGGTTCTTTTCCTTTGTTTTGATTTAGGATGGATCCGATGGTCGCGTGTAGGTTGGCGATTAGAGTACCTGCCTATGTAGAGCAAAGACCAGATGTGTCGGTGTTTCGAGTAAGCACCAACTAGTAAATTTGTATTTATTGCGCGTTGGGCCCAGTTGGTGAGCTAAAAGACACAAGGTTTATACTGGTTCGAGCAGAATATCCCTACGTCCAGTTTGCTGCTGCTGCTCGTGTTATTAGCACTGAAAGGTTTATAGTAGGGGGTACAAATGGTCGAGAGAGGGACATGTCCTAAGTCTCTGGTGGAAAGGTCGAAAGGATGCTAAGAGCTTGGTTGCTGCTTAGCTATGTGTTATGTGGTGCGTGGTGTGATGAATCGATCTCTCCCCTTAGTGGGGTGCCCTGCCCTCCCTTTTATAGACCAAGGGGGAGCAGGGATTACAGATGGGAGAAAGAGGAAAAACTAGAGGCAGAGAAGGTCCTTTAAAGGTGCCGGGTCTTCCTTCTCTTTTGAGCATGTCCTGCTGACATGGCAGATGGTGTCAGGGATGGCACGTTCGCTGATCCTGATAGGGCCATGCTCTGGCTTTGTTCAGCAAGTGGTCATGTCCTATCCTACTCCGGCGAACGGCGCGGCGTGCTAGGGTGCTGAGCCGCGACCCTACGGGGAGCAGATGGCGTAGAGGCCCCATGTTCGTTACTATAGATGACATGAGTTTCCTCCTGGACCATAGTGGTTGTCGTATGTTTTTATCAGAATTCGTGTCCGAGGGCAAATGCCGGCGCCCATAACACTGTAGGACAAATGTCAGCGCCACAACACTGTTTGTGCTCTGACATGCCTAGAAGGGCTTAAAGCGTCTGTCTGGTCATATCCTGATGGTACTTCCCTACAGGCGTGTAGGGTATGGTCCTCGATATTGCGGTTAGCTTGAGTGCCCCGCCTTATCTGCATGCGTACTTATGAAGGAGTAGCGCATAGACGTCGGGCGAGGTGGAGCCAGCCCTCGGACGTCGGACAAGGCAGAGTCTGCCTTGTACGTTGGGTGAGGTGGAGCCTAGCCCTCAGATGTCGAGCGAGGCAGAGCCAACCCTCAGACGTCTGGTGAGGTGGAGCCTGCCCTCAGATGTCGGGTGAGGTAGAGCCAGCCCTCAGACGTTGTGTGAGGCAGAGTCTGCCCTGGACATCGGGCGAGGTGGAGCCCAACCGTCAGACGTTGGGCGAGGCTGAGCCAGCCCTCGGTCGTCGGGCGTCCAGCGAGGCAGAGTCTAGCCCTTGGGGGTCAGGCGAGGCGGAGCCAATCTTCAATCGTTTGGGCAAGAAGTGTAGCTGCGTTCTTATCTGTTCGGAACCATTAACGTTTGACGGTTATTAACTCCTCCTCTTTGGGTACCCCATTATTAGGTCCCCGACAAGATGGGCTCGATGATTATCATGTAACTACTAACTACATGCATGTGGTGGACAAGGATCTCTTCAATTGGATGGGTTTTCATGAGTTGCTTTGTTAGGAGATAGTTCATGGTCAGGATCAAGAACTGTAGGTTACTTTCTTTGACAAAACCAAGGATGAGAAAGTGTGCATAGATTCTGATTCTGCTCTATTAAATGCATTTGATGTGTATTGGGACTGTAGGAAGCTGCCACTGACTGAACAGGTTGTTGACATTGGTCCTCGTTTGTTATAGTCTCAATTTTCCAGTGCTAATGCCTCTGTTAATAGTCAGTCTCTTATTAGCACACAACAGAGTCAGGTCAATTGTCTATCACTAGCTATGATTTTGCCTGATGATATTCCAGTGCCTAATCTAGTAGATGATCATAATGCTGAAGCTGTTCATATTCCAGTGCCTAATCCAGCAGATGATCATAATGTTGAAGTTGTTCATATTCTAGAATGTGTTAGTAACCCTGATGTTGCTGCTGATACTGAGGTTGATAATCCTGATGTGGCTGCTAATTCTGATGGAGATGGTAATCCTGAGGTTGATGCTAATCCTGAAGGTGATGATAATAATGAGGATGATACTAATGTTGATGATGACTGGGGAGAGTCTGATGAAATTGAGTATGTAGGAGTAGATGATGAGAAAGAGCCAGACTACCTCAACGCTGACATCTAGTCCAAGCGCATGCACTAGGAGCAAGAGGGCCCTGATGGATATCTAGGCACTGCAAGCAACATAGGAAGAGAAGAAAGCTTTTGAATTATGTGCTTTTGTGTGATTTTGTGTGATTTTAAGCCACCTATGCCATATGAACTTGGCAGAACTTGGTATTGTAATGTATTAAACATGGTATTGTAATCTGGCATATGAACTTGGCAAAACTTGGTAATGTAGTGAACTTGGTAATGTATTCTTGTGAACTTTAAGGCTTGGTAATATAGTGAATTCAAGGTTGTTGTTACTTGTTGTATGTTGCTGACCTTATTCAAGTTGGTCATGTTGAAAATTTATTAACCTGAGCAATGTCACATAACTGCATTTCTTTCATTTTACAAACATTACAAAGCTAAGTTCAAGCTTGGTTATACAATAACATACACATGGCAACAAAGCATACAACTCCTACAAACACACTGGACACATTCATCCACCTAAGAACTCTCTGCTCTCTAGCTATTCTACTCACATCAGCCCTCAGAGCTACTACAACATTGTTCAGGTTCAACACATAATTCTCCAAAGCCTTCAAGCCAGCCATCACTGCTGCAACATCCACGCCATCTCCTGCGCTCACTGGCTTCCACATGAAGAAACTGCACTGCGCATTGCCCTGATCACGCCGAAGAACACAACATTGGGATGAACCCTAGATCCGATTTGAAAATGCCAAAATGGACCAGCAAGAAATGCAAATAACTCACCCAGTCACGATTCCTATAAGTGTAGAACTGCTTGTCTAGGTTGTTTTGGGTTCTAGACGTCCGCTCCACAACCGTCGTCATCCTGCAGAAAGGGCACAACGGCTTAGCCTCTATTGCTCCACGCGAACTTGTCGAGGACAAAGCGCTCGAGCCTATCGCCATCTTCAACCGGCCTCGGCTTGCTTTTTCGTGTCGACGATGCCAACCCGCCGCTGCCTTTATCACGGAGACGGGGAAGGAGAGTGAGACAGTTAACGGCCGGGTAACGGTCGGGTTCTTATGTTGGGGGCGGACCCAAGTGTGGTTCAGGGGCACCGGATGTCCAAAGTGAAGTTTTATCTCTCCTTAACCGGCTGAAACCAAGCCGCGGTATCCAGTGACCTAATTTCAACGAACCAGAGTGTCTTATAGCAAAATGCTCCAAAGTGAGTGTCCGTCAGCAATGGACCATCACTCTAAATGTCCAACAGACAATTCTCCCATTCAATTAGTTAGTTAACTATTAGTCGGGTCAATCAATCTATCAATTCTGGACAGTTCTGAAGGCTCAAGCAGGCCGAGCTACTAGCTGTTTATTCGTGTGGATTCAACAAATTCAAATGTTGTAGAGATACGACAAAGTGTTTATATATGCTTTAATTCGAAGATCGATATGGTGGGGGCATAGGCAACTTGCTAAATGCAAATGCGATGTGTATATGTAGTGGAGTGTCAGCTAAACCATCTGATCCTACTTGTTCTGTTAATTTAAGAAAGGTGCGAACACTGTGTGTATATCTTCAACTAGTAGGTATCAAAACAAATGTGTCAAGAAAATACAAAAAATGAATATGGATTCTAGCTATTGAATTTAATTATCTGCCTACGCAAGTGTACACACAATAACCAACAGTAGATAATAATAGCCGGTGCGTGGAGACATACAAAAATGAGGAAATGGACATATCTGAGAGTTCTTTAATTTGTCTCTTTTTTCCGTTCTATATCACATTTTGAAAATGCGTGTGTGTGAGAGAGAAAATGAATCTAATGAAACGCACTGCATCTACTATTTTAGTAATTGGACAAACAAAAGAAACTCCTTTTAAAAACAAACAAAAGGAAATCATGATACTTGGATCATGTCAAGTGATTTTGAAGTTTATTTTTTCATGACATCCTCTGGGGTACCATTAGTTTAGGTGCAATGCTTTGTCGTATTAGCAAAATACTAAACTTTCAGTGCTCAGCTCAATGTTATTGAAACAACTTTGGCAAAGCACAGTAAAGAATTAACTTAAAAAACCTTTGAATTTAGTGTAACCGTAGTGCTAGCACAGATATTATACTAGTACTTCCAGTATTCTACTACTTTCACAGTCGTATATAAATAAAGCTATAAAAGGCCACAACACAAAATGAAAAAAGAACCGGTCTCTGATCAACATAAATGTGAAAGGATTGAACGAATGCACCTGTTTCTAAAATGTCAAGCAGCCTGTTTGGCTGTGGTTTATCGTAAACGATCGTAATTTTTTAACCGGAACAGTATTTTTCTCTCACAAACCAGCCAGCAATACTTCTTCACGAACCAGCAACGATACGAACCAGCCAACCGAACAGGCTAAGGTCGGCAAGGCAGCCTGGAAGAAGTTGGCCTGGCACTGTACTGTACATGATTCCAAGATTCCATGTCAGTGTCAGAAACAAGTGGCCGGCCGGTTTTCGGCTGAAACCTTAAAACCACGTCCACTCGTGAGTGGTTTCAACGGAGCTGGGAAGGTGCATGCATGCAGGCTTGAACACGAACAGAGCAAACCACGGCCACGAGTTAGCTGAGCTAAGCAATCGCCGATCGATATGGCCATATGGGGAGCAGAGACCTGACATTCGAGAAGGACGCAGCTCCAACCGCTACTGCAGCGTCCTGCTCCGCGCCGTAGTTCCGCGTCTTAACGGATGAAAACGGATATTTTACTACCGTATTGAAACCGAATCCGTTTAGAAGAGTTGAGATCTGTTTATCCGAGTCCGGATATCCAACATCCGATACCGTATCCGTATCTGAATACTCAAATCGCATATTTATAATGTCGATATCCAATCGTATCCTATCCGACATAGTTGACACTATCCTTATTCGAATCCGAATCCAGACAGAAATATGAAAACAAATGTAATATCGGTGATATCCGTCCGTATCCGATCCATTTCATCTCCGCTTAACGTGCAGCTGTGAACTGTTCATGCGGTCCCCGTGCTGCCAAGTTGCACTGCATTGCATTGCCATTGCATGCACTCGTTTGACTGCAGAAGAATCTCTATGGTCTACTCTATGGAGCTAGGTAGCTAGCTTAGCTGTTCTTGAACAGTTTCTGGATCACGATCGCGATCCAGATGATGAATGAATCGTGGTGTCTACCCATGTTGTTTTTTTTAACATGTCGACATCGGGGGTACTATACGAAAGGAATCGGAGTGGCGACGCACTCATGGAGCCGGCTCCATTTGAGTATCACCAAAGGAATCGGAGTTGTCAACCATTTGAGTTGTCTGAAACTTTCACTGCCCATTTATATGTCACAAATTACCCGTAGTGGTAGTGCCCTAAGGATTATTACCGGTTAGGGGTGCAAATCACTAATACTCATTCCGTCCACAGAAGAATGCAACTATGATGTTTGTACCTGTTAAAGTTGTGTATAAGTTTGAACAAGAGTCGGTTTATTATGAAAGTATATTTCATAACGAATCTAATGCTATTAATTTTGTATCATAAATATTGGTATTGTTTGGTGTAAATTTGGTGAAACTTGAAAGCATTTGGTTTATCAAAATGTGATAATTGCATTCTTTTGTGAATGGATGAAATACTAATACATTGTCGGTTAGGGGCATAAGTCATAAATTCCTCAAACTATCAATGTTGTCCAGTTTACCACATACGGCTTATTTCCTCAAACTATCAATGTAGTATAGTTTACCACATCGGGCTTACACATGACGCCATATAGACTCATCAAAACCAGCTAAAAGTGACTTGTCAGATACTATACTAGATAGTTTATTCCTTGTTAGATATTCTCGTATCTACCTCAATCCATATGTATAGAGGTGTGTTGGAGTGGAATTTAAACTAATTTACATCCTAATGCACTAAACATATGTAGATTAAGGTGAATACAAGAGTATCCAAATAACACCAGGGTGTATCAGATATCTGGTTCTTTTTGCTTCGAGGAGGAAAATTGGATGACGTCTAAAGAAGGTAAAATTGACTTTTTTGTGTGGAAAAAACAGAAGATCTGGCCTAGAACGCTCTATTCCTGACTTCGCCGGTATCAGTGGAAAATATGAATTTCACATCGAGACAAAGTCCATATCGAAAGCCCGCGACTACCTTAGTGGCCCACGGAGGTCCAATTGTGTAGGCCCTTCATCGTAACGCCGTCGTCTGCTGCTGCGGTGCTAGTGCAGTGGTGCTTCCCCAGTGGCCAGTCTTGCGCCCGTCAGTAAGGCTGGGCATTCGGTTCTCGGTTCGGTTCCTCGGTTTTTGAAGAAATTCGATTGTTAGAAAATAGGAACCAATCGGTTCTCAAAAATTCTCGGAACTGACTATTTTGGTTTTTGGTTATTTCGGTTCGGTTCTGGTTCTAACCAAACTAACCGAAGACCTCAAGACAACAATAAATATACGTGTTGGAAGGCAAATTTATGCAACACTATATTGATTTTTAATAATAATAATTTATAAGAAAACAATTGCAATATAGGAACACAAATATATATTAGGTCAAATATAAAACCCCACACATAAACCAAACATAATCTTACAAAATACAAGTAATTGAAGTATAATTCATGTAATTCGGTTCTTTCGGTTAATTCGGTTACCCGAGAGTAGGAACCGAATTTTCTTCGGCTATTTCGGTTCCTCAATATCAGAAACCAAATAAGGAACCGGATTTTTGGTTCCAGTTCTTTCGGTTTCGGTTATTTCGGTTCGATTTTTTATTCTCGGTTAAATTTGTCAAGAGCTACCCGCCAGCGCTCCTTCCTTGCGACGCATCCTGCCCTGCCCAGGCGAAATAGCAAGCCGCCATGGACGAAGATGCGACGATGAGCAACTCATCCGCTGCCGAGACATTTGATCCGTTGTGTTTCTCGCCCGATCCTTCTCCGATTTTTCTTTCGGCTCAAACACTTTTTATCCAACAAGTTGTCGATCTATCTGATTCTGATGACGCGCTTCTGGATTTGAGCAGGAACTGATTCACGCCGTCTTCAAGCTGGTGTGGCAGCGGCGGTCAGGGAAGGGCGACGGTGGCGGCAACGAGGAGGGCATCGATGTGGAGGTGATTCATTGGCCCCCCGCAACCTAGATGTTCAGTTTTTTTACTGACCCTTTTCCCTTTCTACTGACCTGTGTGCAATCACTGATGTTATCGTCGGACTAATCAATTAATCGCTCTGCCCTGCCCAGCGATGCCGATTCAATTTAGGAGTAGGATTAGTCCGTTCGGCTGAGAAAGGAAAAAGGACCATGTGTTAGGCCCTGTTCGCTTCAACTTATCAGCCGTAACGTTTCAGCGAAATAACAGTGTTTTTGCAATTTATCATTTGATCCATGTGATGAGCTCTCATTATTTTTAAGTTTCTTTGTAAACACTTTAATAAGAGAATCATGTTGTTCTAATAATTCATCCTAAGATGCAAGTAGTGTCTCATGATTCAATTTTAGCTTATCATGTGAAGATTTAAAAGCATCAAGTAATTTCTTATGTTCTTCACAAGAGTTCTTTAGAAATAAGTTTTTATTTTCCAATTTCATTGTTTTAGCTTTCTCGTTTTCTAAAGACATGGTCATGCTAGCAAGTCTACTCACAAGCTCATTATATGAATCAACATGATCAACCACATTATCATTTAATACCTTGGTGTCACCTTATGACATGAAACAATGTGGTGATGTAGAAGAGCTTGTAGTAACATCACAATCATGGCCCGAGCATGAACCATCATCATTAAGATCACCACCAAGTGTGCTTGAGGTAGAATTTTTATGTGCAACACTTGTGGCATCATCATCAACCTTGTCAAGTGAACCTTGTCAAGTGAACTTTTAGTGGATCCATTCAATCCATTTACTAAATGTTATCTTATGAACTTATCCAACACAAATCAATTCAAACTTGACTACTAATCAATTATACATTTAATCATCTCATAGCAAGCAACATTGTATATTTATCTAATTCAATCAACTCATATGCACCCAAATGAAATGATCAACAAGAGATATACCTTGGTTAGCTCATGATCATCCAACTAGCAAGCTTCAACTCAAATATTTGTAAGCCATCTAATATCTCTAATGGATCAACAATAACTTGAATATGACACTTGTATGTACAACACTTTTGGACTTCACTAATTGTGGGCTTGGCATTGGGATAGGAATGCACTAAGCTTTATAACTTAACTCAACATATGATGATTAATATGAAATCAATTGAATCAAGCCTCCAATGCCGATGGTACCTATAAATAATCATCTATTTTTTGATGGTACCCAAATAAGTTTGGGTCCTCTCAAGTTAGGAGCAACATACTTAGGTAAAGCCCTAGTATGAGTAGCGGGATGTTTTGCAATTGCAAACAATGAGGTACCATTGCCATTATTTCTAAGCATATTATTATCAACAATTGAAATAGGCTTAGAAATATTATCTAGGGGACATGAATGTACCATGTGTCATCTTTCCTGATATGAGTAGCACTTTCTCTTTGATTGAGCCTTCTCTTCCTTGCTCATGTGGTGCTTCCCATTGCCTTGCCTCTCATGGATTGTTTGAGCCTTCTTCTCAAGCTTGGTAGGACACTTAGAGGCAAAGTGTCCCATATTTCCACATTTGAAGCACTTGATGTGAACATAATCTTTCTTCTCATCTTTATTCTTGCTCATCATCTTGGCATCTTGAGTTTACATTGGATGCCTTGCCTTTCCACCACTTCTTGTTTTCTTCTTTATCATCATAAAGTCACCACCATCTTCATGGTTGATCTTGATTTGAACTTGAGGTGTCTTTTCTTGCTTAACTTGTGGCTTTGGTTGAGCCTCTTCTAGTTGCTTCACCAATTGCTTGGTTGGGCACATTGAGGTAAGATGACCCCATGTGCGGCACTTGAAGCACTTTACATGCTTGAGCCTCTCTTCTTCTTTTATCTTCTTAAGCTTCTCAATGTTAGGGCAACCATTTGTAAGGTGTCCCGCCTCATGACACCGGTAGCACATGGTATGAGAGAGCTTTCTTTGTTGTAGCTTCTTCATCTTTCTTTTTCTCTTTCTTCCGCCCTTTGTCATCTTCTTCTTGAAGCCAAGGCCACACTATCACCATAGTTTCTTTAAGTCTTCAACAGGTGCTCAAAGGTGACTTTTGAGTTGTAGCACCTCTCTAACTTGTTGCTCAATTTCTTCACTTCACTTTTGAGCTCAATGTTCTCCTTTAAAATGTTAGTCTCACGAGACATAGAAGTAGAACAAGCATCTATATATGAAGAGCATGGCATATCTAATAAATCATCACAAAAGGTGGATATATGCTTCTTGCCTACATCACAAGGGTTAGCAACATTTTGCAATTTATCATTTGATCCATGTGATGAGCTCTCATTATTTTTAAGTTTCTTTGTAAACACTTTAATGAGAGAAGCATGTTGTTCTAATAATTCATCCTGAGATGCAAGTAGTGTCTCATGATTCAATTTTAGCTTATCATGTGAAGATTTAAAAGCATCAAGTAATTTCTTATGTTCTTCACAAGAATTCTTTAGAAATGAGTTTTCATTTTCCAATTTCATTGTTTTAGCTTTCTTATTTTCTAAAGACATGGTCATGCTAGCAAGTCTACTCATAAGCTCATTATATGAATCAACATGATCAACCACAATATCATTTGATACCTTGGTGTCACCTTGTGATATGAAACAATGTGGTGATGTAGAAGAGCTTGTAGTAGCATCACAATCATGGCCCGAGCATGAACCATCATCATTAAGATCACCATCAAGTGTGCTTGAGGTAGAATCTTTATGTGCAACACTTGTGGCATCATCATCAATCTTGTCAAGTGAACTTATAGTGGATCGATCATCATCATCATCACTTGACCATGAGGTGGAGCAATCTTCCACAATCACCAAATTGTGATTATGCTCAACACACTCATGTGCCTCCACCTTATGATCACCCTTCTTCTTGAATTTTCCATCATCACTTGTGGAGGAGTCATCGTAGAAGGCTTGGAGTGCCATCCACATATCATGAGCACTTTTCAAGTCCCACATATGTCTAAAAACATCATCATATAAAGCACATATTAGATAATAAAGAGCACGATGATCGAATTATAAGCAATCCTCTTACGCTTGGGTTAGGTTGTCCTTATCCAAAGCATCATGAGAAAAACCAACAATAATGATCCACCATGTCTTGGGACCCAATTCACGGAAATGATCAAGCATACGACGTTTCCATCGTGCATAGTATGTGCCATCAAAAATATGTGAGTCACAAACAACTTCTAGCCCAAAGTTTGCCATCCTCTCGGGTTGGTAAAGACCACAAATGAGAGACCTCGCTCTGATACCACTTAAAGGGTCGAGATGGCGACTAGAGGGGGGTGAATAGTTGTTTCTAAAACTTAACCACGTCGGCTAACCAAAACAAGTGTAGAATTAAAACTATCGGTCTAGCCAAGACTACACCCCTCTATCTATGTTCTCTAGCACCTTGCAAAGATCCTAATTAAGCAACAAAGATGCCGGGCTAACTAGAGCTCACCTAACCAATTCTAGGAGCAAGGTCACACAAACCTATGCCACTAGTATTTCAAGCAATGAGGGAGCTCCTACACATGCTAG
Organism: Miscanthus floridulus; assembly: GCF_019320115.1. Classification (NCBI taxonomy): domain Eukaryota; kingdom Viridiplantae; phylum Streptophyta; class Magnoliopsida; order Poales; family Poaceae; genus Miscanthus; species Miscanthus floridulus. The sequence goes on along the minus strand of NC_089590.1, from coordinate 55,794,375 downwards.
TAAGCAAAAGTACAAATCTAACTAAGCTCACTAGCAATGCTCAATAACAAGGCAACCAATGCCAAATTAGAGAGCGTAAATACTTAGCTACACAAACTAAGCAAAGTGACTTACAAGGTTACACAAACCAAATAAGCCACACAAGGGAGCTACTTCTATGCTACACAAGCAAGAAGGTAACTAGTGAGCTACACAAGCTAACTAATTACAAGAGCAACTACACAAGCATAATGTATATAAAAGTAATCACAAGCTTGTGTAAGGGGATTGTAAACCAACGGGAAGAACAAGGTTGACACGGTGATTTTCTCCCGAGGTTCACGTGCTTGCCAACACGCTACGTCCCCGTTGCGTCGACCGCTCACTTGGTGGTTCGACGGCTAATTGGCATCACCCGCCAATCCCGCACGTCGGGCACCGCAAGAACCTACCCCGAAAGTGAGGGTAGCTCAATGACACGCTCAACTAGAGTTGCTCTTCGCGGCTCTCGTGGGGCGAGCATAATGCCCCTCACAAAGCTCTTCTCCGGAGCACCACATAAGCTTCTTGCGGGCTTCGACGGAGACCACCACCAAGCCGTCTAGGAGGTGGCAACCTCTAAGAGTAACAAGCACCACCGGTTTGCAACTCGATCACCTAGTGCCACTCGATGTAATCTCACAATGCAATGCACTAGAATCACACTCACTCACAATCGATTCGCACTCTTGCAAGCACAAGTGAATTAGAGGGCATCCAAGCACTCCTACACAAGCCACATAGGTGTGAGGATGCTAAGCAACCAGCCCAAGGTCGACCACACACTCCTTTTATAGCCCCAAGGGCTAAAATAGCCGTTACCCCTTCACTAGGCAAAGCGCGTACTGACCGGACGCTGAAACCCAGCATCCGGTTACTTACAGAGAGGTTCCAGCGACGTTTTTCAGAGACCGGACGTGTCCGATCATCACTGACCGGACTCTCCCAGCGTCCGGTCGCTTCTGGACACGCTAAAAATAATGACCGGATGCTGTGATCGGACTCGCAGGTGCCAGCGTCCGGTCACAGACCTTTCAGCGCTAAAACGACAATAACTCTTAGCTCTGAACTCCGATTTCGATGATCTTGGACATTTTGAAAAGCTTACTCAGAGGGCTACACATCCCACATGCATACTTGATCCAAATCACAATGGATCAAAATAGTATTCCAATCCAAGGACCATCCTATAGTTTGGAATACATCGAAAAACATTTTTCTCTTCTCTAAGTTGATTCACGACAACTCTAACTTCTTCTCCTTTGCAAATGTGCGAACACCACCAAGTGTGCACCACTATGTGTAAATGTGTTAGCTTTTCACAAACATTTCCTAAAGGATTAGCCACTCAACTTGCCACGCCACTCGATCCTAGCGATGATGCAAAGTTAGATCACTCGAGTGGTACTAGATGACCAATATGCAAACAAGTTTGCCCCTCATGATAGTACGGCCATCTATCCTAAACCCGGTCATCAACTTCTCTACACACCTATGACCGGTGAAATGAAATGCCCTAGGTTATACCTTTGCCTTGCGTATTTCATTCCATCTCCTCCAATATCGATGCAACACATACACCAACATGATCAACAATGATACGATCCACTTCATATCATTACGTGATCATATTGGTTCATCGATCTTGACTTCACTTGCTTTTCACTGTTGCCTTCGTCCATCGGCGCCAAGTCTTGCTCAAGCTTCACCGCCACGTGGTCCATCGCTCCAAAGCCTCTGACTTGCCCTTCACGCTTGCAACCGGTCCATCAAGTCAAGTCTTGTCTTGGTATTCTCCACCTTGATCACATGACTCAATGTCATGTCTCATGTGCAATAAGCTCATTCATCATCACATATGTGAGCTTTGTAACATCTCCAAACCATTTTCACCTACACGGCATATGTTGCTTACACATATGTACTTGTGGACTAATCACATGTGTATCTCACATAAACACAATTAGTCCACCTAGGGTTGTCACTCAATTACCAAAACCACACAAGGACCTTTCACAGCCGTAACATTTCAACGAAATAATAGTGTTTTTCTCTCACAACAAATCACCATCAGCATCAGCATCAGCATCAGCATCAGCCATTTTCCAAGCTAGCCCAACAGGACCAGATAAAGCAAAAATGACAGTAGTTCTGCTGCATGCCGTGAGCAACCGTAGCCCTGTTGCATGCCGTGGGCGATTCTCTACCCCTAAAAAATAACTAATGTCATCATCACGTGCTAATCAATGGCTTCACTCCCGCTGCCTATCAGCCGACTTTGACACCGTATCGGACACACCGCGTGAAGTGTTATCGTCGTGTGCCTCGCTACGTGTCCGCATCGGAATATAGTCCAATAGAGTCCGCAACAGGCAGCCACCTCGCCAATTATTTAAACGGACGCAGCCAACTCGTCCAAACCAATCACGTACAGGCCCAAAACAAAGCAATCACGTACGGGCTAAGTGTTAGTTAATTCAAAAACAAAGCAATCACGTACAGAACCAAAAGGTAAAGAGTTATTGTCCCTTGCAAATTCAATCTCCTCTCCGCCCATGTCTACGGAGTCTGTGTTGGGATCGTCTGCTCACCCCCGCCCATGTCTGCAGAGTCCATGTCGACTACGTCCTCCTAGAAATGGAAGCAGAGCCTTAGAGGTGCTTGTACCATGTGAAGCCGGTACGTCGCCAACTACGAGCCTGTTTGGCAGGACTGAAAAATAAGCCAAAACACTGTTCCGGCTGTTTGTTGTGAAAAAATACTGGCTGAAATCACTGTTTACATGAACAGTGATCCGTGAGGGGCGAACAGCCCCTACTATCCCATGGTTAGCTGTGATGGGCTCGAACTCGCCGTGTACATAGCATGGGCTTCATGGTTCTCACAAGGGCGACCGCGTCGGGTGGCAGCAGCACATTGACCTGCAGCGCCGTGCCCAGAGGCAGCAGCGCGTCTAGCGGCGGCGTCACGTCGAGCACCATCATCGCGTACGTAAAAGGAAGCTTCGCCCGTCGTGTAGAGACGAAGAGACACGACCTTTCCAGCTCCAGCCCCGTACGCAAAAAAAAGGAAAATAGAAAAAATAAAGAAAATAGAAAAAAGGGAAAAAAGGGGTGCAATAGTAGAAATACGAGAGACATACATACTGAGTGGCTATTTTTGCGAAAACAATAGCGGTGCCGAATATCTAATTTTCTGAGAAGGTTCATGTCCGGCCTGGTGCTGCCCACAGCCACAATGGAACAGTCCATCGTCAATGCTTCATTCCCTATAGGTGAATCCTACTGTGTGGCTGATAAGGGGGAGCATGGCGAGTTGTGTCTTGTTTCTAGTAAGGAGCAATGCTTATAGCTCTGGTTCTGCAACAACATATGTTAATGTGCTCATGAAAAATATCTCTTGGCTGCAATAGATATGGACAAAAAATTATGGTCGCATGCAACGCACGGGCAAATATCTAGTTTTCTAATAATCGTCAGCCTGCTCCAGAAACCTCCAGGAGAAATCGGAGTACAACTGGTAAGTGAGTCCTTTTCTTGTTTGCTAGAGCTAGCGGCATGAAATGGCTTCGAGGAAGTCCACGTTTTGGTGCAGCCAAATGGCATCCGTTTGCAAAGAATCTGTTAGCCAATGTTTCCCCAGTCGCTAATGTGTCCTCTTGCATAACCTAAGTGAAAGCACGAATAAAGAAAAAAAATATGCTTAAACTTTTGTTTCCCAACAAAGTTGTGCATGTGCATAGCATATGCCCATTAGACAATTTTTGGTCAAAAGTTATTTCCGAAATTACTAAGGGGTCTGCATAAATCCAATTGGTAGCAGGTTTCTGTATGGCAAGCACGGCACTTAACAGGTTTGATCAGCCATTCATCAACGAGTCTTCCATTTGCTCTGATTAGTAGTTGTAACCATAAACACTTATCTTGATCACCTAGCACATACAAATTCTTTTAGCTTAGCACCATTTTTCTGTCCAAGTAGATGGCTTTTACACCTTCTAAGTGTGAGCTGTATTGCTACAGTGGATGTAATATCATCTTATTTGGCAATAGCTATATGAAATGGGTAAGACAGTTTTACATTGTTTGTCACGAATTGACTTGTGTAACCGCTCGTACATGCCTCAAGCGCTCAAACGGTTCAAAGCTGTCTGCACAAAACACTGATGCTTAGGTTATGTAGAGTCTCATGTGTTACTTGGGGGCACCCATTTGAACATCGGCTGCAAGAAGGCTGTGCCAGGCACCGTAGGCCATCAGGCAAAGATTCTATTTGCTTTATTATCTAGTTTTAGCTTGGTTTGATTGTTAGGATTGGAACTGGGTTTGTTAGACAATAGACATGCACATCGTTTGTTTGCTTGGATGGATTGTAATGGGCAGCTCTATATATATGAGGAATGACTGAACTGGGAAATCAAGCTTGAAAAAAGAGCCTCCTTGTGTTCCATCTAAAATAATGTAGCTCAGGGGCTTGAGCTGTTTCTCCAGCCCGTCCCACCACAACATCATGATTCATGAGTAGTGTTTTTTTTTAAAAAAGAAGAAGAATCTGTTCTTTTGTATAGAATGGAACTAGATGGTGTAAGGTTTCCAAATACTATGTTAAAACTGGCTTTTACCTTTGGCATTTCTGTATTTTTTATGTCCGAGTGACTTACAGCCTGTTTGGTTCGACGAGTGACCCCGTCCAGAATTAGCACATCCCTCATGGGTTCACGGACCATGTTGTCCAATGGTTTCCAGAGGATAAAGTTGGTGACGCATTTATACTAGGGAGGGAATGGTTTGATGACGAAGCGATCGATGCTGTGACTCAAACCAAACACCACGAGCAGGCTTGGATGTAGGTTCAGAACGTTCCACATCAAGTCGTTCGGCAAACCAAACACGTCAATTTCTGCTGGTGGCTCGGGGTAAGAGTATCAGTAAGATGAAACCTTGAAGTCTTGAACAAATGGTTTTCTTTAATGAAAATTGCGGGACTGGTTTCCTTTTTTTTAGAAGTGAAGAATTGACATTAGAAAGAGTTTGAAAGATGTATTTGACTCATTTATCGCCACCCTTTAGTTTCCAGTGGACAATATACAGTTCAAAGTAACTTCACTGAGTGCATTGTTCTTGTTCAGTGGTATGCTGTATGTTCACCTGACAGCCAATGCAAATGCTCTCAAAGTCAGCTGCAAACTTCCTCGAATATTTGTTACAGGTTTGCACTCCCTTAAAAAGTGTTACATCACTGCAAGCTAATTATGTTGGGGGAAGCAATTCCATTTCTGTAGTTTAACTGAAATTTCTCTTGCAGAGGCTATTCAACGCTCTGCTTTTATCGCTGAAGCGGAGGATGGTACTGTCATTGAACCCACCCGCCTAGAGCGTGTGTTGCCACAACTGCTCTTGGACTTTTGAGGTACCCCATGGAGCTTCCAAAACCATCTATCTAGGCGAATGCATTTATCTAAGCATGTCTGCCATGAGAGGATAAAGATGCATGGATATCCTTATCTTGTAAACCCACGCAACTTCTATACCGTGCTTTAAGGAATTATTACAAATGCATTTATTGGAATATTTTCGTGTTTGTATTGTGTTTGACTCAACAAAACGCAGCCCAGCCGTCATCACCGCGCTGGAGCTCAGAATCCAGGTGGTAAATATCTGAGCATGCAGTATTGTCTTGTTTGCTGTAACACGGACTCTAAAGCCTAAAGTGATGACTCTATTTATAAGTACCTCTAGAATCAACTCAACTCGTGCAACGCATAAAAGTATATATACAATGAAATTTTAGTTGGCTCTAGTAGACCTCTACTCAGCTCCTCTCCGATTGAGACAGGAAGGGCGGGTGAAGGCACTGGAGGTGGAAGATGGGCGGTAAGGTCCCCGTGCGGTCACCGGCATCCAGGGCGGCGGTGCCGAGGCAGCATGGTGAGAACTGAGAAAGGGGTAAGAGAAAAAAGAAGAGAACAAACATTAGGGAAGAGAAGGACTGTAGCGATGGCTGTGGTAGGTGGACGTTGAAGACGCCGGCGAGGGCGCCTGTGGCCTGATCAGCGACGGAGGCTGGTGTGGTGGGGCCGTGGAGGCAGCTGGGAAAGAAAAGGAAGTGTGCAGAGAGGGAGGGAGAAGAGCACCGCGTCGTTAGGCCAGTACAAGTGGAAGTTTAGGGCGTGTTTGCGCACCTGGCCCAGCATGGCCTAGCCAGCCCAAACGGACCAGGCCGGGGCAGGTCTGCCCCAACTGCTGCAACGCAGCTTGTTTGTGCACCTGGACCGATTCAGCCCGGCCTAGACGAGCTGGTGTTTGTGACCCAATACTCAGCCGGGCTCAAACGCCAACCGTTACCAACTGCCAAGCACAGATTGTGTTTGCCAGTTGCTGTGCTCGGCCTGGCCCAAAGAGAAGGAAGAACAGCATGATTAATAGAGAAGCAAACACTTTGAATGAAAATATACAAAAGACATAGGCCTCAGACTAATTCCATTTAATCAACACATATATTGCCGGCTACATTGCATAATCAAAGAAGCAAATTAAGAACAGTAGCAGAATTAAGTAGTTTGGCAAGCTGAGAAGGGCAACAAGTTAACAGAAAAGAGAGTACATGAATCAAAGTGACATGTAGCCAGCTAATGCAGTCATCCTATTGTGTCATCATCGGCCTAATTAAAACAACAGCTGTGGCACATGAACAGCTTGAATGACAGACCAACTACAACCATAAACAAGATCAAGATGACAGCATTTTTGCAACAGCCTTGCAGCTCAGGTGAATGAGGATAGATTTCAAAACCTTGACCTGTCACCAGTTCATAGGATGCTGATGCATCCCCATGAGGGTCATGAATTGGTAACAGCAAGGGTTCTTGAGGTACCCTTGTATTAAAATCTCTAAGAGTATCATCATAGTTGTTGTACTTCTGATAGATAGCCCCTTCTTTCCTAAGCACTTGCTTAGCACACTCATACCATGTAAAATAAATCCCAGGTTTCTTCCCTTCAAAGACCACATAGCAAGGAGGCATTCTCTGAAACCAACCAAATGTAGAATATGTAAGTGGTCTGAATGACATGCCTCAGTCGACCATTCAGTTTGAATGATAGTGAACATCATCGGCAACTTGATAAAAAAATTAGCCTCAGCTGTTATTTTTCTTGTTTAGTCATTGGTGGCTACCAAGAATTGTAAGAACCAAATAAAGAGGCAAATAAACAACAGTTGCACTCACTGCCATCAGCCATCACAAGAGGATGTTGTTGCTGTGGAGTACAACTAAGCAAATAAAGAAGAAAGCACAACACTGTAAACCATCAAAACAAGAATAAGGTAGCCACCTCAAGTTTGTTTTATGCATCATAGGCCTTTAAATCCCATAGTTACCACCAGAGGCATAAACAACAAAAAAAGGCAACTAGTTATCAAATAAAAAGTAGCCAACAGAGGCTACAAATAAGTTTCTTACAATACCAAGTTCAGCCCAACAGCCAAGGGCTCAAATGTTCCCAAATCCTTGCCTATTGTTAGCCACCCTCCTAGGCAAACTACACCATCAAGGTCAAGTGTCAAAAGAACAAGCAGACTGCACAAAAGGTCCTGTTGTCAAAAGAAGAGAGAGTGGGTGAGGGGGGTGGAGGAACTATACATCTCTACAGTTAACCCCCTCCTGGCCTTCTAGCCCTTCATGTGTAGTGGAACTACACATAGCAGTTTTTGGCCAGGAAGGTCCTAAGCCAAAGGGCCCTGTGGGCATCACTCATGTTCACAAAGCCCCTGCCTTGGGCCTTGTTGTCCAGGAGGAAGGTGTAGGCAACAATAAGTGCCTCCTCACTGAAGCCAGGCATCTCCATCACAGCAAGGTACAGATTGGCATCAACATGGGCAGGTCCAGTCTCCCTAAGAGCATTGGCCACATTGTTCACAGCATCTGACATGTTAGTCAACATGAGCATCTCCTCCTCAGAGAAGTTCCCTCTCTTCCTCTTTGGGCCAGCAGCTGAGGAGGTAGGAAGCAGTTCAGTGGCCTTGCTATCCCCTCCCTGTTCACTAGGAACTGTGGTGTGGGTCAAAGGAGGACCATCAGCCTTGGCACCAACACTGTCAGCCTGGTTCTGCCCTAAGGCTTCACCAGACCCAAGTGCAAACTTGCCTATGGCCATGGCATTAGCAAAGATAGCCTCCATCTCAGTATAGAACCTAATAGGGCAGTTAAGAAACTCTGCATCTTTAGGATGGTCCTGCAGAGTTGGGCAAATGTAGTATAAGAAAGGCAAATGTAGGTAGTCAAGGCAAAGACGAGATCAAACTGCTACCTTGCAGTGGCCAAGGTAGTGCTCTTGCTCAAGCATGATAGCATGAGCCTGGTCATCCCAAAGAGCAGCACTAAGGTCCTTCAACTTGCTCACCCTAGCCCATTTCTGCCTCCACTTCCTCAAGTGGTTGTACACTTGAGTTGGGCTAACAACCTCCCCACAGAACTGCTTGAGGGCTTTGGCCACAGAATTCACATCTTTATCCTTGAAAACCTTCTCAGACCTGCTACCATCACTAACAAGGGCAGCCATCCTCCTTAGCACAAAGCCAGAGGTGGTGTTGGTCCACCTCATTGCCCTCACAGCCCCATTCCCAGCTACAGGAACAGCAACATCAATAGGGTTTGCTGCACCTGGAGCAGCACCAGCACCAGCACCAGCTGCAACAGGGGCAGCAGCACTAGCACCAGCACCAGCTACAACAGGGGCAGAACCACCATTGATGAGCTGCTCCATCACTGAAGTACCAGCAACAAACCCACCCTCAAATGCACCTGAATCCATCCTAGGACTGGCATGTAATGAAATCAACAACAGAATTAGTCAAGAACAGGCTGACAACAATATTAACAGTTGTATGAACTAACCATAGACTAACAGATCATGAAGAACAGAATGTTTCAAGAATAGAATGAATGAGGCATAAAATTGGTCTCAGCTTTGTCCACCAAATTATTACATCAGCATGACACACATGAGTTCCATAGCAGGGTACAGAAACTAAAATCAAGAACATATTACATCAACTAGTGTTTGTTCCCCTCCCTTCCTACATAGCATTGCAAATGGCATCCCTTATTTCAGCCATGTCAATAGAGTCTTGGTCCAGATGGGCTGGGGGCAGGTTGGTTGGATCAGCAGAAGTAGTGAAACCTTCCTCATCAGGAACTACTTCATCAATGCCAAAACCTAGGATCCAGTTATGCAAAATGGCACAGGCAACTACAAGCTTCACTTGTGTCCTATACTTGTGGAAGGGTTTGTTGTCCAAGATCCTAAACCTGCCCTTCAGTGCACCTATAGCCCTCTCCACAGTCACTCTAAGTGATGAGTGCCTAAGGTTGTAGAGCTCCCTTGCATTGGTGGGCCTGTTCCTTGGGCCATACTCAGACAAATGGTACCTAACCCCCCTGTAGGGAGGTAGGAAACCATTTTTGCATGCATACCCAGCATCTACCAAGAACATTTTACCTACACAAGACATCTACTGTGAGAGTGTGTGTTAATAGGCCATGGAATATGTAATTAGTGTTGGTGTGCAATTACCTTCTGGCAAACTCAAGCCATCTTCCCTGGCTACAGCATCTGCCAAAACAGTTGCATCATGGGCAGAGCCCTCCCAGCCAGCCAGGACATAAGTGAATTTCAGATCACAATTCACAACTACCATCACATTTTGGGTGGGATCCTTTTTCCTACCCCTAAAAGCTTGTTGCATGCGCCTAGGAACCCTTGCTAGGAAATGAGTGCCATCTATAAAGCCAATGACATCCTAAAAAGCATGGGTCAGTCATTGCAATAGGTCTAATGTAACTAATGAACCCAGGGTATACAATTACCTTAAAATATGGATTCCATGTATGGCTTCCAAGAATCTTTGGGTGAGTGGTAGTGCTAGCTGGCTTTATCATTTCATTCCTAAGCTCACCCACAGCATACAACACCTGATGGAAGTGCTTGTGGACAGTTTGGATGGACCTCCTAAAGGACTGGTGGACAACCCTAAATCTTTGGTTGTGCCCTACAACATGTAAAAACATGGCAACCTGCTCTTCTACTGACATCCCCTCCCTATCAGTGACAAGACTCCGCTCTCTAAAAGTTCTCACTAACTTAAAAAAAGCAACTCTCTTCATCCTAATCATAGAAATACACTCTGAATCAGTGGAATTGTATATCATTCTCAGTGTTCTCTGTCTATGCTGTTCATTTTCATCCCTAATCAGGGCCAGTGCTATAGGATCAGGCAGTGGGGTTTCAGGTTCAGGGGTTTTCCTTTTCAGCCTAGTGGATACAAAGGTAACCATAACAACAGTCAAGGCAGCTGCCTTCCTACACAGCATGTCACGGCTCAAAGACAGATCCATCTACAAGCATGTAAAAATGTAACATGATTTCAGTTAATGAGCCCTGCTAGGCATCAACATGACTGTGAAATGAATGCATGCCAACAAAAGCACGGCTGCATCTTTATGTGATGCCTCCCAGTACTATGTGGACAACATCATCGACCAATGATGGAACAAAAAACTCAGATCAAGAACAGCAAGGTACAAGTAACACTAACAACTGCATCAAACAGTTATGAACAGCAAGGTACAATACAAATCTGAAACAGATCAACAACCCTAACAGATCACGAGCCCAACAGATCAAGAACAGCAAGGTACAAGTAACCCTAATAGAAGCATGAAGCAGTTATAACAAGTATGAAACCCTAATAGATCATGAACAACAACGAACAAGAAACCCTAATAGGTTCGAGAAGCACCACAAAAAAGAAGATTAGGGGTCGATTTCACCTTGGCTCGGGGTCCAAACAACGGAGAGGAGGCAGATCTGGAAGTAGAGGATGCAGATCGGGAAAAAGACAAAGCAGATGCGGACGGAGAAGAAGAGGAACACCGCTGCCACGGAGTCCCAGCAGCAGCCGGAGCGGGGAAGCGGCGAAGAAACTCGGCGCCGGTGACCTAACCCACAACCAGCCGGAGGTCGTCGCCGCCGCCGCCACGCACCACAACTCACCGCCGGTCTCTCACGAGGGAGGTGGAAGAGCAAGCACCGAGTGGAAGAAGGAGAGAGTGGAGAGTGGGAACCCGTATATAAAGGCCGGCGAAATCGCCGCCATTTCGCTTCGCGCGCGGCGGCCAGAGCGGGAGCGGAGAGCGGGGACGCGCGCGAAGACGTTTCCCCTTCCCGCCAGAGCCCGCGCGAGCCACCCCGCCGGCGCCCAAAATCGCCCGCGTGCGTCGCAGACGAGCGCGGCTCGGAAGAAACGAGGGTTTCGGTTGTTTCCAGAGAGCCAGGCGGAGAGGTCGAGTGTTGCTCTGCGAAGCCAGGCTCCCTTGCGGGCCATCGACGACAAACATGACAACTTGCAGCCCACGGGCGCAGCCGGGCCTCCGGGCCAGGGTCGCAAACGCGCCCTTAATGTCTCTGTTTCGAGACACTCTGATATTAGAAATCGTGTAAATAAGTGTTATTTTCATAAAACTTTTATCATATCTCTTTATTTACACTATACCATGTTGGCTTAGTTAATACTCATGAATCTTCTATTGAGACTGACCTTAGTGACACTGTTCATTTTTTTTTCACGAACATGCTTTGCATACACACGTTGTTAAAGGGCCCGGATTATCTCCCCACCACTGATCTCAAAGATTGAGAAGGCTCACTGGAATCAGCAGGTTTCTTTTCTTTTTTTTGCGAGTCAGCAGGTTTCTTTTCTATCATGGAACGCTAATCTTGGCCAACTCGGTTTTTTCAGCACTACCAACTTTTCTGTATGTGTAGCCTCCAATTGCCTCCAACAATCATCAAACAAGTTGACAGGTAAGCACTGCCTATGGAGTGGAGGTGATATTATTAGAACCAGTGACGAAGCCGGCGGTGGGGCTAGGGTGGCTCTAGCCCCCTACCGATCCTGGGCACGTGGAGCCCCCCTAAGTCATCTCTTAAAATTTTATGCATATATATATTAGGTAGGAGGGGCTAAGGTTAAGAGAAGATAAAAATGTATCTATTCTTTTGTTCAGCACCTCCTAAATTTTTTTCTGGCTTCGTCACTGATTAGAACAGGTAGCTGTCTAGCTGTATGGGAGACTGCCTGTAGAACCAAAGGAGGATTGGGCATAATCAACATGAAGAACCAAAATGTAGCCCTACTCAACCAATTTTTGGACAAGTTCTACAATCATGACTACAATTGCGCGCTCTGTAATAATCCATGTGAAGAGACAAGCATGCATCTATTCTTTGAGCGCCCCCTCAGCTCAGCTTGTTGGCAGTCTATTTCTATAAACTGGAACCTGACTCTCCAACCATTAGATGTGATTATTGAAGCTCGAACTGCCTTTGGACGCCACATTTTCAGGGAAGTGGTCATCGCAGCGTGTTGGATCATCTGGACCAGAAATGGAGTCATCTTTAGTAATGCTAGTTTTTCCCTAAATGTCTGGAAAGATAAATTCAGAAAAGAGCTTGATTTGGTTTGTATCAAGACCAAGCAAATATCAAAGGGCCTCTGAATTTGTGGATAGTGAGTCTCCTGTAATTGTAAGCTTCTTTTTTCTTTGGGCTTTGAAAGCCTTAATCTGTACAGTTCACCATATATAATAAAAAATTAAAGTAGGGGCTCCCTGCTGACTTAAAAAAAGAAATATCTCTGATTGTGAATATTTATGCTTAGGTCACACACACCCGACCCAACATGTATGGCGATAGTGTCATCTATGGGTCCCTCGGCTGCGTGCGGCTGGTCGTCGAGGCAGCGAGGCAGGTCGCAGAAACGCGGACATGTCGCCACTTGAGCCCACTCGTTTCTGGGGAAGGCCCTCAATGTGAATAGATAGGTACTCCCTCCGTATCGGCAAAGGAAGTGGTGCCGGCGTCATTTGCACAAATGAAGTCGTTTTAGGTTTGTTAACCTGGTTTTGGACGCAATTGCCCTGGACTCTTGGTTTCCTAATACGCTCATTTATTCACGGGAGTAAATAGCGCTGCTTCGGTTGCCATCCCGTCCGCGCCCGCCCGCTCGCCTCCCCTTCGTCCTAGCTCACGTGCTGGCCTTCTCTTCCGCGCTCGCTCGTGCCATGGAGGTTGTGCCGGACTCTGTGACGTCGGGGGAGGTGGTGGCGCCGGATTCCGTCATGAAGCTCGCTAACGCCATGGAGATGGCGCCGCAGGACCTCGAGGACTCCTTGACGCCGCAGGAACTCCAGCTGGACTCCAGCGCGCAGCAAGACTTTGTGCCAGACTCTTTGCCGCCGGACTCCCAGCCGCATCCTTGCGTTCGCTGCGGCGTGACCCATGACTGCAACGATGTTGAAGGCTGCCGCCGGCTCGCCACCTCGCTAGCAGGTGCACCCGTTGAGATCGAACCCAGCAAAATGGCCATGCAAAACGCGTGCCAGACGCCCAAAAAAACACACCGAACTGGTCTGTGCCATGCAAAATTCAGGAAGCTTGGAAAAATATCGCGTGAGCTCGAACCGTGCGCACCTCTTGCCTCAGGCCGCGACGCACTCACCGCTCCAACTACCAACGTTTGTTGCTTGAGAAGTACCTGCAACCATATTTAATAAGGACAAACAAAGGAAAAAAAAACTCCGCCTACGAGGGTTATGACGGCCTCTGGGTTTTTCATTTAAGAAGAAGATCTTTTCACACAGATCGAGAAAACCCCTAAACCTCCGTCCACATCCTGACGCAGCGGTATCCTTGGTCAGTGAGATGGCGTCTGCCAGACCTAGGCCGTGCGGCACTCAAGGCGCACACACACGGACCACAGGCCGGGCTAGACTCCGGGCCGGACCATTACTGCGCTTTGGCACATGGGACGGGCGAGGGAATTTTTTTAATCTCAGCCTGAAATTCGCTCCCACGGGGAGTCAAACTCAGGACCTGAGAAGTGACGCCGGGCCACCTAACCGATTGAACTAGGCGCCCTTTGGCTAAACAGAGAAAAATACACCCTAATTAATTACTCCTCGGTATGTTAAATGCTGTCATAAACGACTTCCTTTACCAGTATGGAGGGAGTACACATGAATTAACTGGAATGATAAATTAAGTGAAACCTTATTCTATGACTCTACCCTGGTCATCGTTGTTAACTGGCTTAGCTAGAATTGTTGACTATTGCAATGATTCTTTTATTATTTTGAAGTCTTAAGCTGCTATGATAAGGCACGGCAGTTAGAATGTTAGATCGATTTTTGTTTAAGCAAGCACACCATTCTTGCAGTGATTCTTTTATAGAGGAAGTCTGAAACTGCTAATGAAGTTGGTAGTTCATCAGCATGTAGTAATTTAAGTAAGCAACGGGAGAAGTTGGAACAACCGGCCAGCAGCTACAGGAAGGTAGCAGTTCGCAAGTCTCTTCGCACCAGCTACCTTCTTCGCGCGTTTACACGTGCACGTGCATGCGCAGCAGAGCAGTGTACATACAATTGAAATGCAAGGCTGAATAATCGAGATGAAACAACCAGCTGGGGACGGTGTCGAGCCCGGGACACCGTGGCTTCTTCCTGCAGCTGCCAACAAGCCTGTTGTACGCGCATTGATCTAGCTATAACCTCGAAAGGTCACCATGGCCACCTCCTCGCCGATGTTCTCTCTCTTCTTGCTCCTCATCATGGCATCGTCGTCTTCAACCACCACCGTTCTTGCATCCAGCGGCGAAGACAGCGGCCTGACATAGTACCTTAGGACTAAGTGCGTGTTTGGGATTGTTCTACAAACTCTGTTTCACAAACTCTATCGTTGAGCAGCTCCACAAAAGACCTAGAGTCTGTGAAGCACCCTTTAGATGCTCTCACAAGTCCACCTTTTCTTCTCAAACGGAGTGCATGGAGTTGAACTTGTTTGGCTTAAAAAACATGGAGCGGAGCTGAAAAATATGGAATTGAGCCGTCCTAAACACCCCCTAAATGACTATACCATAGTAGTGCGACAAATATAGTGCCGTGCAAAGCATGGTTGAACTCCGAAAATATATTGGCTTCCAGAATTCAGATCCTTAGGCGATGGAGCGGAAGAAGCAAGTGGTTTAGCCATAGACTTGCCCTAGAACACAAATCATTAAAGAAAATACAAATGGGTTTAGAGTTAAGTAAGGTCCTGTTCGACTAGCTGAAAAAACGACTGATGTTGATGCTGATTTATTACGAGAGAAAAACAAGTCTCCCGAGTCCCGATGAGCCCTGTATGGCTGTATGGATTTTTCACATCGAAACGAAGTCCAGCCTACGACTCCCTGAACGGCCCACGGAGGCCCAATTGTGTAGGCCCTTCTATCGTGACGCCGCCGTCCCTGCTGCGTTCTGCCCCCAGGTGGCCCAGTTCTCCTTCCTTCCTTGCTGCGCACAGCGCGCCCCCTGTCCTGCGAAATCGCGAGCCGGCATGGACGAAGATGGGACGACGGGCAACTCGCCCGCCGCCGAGACATTCGATCCTGTTAGTTTCTCGCACGAACCACAACGGACCCTCCCTCTGATTTTCCTTCCGGCTGCAACTCCTGTTATCCGATTTGTGTTGATTTATCTGATGACGCGCTGTTGGGATTTGAGCAGGACCTGATTCACGCCATCTTCAAGCTGGTGTGGAGGCGGCGGGTGGGGAAGGGCGGCGGCGGCAATGAGGACATCGACGTCGAGGTGATTCGTTGGTCCCCCGTAACCTAGATGTTCAGGCTTTTTTACTGTCCCTTCACCTTCTACTGACCTGTGTGCTTTATTATTTTCTAATAATAATCGTCAGCCTGCTCCAGAGACCTCGAGGAGAAATCGGAGTACAACTGGTAAGAGAGTCCTTTCCTTCTTTAGTCTTTACTAGAGCTAGCGGCATGAAATGGCTTCCAGGAAGTACACGTGTTGGTGCAGCCAAATGGCATCCGTTTGCAAAGAACCTGTTAATGTTTCCCCAGTAGCTATTGTGTCCTCTTGCGCAACCAAGTGTAAGTACGAGTAAAGAAAAATGTGCTTAAACTTTTGTCTCCCAACATAGGTGTGCATAGCATATGCCCATTAGACAAAATTTTTGGTTACAAGTTATTTCCGAAATTACTAAGGGGTCTGCATAAATCCAATTCGTAGCAGATTTCTGTGTGGCAAGCCATGCACTTAACAGGTTTGATCAGTTATTCATCAACCACTCTTCCATTTGCTCTGATTAGTTGTTGTAACAGTAAACACTTATCTTTGCTCTGATTCGTAGTTGTAACAGTAAACACTTATCTTGTCACCTAGCACACACAAATTCTTTTAGCTTAGCACCACTTTCCTGTCCAAGTAGATGGCTTTTATACCTTCAAAGTGTGAGCTGTATTGCTACAGCAGATGTAGTATCATCTTATTGCCAATAGCTATATGAAGTGGGTAAGACAATTTTACATTGTTTGTCACCAATTGACTTGTGTAACCGCACCTACATGCCTCAAGCGTTCAAGGCTGTCTGCGCAAAGCACTGCTCCTTAGATTATGTAGAGTCTCATGTGTTACTTGGGCCTTGGGGGGCACCCATTTGAACATCGGCTGCAAGAAGTCCGTGCCAGCCACCGTAGGCCAGACAAAGATTTTATTTGCTTTGTTATCAAGTTTTAGCTTGGTTTGATTGTTAGGATTGGAACTGGGTTGTTAGACATGCACGTTGTTTGTTAGCTTGGATGGATTTGTAATGAGCAGCTCTATATATGAGGAATGACTGAACTGGGAAATCAAGCTTGAAAAGAGCCTCCTTCCCTGTGTTCCATCTAATGCAGCTCAAGGGCTCGAGTTGTTTCTCCAACCCCATCCCACATCATCATGAGTAGTGTTTTTTTTAGAAAAAAAAAGAACTTCCTGTTCTTTTGTCTAGATTGGAACTAGATGGTGTATGGTTCCCAGATACTATGTTAAAACCGGTTCCTAACTTTGGTATTTTTGGCCTTGTTATGTCTTAGTGGCTTAATTCTGCTTGTGACTCGAGGTAAGAGTTTCAGTAAGATGAAACTTGGTGAACAAATGGTGTTCTTTAACGAAAATGGCGGGACTCTTTAAAAAAAAACAAATATAAGAGATGAAGAATTGACACCACAAAGAGTTCGAAAGATGTATTTGACTCAATTATCGTCACCCTTTGGTTTCTAGTGGACAATATACAGTTGAAAGTAACTTCACTGAGTGCATGGTCCTTGTTCATGATATGCTAACATGATATGTTCACCTGACAGCCAATGCAAATGCTCTCAAAGTCAGCTGCGAACTTCTGCGAATATTTGTTACAGGTTTGCACCTCTGAAAAAATGCTGCATCACTACAAGCTAATTGATGTTGGGGAAGTAATTCCATTTCGGTAGTTTAACTGAAATTTCTCTTGCAGAGGCTATTCAACGCTCTGCTTTTATCGCTGAAGCGGAGGATGGTAGTGTCTTCGAACCCACCCACCTGGAGCGTGTGTTGCCACAACTGCTCTTAGACTTTTGAGGTACCCCATGGAGCTTCCAAAACTGTTTATCTGGGCGAATGCATTTATCCAAGCGTGTCTGGCATGAAAGGATAAAGAAGATGCCCGGATGCATCAGCGGAATCGTATGCCTGATCAATGTCTTGTCACGTGATATTAAAAAAAAAAATCAATGTCTTGTAAACACACGCAGCTTCTACATCGCTTTAAGAAATTGTTACAAATGCATTTCTTGGAATATTTTCGTGCTGTTATGGTATTTGACATAACAAAACACAGCCCAGCCGTCATCACCGCGCCTGGAGCTCAGAATCCAGGTGAAAAATATGTGAGCCTGCAGTATATTGTCTTGTTTGCTGTAACACGGACTCTAAAGCCTAAACTGATGACTATTTATAAGTATATCTAGAATCAACTCGACTCGTGCAACGCATAAAAGTGTATATTATACAGTAAAATTTTAGTTGCCTCTAGACCTCTAGTCAGCTCCTCTCTAGGTGCTGGTGGAACACAGGCGATGATGGGTAGGCCATAGCACTTCAGTTCGTGCGGTCGGTTCGCCGCGCCGTGGCGACGTGTTTGTGTGTGCCTTCGCCGGGGCGCTGGCAGCCTGCAGGCTGCAGGCTTTGCAACTAGAAGGGCCGTGGCCGGTGGCGGTGGCCGTGGCGTGGTAGTAGAACGCGTGCGGCGGCGGCACCCCCACCTGTCGAGACGAGGCTTCTCCAAGCCGCCACCGCAGCCGGCCGCTGCTCCCCCGGCTCTCTTATAACGGATTTTTTTTTCCCGACACGGCTGCCATCGCCATGTGCCTCGCCGCCGCATGCGCGTCCGCCTCCTCCCCCGCACGCCGCCTCTCGCCCTCCGCCTCCACCGCGCTCCCGCGCCGATTCATCCACAGCCTCCTCGGCGCCCCCACGAGGCCTTGCCCGCCGCCACCGCCCCTGCTGCGGCGCTGCTTCAAGTTCTACCATATGGCGGTCGCACGCTACCAACGACGCCCTGTCCCCCCTCCTTCCACCTCCGTTTCGTCTCTGAGCTCCCTTGGTCGTGGAATTTACCCGGATTATCTCGCACGGGCACCTGTTAAGTTGGTAGTGGCTGCAGTAAATTGGATGGCTGCACGGGTTAGGTTAAACCGATTAAGTGGAATTGAGTGGTAGGCTTAGTTTTGGAGGAACAAATTTGGAAACTGGCTTGCACTAGAATGAAGCTTGCTTTTGGTTACATGGCTTTTATACTCTAAGATTTGGTTTTGACTAAGTCCTAATAAAAAATGTAAAAAGTTCCCCTCTTGTTTGTGGGCAGCTGAAGATAGCCAGCTTGTGTCAAGTGTAGCAGAGGTGATGTATCTGAAGCTCACCTCTTGCCGCAACTTTCTGATACATAGGTATCCACAAATAATTTCTTAGGGTAATCCACAAAGAATTTTGGACGGGTCATTTGCTGCTTGCAAATATCTAGCTGCTCCATGGTAATTCTGAATACGGCAATGTGCTGTACAAGTGGACCAGATGAGGGGGTTCATGATCCTAGAGTTGAGCTAGCTGTATAAATACTGTTTTAGTGTGCACTTGTAGTTTGATGAGATTGTTGAATCTTCACAGAACTATTCTTATTCTTCAGGAGAAGCTTCATACAAACTTTTAGTTCCCCTGTGAAATGTCCAAGTAAATAGACATTTAACTTGTATTAATGTTAAAGGGCTTGATGCCACACTAGTCTTTTTGTTTCATTTATGCTTAATCTTTTTCTGTTATAAGAAAAGAAAGTTAATTCAAATTATCACTGTGATAGCCTGTTTATTGCTGCAATTCCATACTGTAGCCATACATATAAAGTGGAGTCTCACCGATTCTTGATTAACTTCCAGCAATATTGGACTCAACCATCACTGGACCGGAACAAAGTTCTGGTTGAGTACCTATAGCAGTATGGTGCTGTTAGAACTGATAAAGTGGCGGAATTAATGGAAACGATTGATAGAGCGCTATTTGTACCAGAGGGTACCCCTTACGTCGACAGTCCTATGCCTATTGGTTTCAATGCAACAATATCTGCTCCTCACATGCATGCAACCTGCTTAGAGCTATTGAAGGATCATTTGTAACCAGGAATGCATGCTCTGGATGTTGGATCAGGTCTGTTGCTGATACTTTAGCCATTTGCCAGTGTCCATCAGCAATTGCGGTTGAATAAATAGCTTGCTCTATTTTTTTTCTAATTGATGTCACAAATGCATTCCTGTCACATTGTAGGTAGCGGCTACCTGACAGCTTGTTTTGCCACGATGGTTGGACCAGAAGGTCGTGCAGTGGGAATTGAACACATTCCTGAGATTGTTGCTTCTT
This sequence comes from Miscanthus floridulus, assembly GCF_019320115.1. Classification (NCBI taxonomy): domain Eukaryota; kingdom Viridiplantae; phylum Streptophyta; class Magnoliopsida; order Poales; family Poaceae; genus Miscanthus; species Miscanthus floridulus. Next base: position 55,774,535 of record NC_089590.1, on the reverse strand, counting down.
CTATTGAAAATGTGCAAAGAAGCGCTGCAGCTCCACTACTGAGGGATGGATCGCTCTCTTTTCATGTTACAGGTATGATGACTGGTTTATCTATAATATGCTGAGCTATTAATTTCATTAAGCAACAGTTTACACAGCCTTTAAAGCTTCTAAAGATTGTTATTTTCTTCAGTATGCATGTTATGATGAAGCAACGTTGGCTACTGTTGGTTCCTGTTTACTTGCTGGCATGCTATTTCAAAGTGTAGACAGTTTGCAGTACATTTTTTTTCTTTTTGGGATTCAGTCCGCGTGCTAGTACATGTCATTGTTGTGCCAAATGGCGAAATCAAGTTGTCTTCAAATGTAGACCTTTTTCATTATATATCCCGGTTCTGGAATTTTGTTCTTGATGCTCTAGCTAGAGAAACTTTGTTCTGTTGGGGCCAGCAAACTCTGAAATAACCTGGGGCTTAAGATGTCTGACTGCTCTCAAAACTGCAGATGGCAGGCTTGGTTTTCCAGACGTGGCACCCTATGATGCTATCCACGTTGGTGCAGCGGCACCCAAGATCCCTCAGCCTCTGCTTGATCAGCTAAAGCCTGGCGGCCGGATGGTCATACCGGTTGGCACCTATTTGCAGGACCTGCAGGTGGTCGACAAGAACACGGATGGATCAATCAGCATCCAGAAGGATGCGTCCGTGCGCTACGTCCCACTGACCAGCCGCTCCGCTCAGTTGCAGGACCCCTAAATAAGGTTCTCTATGCTCTGTACATATGATCGCTACGGCTTACCTGTTAATGTTTCTTCATCTGAATAGCTAGGTGGTCTTAGTTCGTTCATGTTCACGAACGACGTTGGTGAAAGTGTGGTTTCTGTAATAACAAGGATTGCTGCTAGCATGTTTCTGAATCAGGTGGTCGATGGATGATGTTTGAGCTTCTGAACTTTCATCTGTCCGCAGCTGAGCTAGTGCTGCAGTGTACATGTACAAACTAGCTCTGCATCAGTAGTGATTCTATAGATTGTATGTACATCCCAATGGTAGCACAGGTTCCGTCAATCAGGGTTTCACATTGGCTTGAAGTTCCTGTACGAGATAACTGCGTAGAACGGGCCGGAGCCCGCCACGCCGAACAGCCTCATCACGGCGTCCAGCGGCGAGGACGGCGACGACCCGCCGGCCGACCGCAACTTCCTGATCACCTCGGGCTGCGTGAACCCATCCACGCACTGGAAGTACTGCGTCACGAGCTGGACGCGGCTGTACGCCGTGCCGTCCCGCCACGCGCTGATGGCCTTCTCGTAGAACATCCGGTTGCTGAAGCTCACGATGCACACGCCCCCCGGCTTCAGCACCCGGAACATCTCCGCGAAGACCTGATTCATGCCAAATCGCCACTGCGATGATGCCAATAGGGAAAAACTGCCCCAACCCAAAGGCCATAGATGATCGATAAGTACCTTTTCAAGGGACTGCAGGTACTGCACGCTGACGGTGCAGAGCACAGCATCGAAGGTGCCACCCTCGAGCTCCAGCTGCTGGTCCTTGTTGAGGTCCTTGACGAAGAAGAAGTTATGAATTTAGACATTTTTATTATCAGTTTAATCCAGAAATATAACAGCAGCAGGTTTGTCATAGCATATATGTATATGTGTATATTTTTTATGAACGCTATAGTATGCATAGATTGATACAGTAATAATACAAAATACAGTAATCACAGAGATTAGACTGTACCCAGCGAAGGGTCTTATGCCGAGGGCATCGGAGGCTCCATTCGTACTAGTCGACATAGTGCGTTGATCGAAGTCGCGGACCACAGTCGATGTAGAAAGATGTTCGTAGTGCAGTCTCACGAACGGATCATCAGGAAGAAGACGCCTTAACGTTCCAGGGAGAGGACGGATCCAAGAGCGATCTCCAGGAAGAAGATGGACGAGCAGTCGTGGATCGCTCCAAAAAACTCAAAAACCTAATCGCCGCTCACCCCGTGCAGAATTCTCAAGCGGACGAGGGTTCTGGAGACACTTGCTCTTCTGCTCCTTCGTGCGTGCAGAGGTACAGGACGGAGAAATCAGAAGGCTGCTGATCTGTGTTTCCCTCGGGAGTGGTTACGAAAGATAGGGTCTGAACTGACGGAAGACCGAATATATGGCTGCTGACGGGGAAGAGAAGACGGGAAGCGGAAGCGGAAGGGACGGTAACTGACGCAGTCAGTTCGTCTCCACCATCAAGGAGCGAAACTCCCATGATAATGTGGATTTCAGTGGCAAAAGACTAGCCCCGCCCGCCTACCTCGGCATGGCCCGGTCGACGGCGGCGGCGGTGCGCGCGCGTGTGGCACGCCTTTATCCTTTTCTCAGCTTCTCAATTTAGATGAATAATTTTCAACCATATAAGTTGAGTCAGCGTTCAGTCAAAATCTCGAATGGTATTAAACCACTTAATATTACGCACCATAGAGTTTTATTTAATTCTTAAATATTATATGGGCCAAGCACATATTATATCCAACAATCCTCACCAAACTCTAGAGTTTGTAAAAAGTAGTCTTAGAACCACATTTCTTTTATATACCAGTGTTTCGATGGAGACTGTTAAGTTGAACATCCATCTAAAATAATAGTTTCACTCAGTCACAATTGAACAATGGACTAAGCCTTGATTTGACAGTTTTATGTGAGGTGAATGTCACTAAAGTCCTTAGCTGATACTGGGCAGCAAAAGATATCCTCTCTAGTTGAAGCATATAAGTCATACTTCAGTGCCTTTCATGAGTATTTAGAGTTACCCAAATCTCATAGACTGTGACCAGCAGTCTGACTCATATAGGTGTATTCCTCAAAAGATATTATGTAGGACAACATCTTTGCTTTGACAAGCCACTTGAAACACATTAAGGCAAAAGCCAGCCAGCCTTACAGAAAGGAAAGATATGCATCAGAAATGAGTCTTACTAAGAATCTTTCCTCATAATTTACTACTAGCTTGTTTCACCGTCTTACTTCACGGGATCTCCGATCACATAGAACAGATTATCACTATAGTAAATTTCAAGTGGGTCTCAAACACATCTCTCTCGATGTACTTTCTATCATATTGCGTGATAGACCCTTAGTGAACTGATCTACCAGATTGTTAGACGTGTGAACATAGTCCAACGCTATTACTCCAGAGTTTCTCAATTTCCTGATAGATTTTAGTCGTCTCTTAACATGCCTTGTGGACTTCATGTTGTCCTTAGAACTGTTAACCTTTGTAATCACAGTCTGGTTATCACAGTTCATAGAAATAGCCGGTATGGGTTTTTCAACAACCGGTAAATTCATAAGGAGATCACGAAGCCACTCAGCCTTAGATCCAGCAGTGTCTAATGCTGTGAGTTCTGCTTCTATTGGCCCCATTCGCTTGTCTGAAAAAAGAAGCAAAAACACTGTAGCGGCTGGTTGTGTGAGAGAGAAATACTGTAGCGGCTGGTTGATGAATAGTGCTGCTGTGAGGAGGAACCAGCCGGCTGGTCTAAAAACCAGCCAGCCGAACGGCACCATTGTAGACTTCGTTAAGATAGTCTGCTTGCAAGACTTCTAGGAAACAGCGCCACCTCCAAGCGAAAACACATATCCACTTGTGGCATAAAGCTCATCAACATCAGAAATCCAGTTGACATCACAGTAGCCTTCTAGCACTTTTGGATGTTCGGTATAACAAATACCATAGCTCATGGTCCCTTTTAGGTAGCATATTACTCTCTCAAGAGCACGCTAGTGATCATCTCCCGAGTTTGACACAAACCGGCTCAGCTTGCATACTGCAAATGAGATGTCTGGCCTTGTTGCACTAGCAAGATACATGAGCGAACCAATGATCTGAGAATATCTTAATTGATCCCTTACTATTCTTTGATTTTTCCTCAATAACACACTAGGGTCATAAGGTGTAGGAGCAGGTGTGCAGTCACTGAACCCAAAGCGACTTAACACCTTTTCCACATAATGGGTTTGTAACAAAGTTACCCCACCATCACCTTCTCTTAGAAGCTTGATATTAAGAATAACATCAGCCTCTCCCAAATCTTTCATCTCAAAATTATTAGTTAAAAATCCCTTCACCTCTTCGATCACTTTGAGGCTGGATCCAAAGATCAGTATGTCATCAACATATAAACACAAAATGACTCCTTCACCCCCACCATATCGACAGTACACATATTTGTCAGCTTCATTTATAATAAAGCCAACAGATGTTAAAGTTTTGTCAAACTTCTCATGCCATTGCTTAGGAGCTTGTTTTAGGCCGTATAATGACTTTAATAATTTACACACTTTGCCTTCTTGATCATTTGCCACAAACACATCCGGCTGATCCATATAGATCTCCTTCAACTCCTCGTTTAGAAAAGCTGTCTTAACATCCATTTGATGAACGATAAGACCATAAGAGGCTGCCAAGGAAAGAAAACTCGAATTGTGGTCAATCGGGCAACCGGTGAATAAGTATCAAAGAAATTCTTACCTTTCTTTTGAGTATAACCCTTGGCCACAAGCCTTGCCTTGTAACTCTCAATAGTACCATCAGACCTAAGCTTTTTCTTAAACACTCATTTGCATCCTATAGGCTTACACCCATAGGGATGATCAACAATTTTCCAAGTTCCATTAGACATAACAGAATCTATCTCACTCCATACTGCTTCCTTCTATAAGTCAGCATCAGAAGAAGAATATACCTCTTCAATGGCCGTTGGTGTGTCATCCACAAGGTACACAATATAGTCATCACCAAAAGACTTTGCAGTCATCTGCCTCTTGCTTTTCCTGGTGGCTATAGTGTCATCCTCCTCAGGATTTTGCACATAGGGTTTCTCAATTTGTTTTATCGGAGTAAAATTTTTATGCTCATGGGGAATTATAAATTCATAACCAGTTGTGCTAGGTGCATTTTTCATGGGAAACTCATTCTAAAAAAATGTAGCGTCTCTAAATTCTATGATAGTATCAACGGCCATCTCAGGAACACCAGAGTTTATAATTAGAAATCTATAACCTATGCTATGAATAGTATAACCAAAAAAGACACCATCAACAGTCTTTGGTCCAAGCTTTCGCTTTTTGTTTATTAGCACATTCACTTTTGCTAAACAACCCCAAGTTCGCAGGTAAGAGAGATTTAATCTCTTCTTCTCCCATTCCTCGAATGGTGTGATTTCTTTATTCTTTGTGGACACTCTATTCAGAACATGACATGCTGTCAAAATAGCCTCACCTCACAATTCCTTAGATAGTCCCACAGTCTCCAAAATGGCATTAACCAAATCAGTTAGAGTGCGGTTCTTTCTCTCTGCAATCTCATTGGACTGTGGTAAGTATGGTAGCGTCCTCTCATGAATAATTCCATGCACCGCGTAAAACTCAGAAAATTCATTTGAGAAATATTCTCCCCCGCGATCGGACCGCAAACGCTTGATTTTCTTTTCAAGTTGATTTTCTACCTCAGCTTTATAGACTTTAAAATAATGCAACGCTTCATGTTTTATTTTTAATAAATACATATAGCAAAATCTAGTGCAATCATCTATAAATGTCATGAAGTATCGCGCCTTTAGTCAATTCATCATTTATTTCGCATAAATCAAAATGAACGAGTTCTAATGGTGTCAAGTTCCTCGCCTCAACAGCCTTGTGAGGCTTGCGCGGTTGCTTTGATTGCACACACACCTGGCACTTAGAATATTTGACTAAGTTAAATTTCGAGATTAAATTTAGATTTGCAAGCCGCGTGAGACAGTCAAAATTAATGTGACAAAGTCATGAATACCATATATTTGACTCATCCGAAACAATAACATTGTTCACTACTTTATTACATACATCATCAAGCAAAGATAATCGGAACAAGCCTCTGCAATCATAATATTTTCCAACAAATGTTTCATGTCTCGACACAACACATTTATTGGACTCAAGCACAATTTTAAAGCCATCGCGACATATCTGAGAAGCGCTAACAAGATTCTTCTTGATAGAGGGGACATGCTGCACGTTCCTTAATAGCACCGTCTTTCCCGAAGTAAACTTCAGAACGACCGTACCAGCACTAAGAACACGCGCATGCGAACCGTTTCCCATCAGCAAGGCTCTACTCCTGCCGGCCTGATAGGAAATAAACAAAGAAACATCAGCACACACATGAATATTAGCACCACTATCCATCCACCACTCAGGTGAAAGACAAACTGAAAGAACAAATGATAAAGAATTATCATACCCAGATGTTTCTCTTCCAGTCTCGCTAATGACCACATTTGCTGATTTCTTTTCTTGCTTGTATTTACGGTCTGGGCACGCACTTGCCCAATGCTCATCACTCCCGTAAACAAAGCATCCTCCACCTTTCTTGTTGTTTTTCTTCTTAAACTGTGTGGTCTGCTTAGGCTTTGCATTATTGTTCTTTTGCATGTTCTTCTTCTTTTTATTACGAGATGCAAATGAGTTTTTTTCTACACCATATTGGCAGCGAAAGACTTAACTCCTTTTCTACGGTTGTCTTTTGCTCTCGCCCTCTCCTCAACATCAAGAGATCCAATAAGCTCAGCCACGCTAAACTCTTATCTCTTGTATTTTAGAGAAGTAGCAAAATCCCTCTAAAAAGGTGGTAACTTAGCGATTATACCGCCGGCCACAAACTTGTCGGGCAACAAACATGGGAAATATTCTAGTTCCTTTGCCAGCGCCTTTATCTCATGAGCCTATTCGACCACAGAATGATTTTCAACCATTTTGTAGTCATACAGCTACTCCATAAGGTACAGCTCACTACCAGTATCAGAAACCCCAAACTTTGCCTCAAGAGCATCCCATAATTCTTTGCCTGATGTGCAAGATATGTAGTTTTTCTCATACTTGGGATGGAGTACACTAATCACGGCGTCTCGAAATAGGTTATCGGTAGCCAAGAACTTTTGCTCCTCCCTAGGAGTAAACTGTTCAGGCTTCCCATGTGCGGCGCGATAGCAGTTCATCGCAGTCAACCACAATACCATCTTTGCACGCCATATCATAAAATTATTGCCATCAAAATTATTCGGCTTCAAAGCGGCAGCAAATATTATTAGGTTTTTGGATTGTTAGGAATTTAGGCATTTTCATTATCAGTTTAATCCAGAAATATAGCAGCAGCAGGTTTATGACAGCATATATGTGCATGTGTATATTTTTTATGAACGCTACAACATACATAGATGACATACTGATTGATACAGTAAGAATACAAAATACAGTAATCATAGAGATTAGACTGTACCCAGCGGAGGGTCCTATGCCGAGGGCATCGAAGGCTCCATTCGCACTAGTCGACATAGTATATTGCTCGAAGTCGCAGACCACAGTCGATGCAGGAAGATGTTCGCAGTGCAGTCCTACGAACGGATCACCAGGAAGAAGATACCTTGACGTTCCAGGGAGAGGACGGATCCAAGAGCGATCTCCAAGAAGAAGATGGACGAGTAGTCGTGGATCGCTCCCTAAAAACCTAATAGCCGCTCACCCCGTGCAGGATTCTCAGGCGGACGAGGGTTTCAGAGGCACCTGCTCTCCTGTTCCTCCGTGCGCGTAAAGGTACGAGACGAGAAAATCAGAAGGCTACTGTCGGGTACCATGAGAAGGGGCCCCCTAAGCAACAACCGAAAAAATCGCTTAGACCCCGTCAAAACCAATGCCAAGAGACGAACCATTGGCTAACCCCCGGTCTCGTCCGAGGCCACCGGCTCTCCGCCTCGCCTGAGGCCTCGCACGAAAGGACTCGGATGGGAAACCGATTCTCCGTCTCGCCCGAGGCCCCGTGCGTACAGCCTCGGACGAGATGTCGATTCTCCATCTCGCTCAAAGCCGGCTCGGCAATAACCCATCGCCTCTGCCTCGACTGATCTCCCCGGCAGAGCGTCGCGTCCCATTAATGCGACCAATCACTCCCGCGATATCAGCTGGATGACGGCTCGACACTGTAGAGCGACCGACGAGATGGGAAGTCACATCAACGCCATACCGTCCAGGACAGGACAGGGCAGAGGTTACCGACCACTGTGCTCTGGTGCTGTGCCCAGGACCGGCGCCCGCACTACACTGTGCTACCTAACCCCTACCCCAGGAACAACGCGGCGTGGGAAGTCAAGTCTGGATCACAATAGCATCGGAATCAGTGTACGGGACCAACTGCTCCTTCCAAGCCTCGGCAATCTACTTCAGGGTCTCGGTAGCCTCGGGATTCGCGCCCGTCGAGCCCCCCACGATAGCTTGGCCTCGGCACCAACTAAGCCTCGGCTCTCTACACGATCAACACGCAGCGACCGGCACGTCGCCCGCCATGCTCTACGTCTAGCTATCACTGGAGCTCCCACGTCGTACAGGATCATGTGTGACCGACGCATTGCTCCAGTGCGTTAAGGACAAGGACCGCTCCGTCGACCATGCCATCACAGTGACGAGCTACAGGGCTCGGAAACACCACCTCCGCTCATGGGACGTCGCGTAGTGAATGCATATATCACCCCTGTCCCCCCTTCAACTATAAAAGGGAGAGACCGGGACCGTTTCTAGAGGGACGAGGAGAATCATACGCTTACTATTAGGTCTACGCCCACGCGACGAACTCACGCATAAACGCCTAGACGAACACGCGCTTCCCCGTTGCTGGAGATCAACATCTCAAGCAAACCACACCACCCACACATAGAGACCTGGGACTAGCTCCCTCTCTCGCCCTGCTTGTAAACTCCTACTACGAGTACCTCGGTGCAAGGAATATAAGATCGATCTCTCAGACTGGACGTAGGGCACCTATTGCCTGAATCAGTATAAACCTTGTGTATCTTTGTATCACCATCCGGGATTGAAAACACGCAGTACAAATTTACTAGTTGGTTGAGGGCTCGCCGGTCCAAAACACCGACAGCTACTGATCTGTGGTTCTCTCGGGAGTGGTTACGAAAGATGGGGTCTGGACTGACGGAAGATTGGATATATGGCTGTTGACGGGGAAGAGAAGACGAAGGCAGCGGAGAATCCCAGGAGACGGGAAGTGAAAGCGGAAGGGACGGTAACTGACGCAGTCAGTTCGCCTCCACCATCAAGAAGCGAAACTCCCATGATAATGTGGATTTAAGTGGCAAAAGACTGGCCACGCCCGCCCGCCTGCCCCGGCCCGGCCCACGCTCGCGCCCACGGCCCGGCCGGCGGCGGCGGCGGCGCGCGCGCGTGTGGCACGCCTTTATCATTTTCTTAGCTTTTCAATTTAAATGAATAATTTTCAACCATATAAGCTGAGTCAGCGTTCAGTCAAAATTCCGTATGATATTAAATCATACGACGCCTAATGTTACGTACCATAAAGTTTTATTTAATTATTAAATATTATATGGGCGGCCCATGTTATAGGGAACCGAAGTAGTCCAGGCGCGGGTTCCTGGCGAGCTCCTGCGCGTTGAGACCGTGGCCGACGACGCGCCGGAACTGGACCACCGGCGGCAGGTGGCTGACCCAGGAGCTCATGAGGTCCAGCACGTCCCACCCCGCGCGGAGGCGGTCCCGGTAGAGGCCCGTGAGCGTGACGATGAAGCCGTCGTCCACGTGCGTCACGAGGCGCGGGAACGCGTAGAAGTCGCGGTCCGGCCGCGGGTCCAGCTTCGCTCGGCCCTCGGGCGAGAGCACCAGGCGCGGTGGACGGCGAGGGCTGGGCGTCGTTGGAGCATCGTGGCGCGGCACGGAGCGGGCGCCGCGATGAGTGCAGCAGTTGTGGCGGAGTGCACAGCATGGTCGCGTGGAGCGTGCGGGCCCACCCATTGCACGCTTGGAGTGCTGTTTTTATCATTATCATCATATCTTGTCGACCTTTTCTTTCTTTTTGAAAAAAGTTATTATCTGGTAGAATAATTGAGTGCCCACGTTTTATCAGAAGTGCACCTATAAATAAGCACCATATGTGATTTAATTTTCTTAATCATGAAAAAATAGGCTGAATTTCGACTCCCCCCAAGAAGAAAAAATGGGTGCTTCTTGCCCTGGGTAACCAGCAGGATGGGCATTGTGTGTGCGCGCGCGTTTACAGATATGCTCCGTGTCACACGATCGATAGATAAATCGTCTCTCACCCGTGTGGCCATGGAAATTCCGAGGGTGCGATTCCTGCGACTGGTCGACGGCGACGCGAGAGAGAAGGGCCCCGCGTGGAAGACCCGAGGTGCTCCCGAGCGCCGGCGCCGGCGCCGGCGCCGGTTTGCAGCTGCGGCGGGGAGACCAGGAGACCCGACAGCTTCGAGATCGTTCTGGGTCTCTCTCCTCCCCCTGCCTTCGCGTTCCGCACGTCTCAGACTCTCAGCCACGCGGCCATGCGCCCACAGGCCACAACCCACAAAACCCACTACTGTACTAGCTTATCATCACACGCGGGACTGCCGGAGTTCAACGTCTGACGCGTTTCCTACGTGGTGCTGACGAGGCTGCTCATGTTGGCCTCGCGCCCGCCGTGCTCGCTCTCGCTGTCGCTCCCGTCGCCGTCGTATAAGACATCGCGCTGCTGCTGCCACCGCGGTCGCAGACTCCTCCTCCTCCGCAGAGCAATGCTGGGAGCCTGCCAGGACCTCAGCACCATCACGCCCACGCTGCGGCAGCAGAGTATGGCGCAGCTCGAGCGCGGGTCCCTGCTGGTTGGCGGGCGCGAGCTCCTCGTCCGCGCCCCGCCCAACGTCACGCTACGGCCAGCCGGTGCCGGCGTCGCCGACGACGAGGCCGCCGCCGCCTCGGGCGCCGCGTTCCTCGGAGCCAGGGCGGCGGCGGCGTCCAGCCGCCACGTGTTCTCCGTCGGAAACCTGGCTAGGTAAGTCAGTCATAGTACTCGTGTCCTGCGTGCAAGAACGCGACGCGCTGGCGGGCGGGGGCGCCTGTGCCACCGATTCGATTTGTGACTGATGGTTTGTTCTTGGATCGGTGGCCTCGCAGTGGGTGGAGGTGGCTGTCACTGTTCAGGTTCAAGATCTGGTGGATGATGCCGGCCACGGGCGCCGGCGCGGCGGCTGTGCCGGCGGAGACGCAGATGCTGCTTCTGGAGTCCACGAGCGAGGTGGGTTCTGCGGCCGCGACGGAGCATGGATCACTGTACGCGCTGATGCTGCCGGTTCTTGACGGCGGCTTCCGGGCCAGCCTCCAGGGGAGCCCCGAGGACGAGCTCCAGTTCTGCTTCGAGAGCGGTGAGCTTTGTCTGCTGCCATCTGATGAAATTTGAAACTTTAAGTACTCCATCCGTCGATCGCATCAAAATGTGCAAAACTTGGGATTTTGATTGGAATTTCTGAGAGAGGAAATGCTGGACTGTTGGTAGGTGATCCTGATGTCCAGACGATGGAAGCAGTTGATGCAGTGTTCATCAATTCAGGGGACAACCCCTTCAAGCTTCTGAAGGAATCCATCAAGTAATGCCATTCTCTTACACAAGTCCTAAAATAACACTCCTCTTATACTTGTACTTGCTTAGGCACAGTCGATAAAAAAGAAGTCCTAAAATACCACATGGACATGGTCTTTTCAACAATTGGATTAATTGTTCAACTTCTTCATTTAGGATGGTGTCCAAGATCAAAGGAACTTTCAGTCATATAGAGGACAAGGAGGTAAAATTATGCTCATTTCACCTGATTTGGTAATATTGCTTCTTGAGAAGCTTTTCATTCTTCTCTTTTTTCTCATGCCTTGTTTAAATTCATCACAAAATATCAGATTCCTTCAAATTTGGACTGGTTTGGGTGGTGCACTTGGGATGCATTTTACAAAGCTGTGAACCCAAGTGGGATTGAGGAGGGCCTTCAAAGGTTTGCAAGAACAAGTGTTTCACTTGGAATACACACTAAGAAGAGTATCTTTTGCCTCCTTTTCATAGCTATCACTTGCTGATAAAGTGATAATGCATTTCTTGTCCTACAGTCTGTGTGAAGGTGGTGTGCCACCAAGGTTTCTGATTATAGATGATGGTTGGCAAGAAACAGTTGACGAATTCAAGGAAGCGGACGAAGCCATCCGTGAGCAGGCCGTGTTAGTGTTCCATCCTTTGGTAACCCATAAAAGTGTGCACAGGGTGAGGGTCGGTTCCTGATTTGTATTGTAATTATGCCAGATTTGCGCATAGGCTGACTGATCTGAAGGAGAACCATAAGTTCAGGGGAGAAACCTGCAAGAATCTTGGGGACCTCATTAAGAAGATAAAAGAAAAACATGGAGTCAAGTAATTGTTTTTTTTGTCAAAGTACTTGTTCTATGATGATTTAATCTTCATACTATTTTTGGCTGATTAAAATGCAATGCATGAAACCATAGGTGCGTCTACATGTGGCATGCTTTACTTGGATATTGGGGAGGCATCTTAGCAACATCTGATGCGATGAAGAAGTATAATCCAAAGCTTGTTTACCCAGTCCAATCGCCGGGTAATGTTGCGAACCTGAGGGATATTGCCATGGACAGCTTGGAGAAATTTGGAGTGGGCATCATTGATCCTGACAAGATATATGAGTTCTACAATGATCAGCACAGCTACCTTTCTAGTGTGGGTGTGGATGGCGTGAAGGTTGATGTTCAGAACGTGTTGGAAACTCTTGGATGCGGATTTGGTGGTCGTGTTGCAGTAACTCGAAAGTATCAGCAGGCTCTTGAGGAATCCATTGCCCAGAACTTCAAAACAAACAACCTAATCTGCTGCATGAGTCACAATTCAGACAGCATCTTTAGGTAGCATATTTCTAGCTGTGGAAAATATGAGCTACTGTGTAGATAGAATCTGATATAATTCTTGGTTGTTTTCTAGTGCCTTGAAGAGTGCAGTTGCTAGAGCCTCAGAAGATTTCATGCCTCGGGAACCAACACTGCAAACTCTGCACATCGCTTCTGTGGCATTCAATAGCCTATTGTTGGGAGAAATCTTCATACCTGACTGGGATATGTTCCATGTGAGATTTTGACATCTCGAGCAGTATATTTAGGCTCGTTTCTATACTTCAGTAGCAGCTAATTTTCATTTTCCTTGTGAAGAGCAAGCATGAATCAGCGGAATTTCACGGAGCAGCTAGAGCCCTGAGTGGAGGTGGTGTTTATGTCAGGTAGTTTTGTGTAGATCATTTACTTCTATCTTCTAGTTATTTTCTTGTGGTTGCTTTTAACTCAAGCACACGAGTTTACCATGCATGTATATTTGTTGTGATATGCAGCGACAAACCCGGGGTGCATGATTTCAGTGTTCTAAAAAAGCTTGTTCTACCAGACGGCTCGATTCTAAGAGCAAGGTATGCTGGTCGTCCTACACGTGATTGTCTGTTCACTGACCCAGTCATGGATGGCAAAAGGTATGAGCACGAATATAGCTTTACCATTTTTTTTTGCTACTAAGTTGTTCCTTATAGCATACTAATCTGTGAATTCTTCTGCAGTCTGCTGAAGATATGGAACTTGAACAATTTCACTGGTGTCATTGGAGTGTTCAATTTTCAGGGAGCTGGACAGTGGGTTTGGCCAGTGAAAGAAACTGCTTATGTTCCTATCAACATAAACATCACTGGTCAGCTCTCACCGTCCGATGTAGAATCTCTCGAGGAGATAGGTGGTGATAATTGGAATGGAGAGACTGCAGTATATGCTTTCGGTTCATGTAAATATTGTTGGCCGACTGTTTCTTTCTAACAATCCCATCTTATCACTATACCATCGGTGACTGATTAGCCCTCTATTTTGTCTTCCAGGTTCTCTTTCAAGGCTTCAGAAGCACCAAAGTTTGGAGGTTTCACTGTCTACTATGGCATGTGAGATTTACAACATTTCACCAATAAAGGTCAGACGTCAGATTAATTTCCACTCGCCTTCCTTCTTACATGTATTCCACATTGTAAATATCATGTTTTTACAGAAATTTTTTGTTTCTTACACCAGATTTTCGGCGAAGTCGTTCAGTTTGCGCCTCTTGGACTGATCGACATGTTCAACTCTGGTGGTGCACTTGACAATGTTTCAAGCGTTGCAGATTTTTCAGCTACGACAATTCATATCAAATGCCGAGGACCAGGGCGGTTTGGGGCGTATTCAGCCACCAGGCCGGAGCTTTGTAGAGTTGATGAAAACGAAGTGGAGTTCACTCATGCAAAGGATGGCCTGCTGACCTTTTATCTCCTCCCTTCTTCCTCCCAGGACAACCTGAGACACGTTGAGATTGTGTACAGAGCTTCATGAACGACATTTACCCTTATGATTCTTATCCAGCATCTAATTTCTGCCGTGCTCGTCAGTAACCAGTCACACGTGCACATTGAGATGATGTTCCAAAGAAGCCTTGTTCTTGTTGGATTTGATTGTGTATGCTGTGCTGAAAATTTCTGTTTTATATGATTGTCGTGCTGCCATTGTTTTAGATAAAGGATGGACATGGTATAAGAACTATAGAGAGCAATTTTGAACCTGAATGCTGTCATGCTGTCCCAACGTGAACCTGTGATACGGTGCTGTATCACTCGCTACCGGGATAGAGGTTATTTCTCACAGCTCTACCTCCGTTCTCAAATAAATCAATTATTTAGTCGAACCTTTTTAAGTTTGATTAAATTAGTACAAATCATGTTCGTTTCGCTGAAAAACTAGGCTGAAAAATACTATTCGCTGATCTGTTGTGAGAGAAAAATACGGTAGCATGACTGATAAGTCAGGCTGATAAGTTCAAGCGAACTGGTTAGTGTCATAAATCTTAGTACTCTTTTCTATAAATTTGATCAAACTTATAAAAAAATTGACTCAAAACAACTCTATAAATTAATTTTTTTAGAGACGAAAAAAGTAATTTATATCTCCTATAAAAATAAACCACACTAACTTTCAATCTATGCACAACGTGTCATACCCCCAGTGCCACATCATCTAATAAGTGCTACATCTTTAACTGGGCCGTTTGGATCCTTTCATTTTAGAGAAATTGGAATCTACACAGTGGGTTAAGCTACTTGGTTTGGAATTTAACATTCCACAACCTTTTCAAATTCACATATAAGACTATCTCAAATTCATAGAGTGAAAGACGAAAATTGATTCTATAAATCATTATGCTATGTTTGTACTCTCCAACTTAAACCACGTCCTCCAACTCGCTTTCCTATAGTAGAAATGCAACATATAAGTATATCCATTGTACGGCTAACAATAATGTACAAATGTATTCTATATAGAGCCATATTAGCTTAATTAATTTATGTCTAAATTATAATTATTAGAATGAATTCAATTCCAATGATTAAAACATGCCCTATAATTCTTAATCTTTTTGAGAAACGTGTAATTCTTAGTTTTAGTCTATCAAATACAAGACATTCACGTCATACTATCACATCCTCCTGTAATTTTATCTAATATTTTTAAGCGTTTTATTTGTTTTTTTAAGTATTTTTTTCAATTTATATAAACATGCAACAATTTTATTTTTTTAGAAAGTCTCGCAGAGAAAGGCATGGGCATGCACTGTGCTGATATATAGTGATATTCTGCTGATCAGTCTCCTCGAGAACACTGCTCAAGTTCTAGGTCAGTGCTTCTCTATTCCCGCCGTTCCACCTCCACGACGTCACGTGCTACAGCTTACGTAGCCTAGCTGAAGTTATATTCTACGGGGAAACGCTCAAAACGACCTGATCTTCCAGTTTTTGAGCTCGAGCGGCAGCTGCGCGAGCATGGTCGGCTTGGTGGCCACGCTCCTGGTGCTGCTCACGAGCTTGAACCACTGCCCCTGCGGGTCGCAGCTGTTGTCCGCGCCCAGGCAACGGCACGGGTTGGTCACCACGCTCCGGCCGTCCGCGCCCACGTCCAGGCAGAGCATGCCGTCGCTCCCAGCCAACGACGTCGCGTTGACGGCGACGTGCAGCTTGGAGTCAGACACGAGGCTCCACTTCGCCATCGCGTCGCCGCAGCTCACGCCGAGGGTCGCGGGCCTGCCGGCGCCCTCGGCGCGGAGGCACAGCAGCGCGGTGTCCCGCAGCGCCAGCCGCTGCAGCTGCGCGCTGTACTCCCACGACTCCGTCTCGTTGCAGGGGCCCAGGCCCAGCTCAAGGGGCTGCGTCAGCGTCGGCGACCGGCGGCGCACCACCACGCACATCCCGGACACCGGGTGGAACAGCACGGTGTACGGCGCCGCCTCCGTGAGGCCGGGGCCCCTGAGTGGCCGCTGGAGCGCCTGGACCCTGCGCAGCGCGGTGGCGTTGCGCGGCCTCAACCAGGCCCAGTCGAGGACGCCGTAGACCTCGTCCAGCCCCAGCACGCCCTCGCGGAGGTAGTAGCTCCCCTGCAGCGCCCAGAGCGCCCAGTCCAGGTCCAGGTCGGCCGCGGCCGCGGCGGCGCAGCCGTAGTAGCGGTTGTCGTTGGTGTTGACGCCGCGGTTGTCGACGCCGAACTCGCTGAGGATGACGGGCCAGCCTTTGTCGAGCAGGTAGAAGGCGCGGCGGGTGATGCCGGCCGTGATGCGCGCGCACGCCTGGTTGGCGTTGCTCGAGCTCCACTCGGGGCTGTTGGAGAAGCTGTACCAGTGCACCTCGAACGCCACCTTCCCGGTGAAGCTGAGGTTCACCGGCCGCGAGTTGAGGAAGGCCAGGTCGTTGTCGAATTGGAGGCCCGAGAGGATGACCAGCACGCGCGGGTTCGCCGCGTGCACCGCCTCCGCGCCGCGCTGCATGTACCTGCGTGCGTGTCGACGCGTTAGTTCAGGGGTTGTCAGCAGCTCAGTCATCAACTGCACCGTTTGCCAGCCGTGCGGCTACCAACGCCAACACTGTGCTATTCAAAGCTCGTCCTCCAGAACAATTGCTGGTGGCACACTGGCACTACCGGTGCACTACACTACAGTGAATGAATGAAGAACTCGTACTGCTGTGCAAGAAACGCCATTACTGATCTTCACATGTTGTGCAGGAGCAGTGCAGACTGCAGAGAGATGTAAAGATAGCGAAGTACTTGTCCTCTGCAGTAGTGTGCACTGTTCCAGTCCTCTGTGCACTGTGCTCCTGCTGGAGTACTATGGTGGTAGGAAGCAAGCTGCCAGTGCCAACCACACACTGCCGTTCATTTACGGGTATTAACACCCATGACAGAGGAGCTAGTACAGTAAAACCAGGATTATCCAGTGTTCTACTTGCACTGATCGTATTTGCATCCTCAGAGTCAGAGAAAAACATGTGGTATGAACAGTTTTGAGTGCTTACTTGTACCAGTCGTTCGCGTTCTGCCTGGCCCCCCTGAGCTCGTTCCGAAGGCTCATGCCGACGACGTTGGGGACGCCGGTGAACATGGTGGCCATCTTGGTGAGGCCGTCCACCCAGACGTCCGGGTCGAATAAGGCGTCGCCGAAGAAGCCGTTGCCGTCGGTGTTGCTGCAGCACCACCCGGGCTTGCTCAGGTGGTTGTCCAGGATCACCATCACGTTGTGCTCGCCCAGGCTGGTCACCACGGCCTGCACATCCGATCCACAACACAACGTCACGTCTGAGTGCTCGGCGCGCCTTGAAGGCGTCGATGAGCTTGAGATCGACGACAGAGACTTGCCGTGAAGGCGTCGATGAGCTTGAGGTCGACGACGCCAGGGTTGTTCACCCTGATGCCGGCGAGCGACTCGGTGAGGTTGAGCCGCTGGAAGGACTGCGCGACGGTGAGGCTGGAGTAGGAGGTGTTGGTGACCAGGAACGTGGGCCACGTGAACCTGACGCAGTTGAACCCCATGGCGGCCACGTCCCCGGCGATGGCGCCGACGGGCCGCTTGCCCAGCCCTTCCGCCAGCATCGGCTCCAGGTGCGACGGCCAGTTCACGCACGCCAGCTTCACCCGGCTCCCGCTCTCGTCCACCACCCACCGCGACGCCGTCGACAGCGTCGTCGGCGCCGCCACGGCCGCCGCCGCGCACCCGTTGTGGCGACACGCTAACAACGAGGCCGCCAGAAGAACGAGGGCCACGCACGCGGCGAGTGGAGAACACGAACACCCCATGGTGATGGCAATGTGAAGGACACGGAGGGCGGTGGACGTGGAGATTTATAGCAGGGCTGCTGGTTGCTTCACGCCATGGCTGACCTGACGGGGCCGGCAGGCGCCGCTGGGCCTCGACATGTGTGCGCACTGCGCACAGGGATCTCTTTCAACAAAGTAGTCTTGCTTGGCGATGATTAATGTTTCAGATATATAATCTATGCTTCCAAGGAAGGTCATTGTGGTGAGTAATGACATCAGTGCTGTGCTCCTAATTCACATCAGAGGGTGGGAAAAACAAATCGGAGGCCAGCCCCGGCCGGTAGAGGGTTGGAGGGAGTTAAATGGCCACCTACCTCCTGCGCTTCAATTTTTCCAGGGACGCCGATGCCGTGCCCGCATTCAGCAACAGCAACCAGCGTACCATTTCTCCTGCGCTTCAATTACTTCGAGTGCCACTGTGCCACAACCCCCTGGAATTGGTTGCAATGTGCAGAAAATCTGTACTAGTGCGTGCGCAATGTGCAGGATGGTTTCGCTTGTAATCTAAGAATTCATGCCGTCCCGCAAGTGCTGCCAAATCATGCAAACTAGTACATGTGATTCCATATATGTCTTCATCAAACGGGCTAAGAATTTTCTAAGCAGAGTAAAGCATTGCCAAATGCTGGTACGGTTGCGTTCAACTGAACGGGCGGAAAGCGACGGGATGAGAATGAACAAGCAGAGCGTAACACATAGAAACCAAAAAGGTTGTTCTAAGATTCAGGCTCACGGCTCACGCCTCACGCCCAGGATTTGTCTTTTGTGTTACTTGGGGTGTCTATAACACGCCCTAGTGTTGTGGGCTTTACGATTTTTTGTTTATAACTATCTGTGGATTTGTACGAGCGAGATTGGCTCTGTAAATGCGAAGTGCGAGAGTTTCAGATGATGATACATTGAAGCAAGGGTGCTGTAGGTAACAATCTCGTTTCTTGTTCGTACTTTTTCAGCGATGGAATAATATTTTTCTCCCACAACAAATCAGCGAACAATACTTTTCAACTTATCTTTTCAACGAAGATAAGTAAAAGTTTTTATAAATGGCCAAAACTCAATCTTGCCACAGCGATAAATCAAATCGCCGAAACTCCGTTTCAAAAATTAAAAAAAATCACCGAAACTCGGTCTCAAGAGCGATGAACTCACAAAAATTTCAAAAAGAAACTAGACAAAAGAGGAACTAGGCAACATTTTATTAACAAGAACAAAATAGGCATCCGTAATTCACCACGACGAGAAATTGCATTTGGGTGGTCTAACCAAGTGAGCTATCTCAGTTTCCTTTAACTCTCAAAGATCTCGTACACAACATACATGAACATGGGAGCTTATTTTTTTAGTCAGAATAGTATTTTTCTATCACAACAAATCAGTCGGAACAGTGTTTCAGCTTTTTCAGCGAAGCAAACGGGGCCACGGTGGATATCCAATCTTGGTGCTGCAAAACAGCAGCTTTTCAGACAATTTCTCTTCTATCGCCCTGTTCGTTTGGGCTTGTTTGCCTTATAAGCCGTACTTTTTCAGCCAACGAATAGTATTTTTCTCTCACACCAAATCAACCAACAATACTTTCAGCCATAGCTTATCAGCCAAATAAGCCCAAACGAACATGGCGTATATATTGAAACCAAATTACAGAGCAACATACTCGGCCTTGACGGCCACAAACGCCCACACCAAGTAAGAAACAGCTTACTTCCAAAGCACAATAGATTATTCATACTGTACATTAAAAACCAAACCGTAATGCTACAGTATCCAACTGGCTTCAACAATCCTCTGGATTTTTCCACGTAATTCTCGCTCGTATTCCTCTTTGGTCACATGAAAATGAGCTGCTTTCAAACTTTCAAGAACTAAGGGATGTCGGAGGCCAGGGACCAAGTGATGGCAACTGCAAGATGGAGTCGCCCCCAGGTATGTCTCTACTGCTTAAGATCACTTTGAACCACTGACTCTCAGGGTCACAGGCCGGATCTACGCTTAGGCACTTGCACTGATTTGTTCTGATGGCACCATCAGGGCTGGCGTCCAAGCACACCCTGGTTCCATTTTTCGTGAGCTCAGCCGAAACATGCATCTTCGAATTCGATATTAGGTGCCACTTCGAACTTGGCTTGCTACAATCAGTGCCAAGCTTTGCATTCTTGCCCACCGACTTCGCTTGAACGCATTGTCCTGTGCTTTTCACTACTAGCTCGTATGCTGAGGTGTAGTTCCAGGCGTTTGATTCGTCGCATGGACCCAACTCAAGTAACTTTGAAGACCTAGCCAAGACGCAAAGCCCACTTTGGGGATGGAATATTATGTTGTATGGCTCTTGACTGTTTGGAAGACCAGGACCTAGCATATAAATAAATATACATTTATTATGAACTGGCTGAAAAAAATTCAGTAAGCATTGCCATGATCCAAAAGTAGTGAAGTTTTATATTCCATGAAGTTCAGTTTTGCTTAAATTTTACTGTCCTGTTTATACACAACCAGCTTCTATGGATTAAATCTACATGTAATGCTGTTGAATGAATCAAAGCTTGAAAGTTCATATAGTTAATCTCTTGAAAGAACTGAAAATTGAATAAAAATATGTACACAAGGTATTACTCTGAGCATACTTTGATCATAAAAACGTGTAATAAACAACAATCTTTTCACATATTTTAGCTGTGGTTCTCATAATGTTGAAGACTAATATTAATTAGATAGATGAAGTCCCAAACCTTGGAATGGTGATTGGAGAGAATTGATCCTTTTAATGAAGCTAGGATTTCTAGCTGTACACCAGTCCCATGATAGCAATCCATATGATTCATCATAAGCTAAAGTACCCTCTCTGATATAGTAACTCCCTTGCAGAGCCCAAATTGACCAGTCCAGATCCATTTCAGCTGCCACACTTAGGAAGCAGGTAAGATAGCGATTGTCACCAATATGTGTGCCTGACATATCAAATCCAAACTCAGAGAAAAACAACGGCCAGCCTTGTTGAAGTAGGAATAATCCTTTAGCCCATATGAAATCAACAACCATCCCACAAGCATCGTTTTGGTTCTGAGTTTCCCAATTGCCACCATCTGAGAAGCCATACCAATGTTGCTCATAAACTAACTTTCCGGAAAATGATAGGTTAACCTTTTCTTTGAACAAGAAGCTGAGAGTGTTGTCAAAATCCAGGCCCGATAAAATAACCAGGACGTTAGGGTTTGCAGCATGCACAGCTTCAGCACCCATCTGCATGTACCTAAGTTGGAATTAAAATTGTAAATAAAATTGTTGATACCAAGAGTCACATGAAAAATGACATTTCCATCACAGCAACATGCCGACGTACCTGTACCACAAACTAACATTTTGTTTCGGGCCTCGAAGCTCATTCCGCAAGCTCATGCCAACAACATATTTTGTGTTGTTAAACATAGTCGCCATTGCACTGAGGCCTTTTAACCATTCATCAGGGTCGAAGTACACATCTCCAAAGAAGCCGTTGCCATCAGTTCTGCTGCAGCACCATCCTGGAGTGGTCATTTGGTTGTCAAGTATGACCATAATACCTTTGCTGGCTAATGATGACACCACTTCCTATGGTGAATTCAACTAATGTCAGAAGGACTACAATTATCATAATTCATTTATCCATTGATAAGTTAATAACAAATGTTTTTAGTTTAATTTGATTTCTAGTCTAGTATTCTGTCCATGTCACAGAACAGTACACCTAATACACCAGTTGACAATTTGGCATCTTTTATAGTCATCATAACAAAACCTACAAAGCAATACCTGTTCTAGCTAGAACTTTGATACTTGCAAGGCACCCTCACATTGGACCATTGATTTGGTGAGTAGTAGGTATGTTTTCTGTGTTGAAACTAATTGGATAAGAAAGTTGAAGGAGAACTATTTCTTTCCTAGAACACACAAGAGAGTAGAGGGAGAACTATTAAGCAACTATTCTTTGTGTTTCCTGAAATAGCCCAGATCTTTCCTGATAGGGCTTGAGCCCTCAATTTGTAAAAGATGTTTCATACTTTTAAAAGGAGAAGAATATCCTAAGCTTCTTTGGTGAGCTCTTTGATGAAATTCTGTGCTTTAGTAGGAATCCCAGATCTGCAGAGTTTGGACTTCTGAAGCAAGTACAGTTTGTTTTAGTAAAATGAAATAGCATTAATGAAATCCTACGCATTCAGGTTTCCTCTTGTTCGTAAAGTTTTGACTTGTTAAGCAATCTGTTTTAGCCAGCAGAGAGTTTGGAAGCAAGTACAACTTGTTTTAGTAAAAATCAAATAGCACTAATGAGATCCTAGGCATTCATTTGATTCAAAAAAAAAAAGAGATCCTAGGCATTCAAGTTTCCTCTTCTTTGTAACGTTTGGACTTGTTAAGCAACCTGTTTTGGCCAAAAACAGCGTGAGTTGCTGGTTTAGCCATACTTCAACTGATTCATGACATAATCTTGCTTCAGACCGTATAATTAAGGCAGTCGCTTGCCCATTATAATGATTGAATTTTTTTTCATATAAAAAAGACAATCTAATTCCACGCCTGCAATCCAGGTACAGTGTTAACTGACAAGACATTGTTAAATTCGACTTCATTTTGACCTTGCAAGACCAGCAATTCCGCAATACTACTTGATCTGCTAAAAAAATAGGTTATTTGAGTTTTTTTTGCTTAGTTTTGTAACTTTGACGTGTACACAAAGTGCACTGACACGGCAACACCTACCACATCCAATTAATTTCATTAACTATTTTTTCATAGTGCGTTATATTTGGCATTGTTGATGTTATACATTTCTTTTTTACAAATTTGATCAAACTTAGATAAGTTTGACTTAACGAAAATTAGTACTTGCCAATTCAAAGCTAAGAGAAGAAGCTATATCAAATTATTTTCCTCGTTCTCACTTGGGCCAGCGCCGGTCACATTAACAGTAACAGTGCTTTTGCAGGGTGGGAGCTGGCCGCCAGGGTTCGATCCCTGGCTCCTACAATGCTCCTCCAAAGAAGGCCAGGTTAAGTAAGCCTTATCTAAAAAACATAAACAGCGCTTGGATTTTTTTTTTTGACAACAAGCGCTTGATTGATAATGGCACAAAATCAGCCGAAAGAAGAAACAGAACCCCGATTAAACCAACAATCCTAGTTCTTGAGTAACCGAAAGAAGAAATAGAACCCCGATAAAACCAACAATCCTAGTTCTTGAGTAACCGAAAGAAGAAATAGAACCTCGATTAAACCAACAATCCTAGTTCTTGAGTATCAATTAAATACAATTTTGAGTGCTCCACTGAGCGAAAAAAAAACACGTACCCGGAGCACGTCGACGAGGGGCAGGTCGAGGAGGGCGGGGTTGTTGACCCGCACGCCGGCGACGGACTCCAGCATGCCGAGGCGCTCCAGCGACCACCGCAGCGGCAGCGAAGCGAGCGTGGCGTTGGTGGCGAGGTAGGTCGGCCAGGTGAGCCTGACGCAGTTGAACCCCATCGCCGCCGCGCGCGCTGCGATGTCCGACACGCCGCGCCGCGCCAGGCCCTCAGCGGCTGCGGGCTCGAGGTGCGAAGCCCAGTTCGCGCACGCCAGTTTCACGCGCCGCCCGTCCGCGCCCACAATCCACCGCGACGCCGTCGAGAGCGGCAGCGCTGGGAGCGAGGCCGCCGCCATGAGCGCGGGTAGGAGGAGAAGGGCGAGGAGGAGCAGTGGAGAGGTGGAGGCCGCCATGGTGATTAGTTGGTGTGCGGAGACTATGGCGGATCCGGAATTTAAATGAAGGGCAGGTGTCTCTATCGTGTGGGCCCTATTACGGTTGGTCAAGATGTCAGTGTCTCAGTAGATGCTACTTGGATAACCAACGATAAGCAGTTAAACCCAAGGCGACTTGAATGGCCACCGCCGTCCCCACGGCGGCTCTCCCCACACCGGCCGGCGCCGGGCCGGCGCCGCCCCGTGCTCCACTCCGCGCAGATCCGCGCTACTTGACACAGCTCCAGGCGGCACTAATCAAGTCCGGGGAGCTCACCGCCTCGCCCAAATCCTTCCACTCCCTCCTCCAGGCGGCTGCCGCCTCTCCGACGCTGCTCCCCTACGCGGTCAGCCTGTTCCGTTTGGGCCCGCGGCCGCCCCCTTCCACGCCGTGCTACAACGTCCTTATGCGAGCTTTCCTTCACGCGGGCCACCCGGAGGACGCCCTGCACCTGTTCGTCGAAATGCTCGGCGCTGCTTCGGCCTGCCCTGACCAGCACACCGTCGCCTGCGTCCTCAAGTCATGCTCCAGGATGTGCGCGCTGGATGTAGGGCGCGGCGTCCAGGCGTACGCCATCAAGCGTGGGCTCATGGCCGATCGGTTCGTTCTGGGCAGCTTGATTCATATGTACGCGAGCTGTAGGGATGTTTCAGCGGCACGGCTTCTGTTCGATGCGGTGGAGGAGAATGGCGTGGTGATGTGGAACGCAATCATCACGGCGTACTTGAAGAACGGATATTGGATGGAGGTGGTGGAGATGTTTAAGGGCATGCTTGAGGTTGGTCTGGCCTTTGATGAAGTCACATTGGTGAGTGTCGTCACGGCATGTGGACGAATAGGTGATGCGAAGCTTGGGAAGTGGGTTGCTGGATATGTGGATGAAAAGGGCCTGGTGAGGAGCCGAAACTTGATGACTGCACTGATCGACATGTATGCCAAGTGTGGAGAGCTTGGTAAGGCACGGAGGTTGTTCGATGGGATGCGGTCCAGGGATGTGGTTGCTTGGAGCGCAATGATCTCAGGTTACACGCAGGCAGATCAATGTCGAGAGGCACTTGCTCTTTTCAGTGAGATGCAGCTTGCTGGAGTTGAGCCGAATAATGTGACCATGGTCAGTGTGCTCTCTGCTTGTGCTGTCTTGGGTGCACTTGAGACAGGAACGTGGGTGCATTCCTACATAACAAGGAAGCGTTTACCTCTCACAATTATTCTTGGCACTGCATTGGTGGACTTCTATGCAAAGTGTGGATGCATTGACGAGGCAGTTGAAGCATTCGAGTCAATGCCTGTGAAGAACTCATGGACATGGACAGCCTTGATAAAGGGCATGGCAACCAATGGAAGGGGCAGGGAAGCATTGGAGCTCTTCTCATCCATGCGCAAGGCCAGTGTCGAGCCCACCTATGTGACATTCATTGGTGTTCTCATGGCTTGCAGTCACAGCTGCTTAGTTGAAGAGGGTCGCCGGCATTTTGATAGCATGACTCAGGATTATGGCATTAAGCCAAGAGCTGAGCACTATGGATGTATTGTGGATCTATTGGGGCGGGCTGGTTTGGTAGATGAGGCGTACCAGTTTATCAGAACCATGCCCATCGAGCCAAGCACTGTTATGTGGAGGGCACTACTGTCTTCCTGCGCAGTTCACAAAAATGTTGAAATCGGGGAAGAAGCACTAAAGCAGATCATCTCCTTGAACTCCCGTCACAGTGGTGATTACATACTTATGTCAAATATATATGCATCAGTGGGACAATGGAAGGATGCAGCAATGATTCGAAAGGAAATGAAGGACAGAGGGATTGAGAAAACTCCAGGTTGTAGTCTCATTGAGCTGGATGGGGTTGTCTTCGAGTTCTTTGCTGAAGACAGTGACCACCCCCAATTGAGGGAGATATACCAGAAAGTTGAGGAGATGATTGACAGGATCAAGATGGCTGGGTATATCCCAAATATAGCTGATGTGAGGCTAGAAGTTGATGAGCATGAGAAGGAAGTATCTGTTTCCCATCACAGTGAGAAGCTGGCCATTGCATTTGGCCTAATGAAGTTGGACCCTGGTGCAACAATTCGCTTATCGAAGAATCTAAGAGTGTGCACAGACTGCCACTCAGCCACAAAGTTGATTTCCAAGGTGTACAATAGGGAGATTGTTGTTCGAGACTGGAATAGATTTCATCATTTCAAGGATGGTACTTGCTCCTGCAATGATTACTGGTGACACAAGTTCTCTGTATTTTGCTAAGATCCAGCCTCTTCGTTTCGGCTTTTTTTGTGCTGTGGCTGCATCAGGTTTTAGCTACAGTAGAAAGCAGTTTTCTGTTTGCAGACACAGCTCCAGCTGCAGCGAGTGCGCCCGATGTTTCTTTTAGATGAGGATGGACATCAGGTGCACCTGCCCAGTTTGAGGGGAGTGGAAGACAGATTCACATAGTAACCTGTAAATACAAGATTGTATTTTAGCGTTCCTGAAAAGGAAACCTCCTCCTGCATCAGGTTCTTCAATTGTAGGTAACACCATGTTAATGAATAATACTTGTGAAGCTAGTACATACATATAGTGATTGTGTACAGATTATACAGTGGTATCGTCAACGCCAATAAGAATTGACCTATTTCATTTCATTTAACTAGACTTAGATATCATACTTTTCAATTTCAGAGATGAGCCCTTGCATGTTTTCTCCATATATCATTTTTGTTAGAGTTGTTGGTTCAATCTATGAAGTTATAAGATTTCTACTTTTCTAGCACAAAGAACTTATTCACGTGTTACTCGTCTTTCTTTGCCTTTTATTTATGTAATTATTTATGTTTTCATTCTTCTCATGCTATTGGCATGCTAAACCTTTTCCCCGTAACTACATGTCTACATTTATGGAGGTGAGAAACTATAGATATCCTCCTAACTACATCCTATTGGCATGCTAAACCTGAAAACTCTAAATATATGAGAATCGAATGTCCGTTATTGAGTGATGGGCTTAGCTTCACACAACGGTTCATGGAATCTATCTATTTCTTTGTTTATTCCTTATAATATCCTTAGCTTTGACTAGTGTGTTCTGCACTTTGGATTCATCAGACAAACATTACAGCACGACAAGTCAACTACATATTCATTTCCAAAACCCGCTTTGACCTTTTTTTTTTTGTGTTCTGACAAACACTCCATAGGATCCCGTCCTCCATTCGTAGCCTATCAATAAAGTTTTAGGTGTCTCTGCTGGGTTTAGATCTTGTTTGGCTGCACTCTAACCCACCCCAACATTAGGATGAATTTGGGTGGAGAACTATATGTGGATTGAGTGGACTGAAGTGCAGCTAAACAAGACCTTAGGAGGATCATCAGGTGTCTGAATCAGCAGCCAGCTGTTGTGTTGGCTTCGCAGGCTGGCGGTGCCGGCCGTCTGCGTTCTGCCGTGTCGTGTTGGATGGCGCTGGCCGGCCCAAAAGCAGCGGATTAGTTCACGCTTAACCCGTCACCCGTGGACGGACAAAGCGCGTGGGAAATCGCCAAATCGGCGCTTGTGATCTCGACGCACCGCTCGAAAGGCCGAAACGAGCTTTGCGTCGACCGGCGCAGGCGCAGCTGGGTTGGTCGGCGTGGGCGGCCGGCCGCCTACTCATACGCGCGGGGACGCCACGAGCACCAGCAGGACGATGCATTCCACTCAAAACACACACGCAGCAGGACGATGCATGAAGCACAATGCCTCGTGAAAGCCGTGTTGCACTCATGCACTGTTGCGGTAACCAACAGGACATGAGATTTGGTGGGCGAAGTCTGCACTCTGCAGTAGGTAAGATGAATGTACGCGGAACGGCGTATGAGAAACTCGGTGCCAAGTGTACCATTCGTTCTTTTTTATTATTATTTTCTGTGTGTGTGGAGTTCATCGTTCGTGTTCACGTAACATTATTGGCCACCAAATTTATAGCTATAATATAAGATCAGCAGCTCTGGGCAAACAGTAGATGACCACGGCGCGGGCACGGCATCAGTGTCCATGGAGACTCTCCAAGTTCACGAGCTCCTTGCACGCCTTCTCCTGGTCCTCGCAACCATGATCCTCTTCAAGCGCATGCTGCCTTCACCGTCGAAGAGGCCCACGTCCAAGAGGACTCCCCATCATCGGCAACCTCCACCAGCTCGGAGCGCACCCACAGGCGTCCCTGGCCCCGCGGCACGCGCGGCGCCGCTCATGCTGCTCCGCCTGGGCTCCGTGCCGACGCTCGTCGTCTCGTCGGCCGACGCGGCGCGCCCCGTGTTCCAGCACAACGACCGGACCCTGTCGGGCCGCCCGGCGCTGTACGTGCCGCCAGGCTCTCCTACGGCCTGCGGAACGTCTCCTTCGCGCCCCCCGACGCGTTCTGGCGCGCGGCGCGGCGCGCGTGCCTGTCGGAGCTCCTCGGCGCCCCACGCGTGCGCGGGTTCCGAGGCGTCCGGGAGGCCGAGGCCGCCGCGCTCGTCGCCGCCGTGGCGGACGAGTCGTCAGACAGGGACGGCGGTTCTCCCGTGAACCTGAGCGACAAGCTTGTCGCGACAACCAACCGGATCGTGCGGCGTGTCGCCTTTGGCGACGACGGCGACGACGTCGACAGCATCCGGACTAGGGCTATGCTGGAGGAGACGCAGAGGCTTCTGGGCGCTTTCTTTGTGGCCGACTACATGCCGTGGCTTGGATGGCTGGACGCAGTCCGTGGCCTGCGGAGGCGGCTGGACCGGAACTTCCGTGAGCTCGATGCGTTCTACGAGAAGGTCATCGACGAGCACATCGACAAGGGCATCAAGTCCAAGGAGGGGGACTTGGTTGACGTGCTCCTCCGCCTGCACAATGACCCGGCTCACCAGAGCACGTTCGGCAGCCGTAGGCCGTAGCCAGATCAAAGGCATCCTAACGGTAAGATACATACGACGTCATATATAACGAGAGTACACAAGTGCATGCCATTGTTTGCATCGATGGACGACTGACATTGTGTTTGCATGGCAAAGGACATGTTTATTGCTGGGACAGACACGTCGTCGGCGACCGTGGAATGGACGATGACGGAGCTGGTCAGGAACCCGGACGTTCTTGCCAAGGCGCAGCAAGAGGTGCGCAGCGTCGTGGCGAACAAACACATGGTCCACGAGTCCGACCTCCCGCGCCTCCATTACCTGAAGCTAGTCATCAGGGAGTCCCTCCGGCTGCACCCGCCGGCGCCGCTCCTGCTGCCGCGGGAGACCACCGAGCCGTGCACGGTGCGCGGCTGCGAGGTGCCAGCCGGGACGCGAGTGCTCGTCAACGCGAAGGCAATCGGCATGGACCCCGACGCGTGGGGAGCTGACGCGGCGCGTTTCGTGCCCGAGCGGCACGAGGGCGACGGCGCGGACCTCAACGACCACAAGCCGTGGCACGCCGACAGCTACGCGCTGGTGCCGTTCGGGGTCGGCCGGAGGAGCTGCCCCGGCGTGCACTTCGCCACGGCCGTGGTGGAGCTGCTGCTCGCCAACCTGCTGCTCTGCTTTGACTGGCGCGCGCCGCATGGGCATGGCGAGGTGGATGTTGAGGAGGAGAACGCGATGACAGTGCACAGGAAGAACCCGCTAGTGCTTGTGGCTAAAAGGAGATGCGTGACCAGTGGTCGGTCTTAATCAATACGTTAAGAGATAAGGACACTGCATGTGATGCCTGAAATGGGACGTGATATCCAAGCGATGTGATCTTGTGGTCTGATTTCAGCCAATAAGTGCCGTCTGTCATGTTCCTTCTTCTCCCCTTCAGGATTGAAAGGAACTACATATTGAAAATGACTTCCACAACTAGTTCACACAAAAAATTGTGGTTTGTTATACGAGTCGCTTGTGAAAATAGCTAGGTTCAATTTTATCTTTTTTTTTTATCTAAGTTCAATTTGGCAATACAATTTGGTGAAGGGGACATATCATCAGCCTGTTTGGTTGGCTAGTTCGTTTCGTTGCTGGTTCGTGAAGAAGTACTGCTGGCTGGTTTGTGTAAGAGAAAAATACTGTTCCGGCTGGAAATTTACGATCGTTTACGACAAGCCACAGCCAAACGAACAGGCTGCATATCTATTCCCATCTCTAGTAAAATTCAAACGTTGTTTGCCAAATTTTTACCATATACACATTTGAAATGTGCTCCCTATATTTCATTTATATGTTTGTTTACATTTCAAACTATAAGTCGTTTTGTTTTTATTTCTAGGTACATAGTTTTAGACATAGTATATATTTAGATGCATATCAAAAGCTATGTATTTAAAAACGTTAAAACAACTTGTAATTTGAAATGGAGAGAGTAGATCATTTGAATTATGATATCGTGCATTATAAGTAAAATATTGCCACAAAGATGTATATTCCTAATGCATAAATATATACCAAGTTTGCAAACATATATAATTTGTTGAAGAATATTTTTGACAAGAATTGTTTCCACCACAAAATTTTAACACCAAGCTCAACTTAATTAAAAATACAAAAAATTTAATATTTTCACGGTTGCATAAGAACCAGGGCTTACAATACATGTATAAAAAATCGGTCCCAGCGAGGATAAATACGAAATTTTGCGAACTTCAGAAATATAAGGTCAAATTTAAACAAATTCAAACTGATTTTTTTTAAAAAAAATTGGGGTATTTCACTAGACAAACTATCCAACCCACCATGCATCGCAAATTTATATAACAACTATGAAATAATATAACACGCTATATCACAAAAGTAGAGCGGCGATAATATGGCAGGCTGACGGTGGGCGAGGCACGTATGCTAGTGACGTTGAACGTGTGAGCGAGGAAATTAAATAAATTTGAAGAAATTTAAGGGATGAGGCGAGAGGATATGGAGGGCCATTTCAGTATAATTTGGTATAATTTTGAAGCGAAAGATCAAGTTAGTCGAATTTTTTTGGCCGATATAATTCTTTTTTAGACCGAGCGAAAAAGGTGATATTTTGGATATTTCAGCAAAATTTCGATGAAATCGTAAACTCTGATTATGAACCGCGCTGCATGTGAAAATTATTAAGCTTCTTTCCACATTTAAAAATACGATTCTGCGGCGGTTACAGTTCACTATTTCTACATAGTGCCAATATAATTGAAATTGACAGTAGAAAAACTGGGGTTATCTAGGAAATAGTTTTTTCATTCATACTGTATACAAAGATAAGTCTAGTAGTATTTCTGAAGTGGCAGGAGACTTGTCGGGTTCATAAACCCGGGGTCCATAATGGGCCCGCTTTCCGGCGAAAGCTCGGCCCAGCAGACGGCATTACAAACGACGCGTAACTCCTGGGCTGGCCCAGATACCTAACGGCAGACCGAAAGAGCGAAGCTTCTCCGACCGGAAGGCCTAGCCAAGGAGGGGACGACGCTCACTTCCGACTCCGACCGGAAGGCCTGGCCAAGGAGGGGAAGGGTACTTTATAACCTTCCAGACATGTCAGAACATGAACAGTGTTGTGGGCGTCGACATTTGTACTACAATATGGTATGCGCCGGCATTTGCCATACCAGAAGAACACGATAGAGCTTGCCAAAGGCACCTGGGCGTCAACAGTATTGTGGGCGCCGAGAGAATGCGGGCGCGTGACTGAAACGAGCGGCGCAGCTTTTCCTTAAGCGCATGCCAACACCCTGCGACGAGGGCCCGACGCCGGCCAGCGACGGCCACGCGCGCGGCCAGGTGCTGTGCTCGGTCGGCCACCACGCCTAGGCCGAGTCAGCCATTAGAGCACCGATGGCGAACCTGACAACGCCAATTAAGCCCTTCCAATCTCCTAAACCACGGCGAATTAGTGCACGACCCTAAAACAAAAATTGTAGAGCTACATACCAGCTCCAACTTTGCTTAAGTGATCAAGGTCTAATTCGAGCTGGTTATAGAGTTAAATCATCACAAAGTCAGGCACATCAACACTGTCAGAGTAGTTAGACTTAGAAAAATTCCTAAGTTCCAAAAACAGTGAAATGTTGATTCTTATGAGCTCAAAATGATCAAGTTAGGCACTGAATTAGCTCATGACCCAAAAATAAAAGTTGTTGCTCTAATCAAGTACCACAACTTTGCTTAAGGGTGCACTACCATGCAAATACTCTATGACATAGTTCAACCCAGGTCAAACATACCACTTGAAAATGATTGACTTACACTATAACTATGACTTAGAGACCAAACTAGCATTAGTCATGAATACCAAAGTTGTTTCTAGGTACATTCTAAACATGTTTAAGGTGTTCCTATGGTTCCACAATCATTTTATACATTGGTTACATATAAACCCTAGCATAGGTAAGACAATTCAGTGATAACACAAGTAATATAAGCAAACATAGAAATGATATTTGAGATACTCATGCTCATGAATGATCAATGATGCTTATGCTCATGCAATGCCAAGGCTAAATGCAAGCTTAACACCTAGGGTGCTACGGCCTCTCCCCCTTATAGAAATCTCGTCCTGAGATTTGCAAGACCTACCATTCTTTAAAAAAGGCAGGATAAACCTCACGTAAGTAATCCTCCCGTTCCCATGTGGCATCTTGTTCACTGTGGTTATTCCACACCACTTTGTAGAACTTAATGACCTTGCTCCGTGTTACTCTTTCCATCTCTTCTAACACCCGGATTGGTTTCTCTTCATACGTCAAATTTGATTGGAGCTCAATGTTGGTGGGTGCAATGGCTTCCTAAGGTATGCGAAGACATCTCTTCAACTGAGAAACATGGAAGACATCGAATATAGCACTCATCTCTGGGGGAAGTTGCAACTTGTAAGCGACATTCCATTTCCGTTCAGTAATCTTGTATGGCCCTACATATCTAGGCGCAAACTTTCTTTTCACTCCAAATCTCTATACTCCTTTCATGGGTGATACTTTTAAGTATACATAGTCTCTCACTTCAAAAGTCAGTGGTCTTCTTCTTTTATCAGCATAACTCTTTTGTCTTGACTGAGATGCTTTCATATGCTATTGGATAATGCGCACTTGCTCTTCAGCTTCAGTGACAAAATCAATACCAAAGTATCTTCTTTCGCCGGGATCAATCCAATTCAAAGGAGTTCTACATTTCTAACCATACAAGGCTTCAAATGGAGCCATCTTGATGCTTGCTTGATAACTATTGTTGTAGGAGAACTCGGCTAAAGGTAGCCATTTCTCCCATGAACCCTTGGAAGATATAACACAAGCTCTCAACAAGTCTTCTAAGATCTGGTTCACTCGCTCGGTCTGTCCAGAAGTTTGTGGATGGTATGCTGAACTTCTGATTAGTTTAGTCCCAAAGCTTGGTGCAAGTGTTCCAAAAAACAAGCTATAAATTATGGTCCTCGATCTGAGATTATGGTCCTTGGTATTCCATGTAGTCTCACGATCTGAGAAACATACAGTTTGGCATATTTCCTTGCGCAATTCATTGTATTAACCGGTATAAAATGTGCTGACTTGGTGAGGTGATCAACAATGACCCATATTGAACCATGACCTTGCTGTGTCACCGGAAGGCCTGTAATAACGTCCATACTTATTTCTTCCTATTTCTAGCCTGGAATAGGCAATGGCTGAAGTAATCCAACAGATCTCAAATGAATGGCCTTTACTTTACTGCAATTATCACACCTAGCGACATAGGCGGCGATCTCTTTCTTCATCTTGGTCTGGTTTTCAAATCTTGATATATTTTACTACTACCCGGATGGATAGACAACTTAGATGAATGAGCTTCATCTAAAATTTGATTTCTAAGCTCACGGTCTTTTGGTACCATAAGTCAGCCCTCAAACCATAGCACACCTCTTTCATCTAACCTGAAATGCTTGGTTTCTTATTCTTTCATCTTTCTCTTGATGTGAAATATACCTATATCTATCTTCTACAGTTCTATGATTTTACTCTCAAGTGAATAACTGATAGTGATATTGTGTAGCACAACAGGATGTAACAAATTAAATCCATCTTTCAACAATGCTTCCAAAGTGTTGCAATGAGATTTCTAACTAAGTGCATCTGCTACAACATTGGCTTTTCCTGGATAGTAGTGCACTTCTAAATTGTAGTCCTTGATCAGCTCTAACCATCTTCGTTGTCTCATGTTCAGCTCAGGTTGAGTGAAGATATATTTGAGACTTTTGTGGTCAGTGTATATGTAACATATGTTCCCCAACAAGTAATTATTTTGAAAACTTATAAAAACCCTAGAACAATGGTTGAACAAACAACTTGAGACATAATGCTTGACTTGATCATTCTGTCTTTCAATTGCTCTAGACCCAAGTGAAGGCTAAGAAGCCCCGTGGTTGAAGGTAAGACGGATAAGTTTGAAAGTCAGATCAGTTTATTCTAATCCAGAGGAGAATTCTTGATTGAATGCATGTATACTTTTGAGGTGTGAAGCATTGTAGCAACTCTTGATCCATTGCTGAGTTTAGCTTTGCTCAGGGACTGGCAAAGGTTAAGTTTGGGGGAGCTTGTTGACGGTCACTAACACCAATTATAAACTGTCAACATAACCTGCATATATACTCAATTCCATCACCAAACATAGGACTAGGAGTTTAAACTAATAAATTCCATGAGTTTTGGTGAATATATGTTTTCAGCAGGGTTTATCCAGAAAACCGCCAAGGGGAACCTAATCGTCAAAGGAAATCATGTAATTCCGTAGCGAAACCAACGTGGGAAGACTCTAGAAGACTCAAGGAGGCTCTCTTCAGAAGCAGACCCTAAGGGGCTACCATGTGGGGTTGGCCAACCCCACCCCCAGGCCGCCCCACCTATAGGGTCCACCGGTCAGCCTCTGCTTTGAAAGTCGGTTCCCCACCGTCTCCTAGATTGTATCTACACCATCCTTTCAAGTTGGTTTTATCCGAGGATCCAGAATTGATGCTCTGGCCTATATAAATAGCCCTGTACCCCCCTCCCTAAGCAGATCCCTAAAACCCTAATTCATATCATGAGGATCAGAGCCAGCTATCAAGAGAAGATTAGTCCTCCATAGGATCTAGTCTTGTAAATAATAGTGAGATAGAGAGTGAGGGAAGAGTTTGTAGGAGGTGTCGGCCTGTCGGTGCTCTCTCTACAGCTTGTACCTTGGCAGATCCAAGTTCTACTTGAGCTTGCCTTCGAGATTTCTCTGGTAATCAACTTCTGATTCAAGTAAGTAATTGTTTATGTTGTACATCAAGATCACGACTCTCTTTTGAGTGCTTTAATCTATAGATGCTCTAGGTTAAAGTATTAATCGTAAGTGTAAGCGTGGTGCTTAGACTAGGGTTAATCATGGATGCCCCTATATTTCGGAAGGTGGTAGATCGCGTGTGTGACATAAGTTCTATATAGCCTGTACTATATAGCTTCGTTGATCCTTTGTAGTCCACCTCCCGTCTGTAGGCGCAAGTAGGACATGGTTGCGAAGGAAAGCATCCTCTGCTGGTGTCTTTTCCTAGTAATGTCTCTAGTTGAATAGTAAAAGATGTAGCTTATCCAAGTTAGAAGTAGAGAATCTCAATTATCCTCTCTACGCTTCTATTTATCCTAACCTTGTTGCTACCCCTAGTTAAGTTAGATCATAGTTAGTCTCACATGTTTCCCTGAGGATACGATACTTGGAATACCTCCGGGTGAAAGCTACTATGGTATTCGTGTGCTTGCGAATTTATCTGTGTGCGCTAATTTATACCAACAAGCTTTCTGTCGGTATTTCGAGTAAACACCAACTATTAAATTTATATTTGTTGTGCATTAGGCCTAGATGGTGTGCTAAAGGATACAAAGTTTATACTGGTTTGGGTAGAATGTCCCTATATCCAGTTTGCTGCTGCTCGTGTTATTAGCAATGTAAAAGGTTCGTAGTAGGGGGAACAAACGGTCGAGAGAGGGATGGGTCCCAATTCTTTGATGGGAAGGTCGAAAGGATGCCAAGAGTTCAGTTGCTGCTTGGCTATGTGTTATGTGGTGCGTGGTGTGTAGGATTGATCCGTCCCTTTAGCGGGGTGCCCTACCCTCCCTTTTATAGACCAACGGGAGCAGAGGTTATAGATGGAAGAAAGAGGAAAAAATAAAGATAGAGAAGGTCCTTTGAAGGTGCCGAGTCTTCCTTGTCCCTTGAGCCTGCCCTGCTGACATGGCAGACGGTGCCCGGGATAGCACGTTCACTGATCCTAATGGGGTCATGCTCTGGCTTCATTCAGCAAATGGTCACGTCCCATCCTACTCTGGCGGACAGTGCGGCATGCTAGGGTGCCGAGCAGTGACCCTACAGGGAGCAGACAGGGTAGTGACCATACATCCGTTACTATAGGTGATGTGAGTTCCCTCCTGAATTGTAGTGGTTGTCGTATGCTTATGTCAAGGTCCACGTCCGAGGGCTAATGGTGGTGCCCACAACACTGTAAGACAAGAGTCGGCACCTACAACACTGTTCGGGCTCTGTCATGCCTAGAAGGGCTTAAAGTGCCCATCCCATCATATC
Organism: Miscanthus floridulus; assembly: GCF_019320115.1. Lineage (NCBI taxonomy): Eukaryota > Viridiplantae > Streptophyta > Magnoliopsida > Poales > Poaceae > Miscanthus > Miscanthus floridulus. The sequence goes on along the minus strand of NC_089590.1, from coordinate 55,738,260 downwards.
CTGATGGTACTTTCCCATAGACGTACAGGGTATGGTTCTCGGTATTGCGGTTGACCTGAGTGTCTTGTCTTACCCTGTGCTTGTCATTATGAAGGAGCAGGGTGCAGACATTGGTCGAGACACTGATGCACCGGGACCGTGGCGTGCTCCCTGCCACCCTATGGTGCCTAGTGGACTGACGCGTCCCTGGTGGGGCTCGCTGAGGGCGTGTGTTGGCTGGTGTCGAACTTGCGTCATCGAGACAATGAGCTCTCTGCCTGCTACACCGCCACACGCTCGAGCAGCGTGCGAATCTCATGGTGAGCCCGATGATCCTCTAGCGTTGTGGCCTCTGGAAGGCCATGGAGCAAGGTCATCACGGCGGTGATGTTCTGGCTCGCCCAGGCAAAGTGAGGAAGGGCTTCATCATCAGCAATGATCCTTCAGTTCACATCATGGGCCATGGCACGTGTGCGCCCACCATCTCCGTAGTGCTTGATTTCCCGATCGAGCTCTGCGCATTCCTGCACAAGTTGGAGTCGTGCCTCCTTGATCTCCTGCTGTCGGGCTTTTAGCTGCTCCACCCCCTTGTGAGGTGGGGCCACTATCTCCCCTTTAGTTTCATCACTAAGGTTGCCCACCGGGTTAGCCACCTCCATGGGGACGCTTTCGATGTGTCCCTCAGGGGTACCCATCATGAAGCATTCCTAGGAGGGGTGATGGCTCCCCCTGCTGGAGTTAGAGCTAGAGGATGACCCCAGCCCCTTTGTGAGGAGGTTGTGGAGGGATTCTGTGACGTGTTTGATCACCCCCACAAACTCATTGTTTGCGGGCGGCAGAACTATGCGTCATGCCACAAGGTGGCTAACGGTTGCTGTAGTGTTGCGGAGACCAAATGGAAGTGCTGTCGGGGCGCTCCATATGTGGTGTTCTAGAGAGAGGGACCCTCTTCTAGAAAACCATGCCATGTCATTGGCGTCGGAGAGGGTGAGTTGGCACTGGTCCTCCTTAGACTACTAGGGTCCAAGGGAGACACCGAGCAGGCGCTCAAGCCTCTCATGGTTGAGGCCGATGGAGGGAAGAGATTAGATGGTGGCGTGAGCCAATGCCAACTCTCCTCCTACCATGATGATGAAGTCTAGGCTCCCAAAGTGCACATATGTGCCTAGGACCCAGCTGATATCATGGCTAGCCATCCGTGGCCTAATGTTTATCATCGGAACACACAAATGTCTCCTACTTGGCACACTAACTATCGGTATTTCGAGTAAACACCAACTAATAAATTTATATTTATTGCGTGTTAGGCCCGGATGGTGTGCTAAAGGACACAAGGTTTATATTGGTTCAGGCAAAATGTCCCTACATCTAGTTTGCTGCTGCTCATGTTATTAGCACTGAAAAAGGTTCGTAGTAGGGGGTACAAACGGTCGAGAGAGGGACGGGTCCCAATTCTCTGATGGGAAGGTCGAAAGGATGCCAAGAGTTTGGTTGCTGCTTGGTTATGTGTTATGTGGTGCGTGGTGTGTAGGATTGATCCATCCCTTTAGCGGGGTGCCCTACCCTCCCTTTTATAGACCAAGGGGGAGCAGAGGTTATAGATGGGAGAAAGAGGAAAAAACCAGAGGTAGAGAAGGTCCTTTGAAGGTGCCAGGTCTTCCTTTTCCCTTGAGCCTGCCCTGCTGGCATGCCAGACGGTGCTAGGGATAGCATGTTCACTGATCCTGATAGGGTCATGCTCTGGCTTTGTTCAGTAAGTGGTCACGTCCCATCCTACTTTGGTGGACGGTGCGGCATGCCAGGGTGCTGAGCCATGACCCTACGGGGAGCAAACAGGGTAGTGACCATACGTCCGTTACTGTAGGTGATGTGAGTTCCCTCCTAGATTGTAGTGGTTGTCGTATGCTTATGTCAGGGTCCATGTCCGAGGGCTGATGGTGGCGCCCACAACACTGTAAGACAAGAGTCGGCGCCTACAACACTGTTCGGGCTCTGTCATGCCTAGAAGGGCTTAAAGTGCCTATCCCGTCATATCCTAACGGTACTTTCCCACAGACATGCAGGGTATGGTCCTCATTATTGCGGTTGACCTGAGTGTCTTGTCTTACCCTATGCTCATCATTATGAAGGAGTAGGGTACAGACATTGGGCGGGGCGGAGCCAGCCCTAGAACATTGAGCGGGGCGAAGCCAGCCCTCGGTCGTTGGGCGAGGCGGAGCCTGCCCTCGTCGGGCTAGGCGGAGCCTGCCCCCAGACATCGGGTGAGGCAAAGTCAGCCCTATGACATTAGGTGAGGTGGAGCCTACCCCCAGACATTAGGTGAGGCAAAGCTAGCCCTCAGACGTCGGACAAGGCGAAGCCTGCCCTCAGACATCGGGCAAGGCGGAGCCAGTCCTCAGCCATCAGGCGAGGCAGAATCTACCCCCAGACATTGGGTGAGGCGAAGTCTAGCCCTTGGGGGTCAGGCGAGGCGGAGCCAGCCCTCAGGGGTTAGGCGAGGCGGAGCCAACCTTTGATCGTTTGGGCAAGAAGTGTAGTTGTGTTCTTGTCTATTCGGAAGCATCAATGTTTGATGGTTATTAGCTCCTCCTCTTTGGGTACCCTAGTATTTGGTCATCAACACTCTCTGGCGCTGTTGCCGGGGAAACAGTTGCTGAATTAACTTCGACCCTAGCTTAACATTTTATCTTTTATCTTTCTTTTATCTTTTTCTTTTAGCATGGATTCTACTCCTACCTATCAATATGCTAAACCCATGAGCACAAGCCTAGAGCCACCAAAATCTTTAGAGCCTATCCTAACACCTGGCTATGAGCTGTGCCCATGTTTTATAAAATTGATTTGGGATAAATCCTTCTCAGGAGAAGGCAACGAAAACCCATACTCACACCTACAAGAGTTTGAACATATCTGTGCATGCTTGCGTATCGTCGGTATGTCTGACAAGACCTTAAGATGGAATTTGTTTCCATTCTCTTTGATGGGAAGAGCTAAATATTAGTATAGTCAAACCATAGGAAGTATGCAAGAAGATTGGGAAATGTTATGCTCTAATTTTTTTTATGTTTCTTTCCCATCTCTAAAGTAGTTAGCCTTCAGAAAGAATATCTAAATTTTAGACAACTAGAAGAAGAATCTCTTGGTACATTGGGGGATTGTTTTAATGAACTAATCATCACTGGCCCGGACTTTGCCATTCAAGACCCTATACTTCTTCAACATTTTTACATGGGTCTTAGCAAAGATTCCATGGAATCCCTTGATGTAGCCTCTAGAGGAGCTTTCCTTCATTTGTCTACTAGTGAGGCATGGGCCATGCTTGATAGGATTAGTGGAAAGATTCCCTACACTAGGATTCATAATAAACTCCTCGAGAAAGAGAAGAAATCATATCCCGATCAAGAAGAGGAAGTTCTGATAGCCAAAGCACAACCACTTCAATCCCAAGATTTAGCTATCAATCCTGAACCACCAATACTTCAAAATCCCCAAAGAGAAGAAGGAATTCCACCTTTGAAAATCCCTGTTGAAATTAAGGATGACCTCTTTGGTGCTGATTTTGGGAGAACATTAAATTCTCATCTTCATAAGAGACCTTCGAGCGAATATAATTCAAATCCTTTCAAGAAGGCATCTCTTAGAAAGCGTCCTCATTCCCATGTGGGATGTTGGGAAGAATTCAAAGGTGGCATGTTAAGTGATGCCATAGAAGGAGAGCTGAGCCATTCAGAAGCCATTCCTATCCTCTCCCCTTCTATGCCCACATTAGATGTTTTATCTGAACCCATCTCTCAACCCATCCTTGACCTCGATGATCCCTCTTATGCTCTTTCTCCTAAGTCTCATGATGACCCTAGAAATCCATTAAGACAATTGAAGCATAGGAGTCATGAAGACCATAAGGATGACCAAGAAGAGCAACGACAATGGCTAGAATGTATTAAGAATTCATATGCCATTGCTAAAGAATGGATGGACAAGGATGAAGCCTTATGGGTAGAATCCAAACTTGGCCTAGATTCAAATAGTGAGCTTGAATCAATATCTTTAATAAACACGACTCATCCAAGTTTGAAGGAAGCCTTAGACGAGATCAACCCAAGAGCCACAAATCCATGGGAAATCTTGGACAATAAAACATCCAATGACTGTCATAGGCATGGACTGTTGGAGACAATGTTTTTGCCTATAGACATTCATAAAGAAACACCCTTAAAGCTTGAAAAGGAAGATAACATCAATGAGCATGGAAGCTATTTCATGAACACCTCATCAAATCCATGCCACATGGGAAATCTCCTGAATCAATTGGTCTCTCTAACATTGCCACTCACAAGATCTTCAACCCCCTCATACTCCTTGTTCATAAAGACTTTGAAAGGGTGGTTATAGATGCATATGTTTATCATAAATATTGCAAATCTTTTTGTGAGAATCTTGAGATAGGTACATAAAGGTTGGTGTTGGAGGGGAAACCACTTGACCAACTTGAGTGCAATTAGAAGGTTTCCCAAGGACGAGCTTTTGTCCTAAAGCAAGCACTTTTAGGAGATAACATGAGCTTTCACCTTTTGCTATAATGTCCTTGTGAAATGAGAATAGAAATATAATTATGAAAATATTCCTTCGCGTATTTTTGTCACTAACCATTCTAGGTTTGAAGCAAAAAGAATGAAGGATGATGACGCTAGGTATATCCAACCAATCATCATGCAACATTGAATCATATCCATCCAAATTTGATTTTGCCTTGCAAAATTCAAGTGTGGGGAATGAACTTCTATGAAAAATCTTATACCATATTGCTAATTCGTCTTGGTTGTCTCTACCTTTAAGACATGCTCAATTTACTAAATAACAATCATGCTCTTTCATCTTCAATTGAATAAATCTCTACAATACCTTCACGCTACCTTTGTTCACTATAGTATGCGTAGGTTTTGAATTATTTTCATACACCTTCTAAATTAGGCATGGTGCTTAGTTTAAACTATTTTCCTGAATTAAATTAGACATGGTGTTTAGTTTGATTCTTGAACCGAAAGGTGTGCTGATTTTACTTCCAAAGGCTTTTAAATTAAGCGTGGTGCTTAGGTTAAAATTCCTTCCTAAATCAAATTAGACGTGATGTCTAGGTTGATTTTTGAGCCGATAGGTATGTTGTAGTAGATACTTGATATTTTGTTAGACTAACCCCTACAGGAAACTCTCAATTCGATTTAGGTAAGTCACAAGATGAATTCAAATTAGAGATGAAGTAAGGCACATGATGAACTCCAATAACATTGCACAAAGAAATTCATCATGGATGGAAGAACTGTAAGTATCAAAGATCATTCACTTTGTCTTTAGCTGTAAGTTACCTTTGCCTTGAAGCCATGTTTGTATAGAACATGATAAACAAAAACTATGCTAAAATAATTCTAACACCATCTTTTCATTAGCATAGAGGGAAATTACAAAACTCTGGACAAACAACCCCTGTTTCAAAATTGTATATTCCTACAGGTATGTGTTGTCCACTAACCTTTGCAGGCATAAAACAATGAGTGAGGCAAAATATCTAATAAGGTGTCAAAAGATCGAAGAGCAAAAAGATGGCATGACAAAAGGATAAGAAAGAAAGGGTGCAATCTAGAAAACAAGAAGCTCATGAACTGCTCAAGATGCAAGGCTAGTCGAAGGAGAAAAACTTTAAGCAAAAAGGAAGGACCATCACAAGTCATCTACCCTTTGTCATATGGTGTCTTCATGCTCCAATGACAAATGTAACATCCTAAGGTAAATGGTCATTATTTAAAAAGCTTTTCCTTAATTCTGGTAGGCACATAAATAAGAAACAAAATATGTTTGAGATAATAGTGAGATAGAGAGTGAGGGAAGAGTTTGGAGGAGGTTTTGGCCTATCAGTGCTCTCTCTACAGCTTGTACCTTGGTGGATCCAAGTTCTACTTGAGCTTACCTTTGAGATTTCTCTAGTAATCAACTTCTGATTCAAGTAAGTAATTGTTTATGTTGTTCATCAGGATCACGACTCTCTTTTGAGTGCTTTAATCTATAAATGCTCTAGGTTAAAGTATTAATCGTAAGTGTAAGTGTGGTGCTTAGACTGGGGTTAATCGTGGATGCCCCCTATATTTCAGAAGGTGGTAGATCATGTGTGTGACGTAAGTTCTATATAGCATGTACTATATAGCTTCGTTGATCCTTTGTAGTCCACCTCCCGTCTATAGGTGCAAGTAGGACGCGGTTGCGAAGGAAAGCATCCTCTGCTGATGTCTTTCCCTAGTAATGTCCCTAGTTGAATAGTAAAAGACATAGCTTACCCAAGTTAAAAGTAGAGAACCTCAGTTATCCTCTCTATGCTTCTATTTATCCTAACCTTGTTGCTACCCCTAGTTATGTTAGATCGTAGTTAGTCTCACACGTTTCCCTATGGATATGATACTTGAAATATGTCCGGGTGAAAGCTACAGCGGTATCCGTGCGCTTGTGGATTTATCTGTGTGTGTTAATTTATACCAACAATAGTTGGCCAATACATCGCCACCCCATTGAACACAAGCATGAAGTATTGGGCGCAACGATGGTTCTACATGCAACAGGGGGAACACTATGTGGCATGCGACATTGATTAGGTTCCTGTGAGCAACGCCAAGTGGTTGGAGAGACCTGGTGTCAATGGAATGGAGCAAGTGACGAAACTCTTGGTACTGATCGACCGGAGAAGGGTGGTTGGGGTCATAGTAGCGATGAATTTCACTTTTCGGCGATGCCAGCCTAGCAAGGAGAGGGCACATCCTGGGTATGAATTCCAGGTGGATACTGATGGGACCCGTGAGGTGCCTGAGCCAATTGACTAGGATGAAGTCATACAACGATCAGCAGAGGGCCTTCAGTGTAGGGAACCTCCCACCATGGGTAAGAGTCTTCTTTTTTGTTTCGCTTGATCCCTTATCTGTTGCAATATAGTCATTCGTGTTTCTAAAGATTCATGGATAGGACTAGGCAGTGTACTTTTCTTTGGTGCCATCGGTGGACTAGCCAAGAGGAGTGGACACCTGGCTGAGCAGTCCTTAGCATCGAGCCAGTCTAGATGCTAGCGAGGACAGTTCGGATGACCTGGATGATGGAGAAGGAGGTGAGCGAATGAGATATGTCCATGAGAAGGTTAAAGGGAAACGACTTGCTGACGAGGAGCCATCGTCGAAGAGAAAAAAACTATAGGATCATCCCATTGAGAAGAGCGGCCAGTGAGCATCGGCGCTCCCACCTAGCACTGGAGGCGGTAGATGGTGGTGTTGAGCTCATTGGATGACGATGGGACGGCGGCACCACCTTCACCAAGGGTCATGAAGCCTCCACCAGACGCATGAAAGATCCTAATATGGCTAGAGGGGGGTGAATAGCCTATTTAAAAATCTACAAACTAACTAGATCAGTTTGATTAGTATGACAAATAGTGAAAAGCAAACTTGCTCTAGCTCTACAAGGGTTGCAAGCCACCTATCCAACAATTCTAGTTAATATGATCACTAGACACACAATTTACTAAGTCACTACTCACTAAGAGCTCTCACACTTGCTACACTAAAGAGCTCCTCTAGATGAACTTAAGCTACAAAGCAAGCTCTCAATTCTAGCTACATGAAAGAGCTTACTACAACTAGTTTGTGGGTATGTAAATGAGTAAGTAAAGTGATTATACCACCGCGTAGCATAGACGAGTGAACCAATCACAAGATGAATACTAACTCAATCACTGGGAGAATACCAGAGGGCAAGAGACAACCAATTTTCTCCTAAGGTTCACGTGCTTGCCAACACACTATGTCCCCGTTGTGTCGACCAATACTTGGTGGTTCAGTGGCTAAGAGGTGTTGCACGAACCCCGTCCACATAATTGGACACCACAAGAACCTACCCACAAGTGAGGTAACTCAATGACATGAGCAATTCACTAGGGTTACCTTTCGGCGCTCCACCGGGGAAGGTACAAGTCCCCTTACAATCACCAACTCATGCCAATCCTCCTCCGCTGCACCAAGCCATCTAGGTGTTGGTAATCACCAAGAGAAATAAGCGAATCTGATAGTGAAACACGAACACCAAGTGCCTCTAGATGCAATCACTCAAGCAATGCACTTGGATTCTCTCCCAATCTCACAAAAATGATGAATCAATGATGGAGATGAGTGGGAGGGCTATGACTAAGCTCACAAGGTTGCTATGTCAATGCAAATGGCCAAGAGAGTGAGCTTGAGCCGGCCATGGGGCTTAAATATAAGCCCCCATGAAATAGAGCCATTGGCTCCTCAGTCCACTGAAAATCAGGGCAACTGGGTGCTCCGGTCGTATTGACTGGATGCAGGACCCAACATCCGGTCACACGATGCATGCCACGTGGCACCTGCTTCAAATACTGATCGCCCGATGTCGATGAAATATGGTCGGCAGTCTACCTAGGGGTATGCCCAAGGTAGTAGATTATCGGCAGACAGATGCGCAAGCCCCAAACAAGACGGTGACGTGAGACAGACATGAGGTTTTATCCAGGTTCGGCCGCCAAGAAGGCGTAATGCCTACGTCCTACGTCTGATTTGTATTGCTGTATGTCAATGAGAGATATTTTTTAGAGGGGTCCCCTGCCCGCCTTATATAGTCCGGGGGGCAGGGTTACAGATCTGGAAACTAATCCTAGTCAGTTATAATTGCCATATGTGGCCGGATAAGGATTCCTATTCTAACCGACCAGGATCCTGCTTGGTCGCCAAATCCATCTTGATTCCTTGTGCGGGACTCCGACCAGGTTAACTAGGCCGCACATCATCTTTCGGGTGGACTGAACCCATCGATCCGGGCCAGCCCAAGCTTAGCCGTAAGGGTATAGGGGTTAATACCCCCACAGCTAGTCCCCGAGCATCATGTATTATGCTGCGACACGCCATTTTAACCTTCTCCGACAAGCGAGGCTTAAATCCTTGACGCCTCCGACCACCGTCATCATCGGAGAAGTAGGTTGTCCAAAGAATGTATGGTGCTCTTAAGAAAAAAGAAAAAGATTTCTGTCCTGAGAAGTGTGCCCACTTGTATTTCTGAAAAGAAATGTAAGTGGTCTTGAAGCATAGCATCCCTAAACATCAGAAGCGTAGGGGTCGAAAAACAAACACATTCACCGCAAGGTGAAGTGTGCCCACTTAGTCCCCGAGCCTGGTAGTAGGTGACGTAGGCACGTGGTGCCGGGGTCTAAAAAGAATCCATAGTTTAGTAAAAAACCGAATTGCCGTACAGGCAAAACATGATGCACCGGGAGGTGCATCGTACCGACGTAGTCCCCGAGCTTGCTGGAAGGCAAAGTATGAGCCTTGTAGCAAGGTCTAAAGAAAAGTCTCTTAACTGTATGTGAGTACAGATCACATGTAGCCAAGGAGAACCATTATTCAAGCAGTGGTCGGGGCAGTCCCCGGGCGCGGCCGTGGTCGGAGCGGACCCCGAGCACAAAAGTGGTCTGGGAAGTATCCAAGCACAGTAGTGATCTGGGCAGTCCCCGAGCACAGTAGTGGTCTGGGCAGTCCCCGAGCACATTAGTGGTCTGGGCAGTCCCCGAGCACATTAGTGGTCTGGGCAAATCCATGATCACTTGCGCTGCTTGTACTATTATTTGGTATACTTATTTTTCTCTATTCTCTGCCAAGGCCAGTCTGACACGTCTGGTCAAAAAAGTAAATAGGTATAGTACATCATTCTGTCTTTTTTTTTTTTGCAAACAGTCGGTTGACACCTGTATTGAGGTGTGTCAGTGTGGGCCCCCTTACACTATCAACGAAGAGGCGCGTACACTGTTAACGAAGGAGCGCGTTTATTGGCGCAGATTTCAAGGTTGTGTGAACAACCGTCTGCGGCGTGTGCGCACGACTCCCAATATTCTCGGGCGAACAAAACAACGGTGCTCTTTGTTTTATATAATGCAGATCTGGTAAGTTACTCATACCGTTCCCCATTGTCATCCGCCGCCGCAACCTTCTTCTTCCTCCTACCGAACCCTATTCCCCCAAAAATCATCACCAATCCCCTCAGTCTCCCACATCCACCCACTTAGTAAGGATGAACTAATGGCAAAGAGAGACACCCAGAAGAAAGGCGGGGTCATGGTGGAAGTCGCGGAGCAATGAGCAGACCATCGAGGACCTCATCGCCATGGGAGTGCTCCACAACAAGGCACTTGTGGGATGGCGTGCACCGGAAGGAGAAAGCTTCCCCGATCCACAACCAGGTGAGATTGTGGTCTTTGAAGATTTCTTCAAATGGGGTTTTGGGATTCCAGTGCACCCTTTCCTTCAGGGTCTCTGCTTGTACTATGATATTGGGATTTGCAATCTGCATCCCAACTCGATTCTTCTTGTCTCCACCTTCATCCATCTCTGCGAGGCTTATGGTGGCTTCCAGCCCCATTTCAACCTCTTTCGCCACCTATTCTGTCTTCGAAAGAAAGGGAGCGGTGGCTCGAAGATCGCCGGAGGCGTCTACCTGAACCTTCGTGATGGCATGAAGGCTCAATACCTGCACTGCCCCTGGAACACCTCATTGGATGAGTGGTACAAGAAGTGGTTCTACATCCGTGAAGAGTCAAACACCATCACTCTGTGCGATGTGGGACTAATTCCAGAGAAGAAGAGCAGCTGGTCGGAGAGGCTTGAGAACTTAGAGCAGATCACCGAACTGCTCGGGATGATCCCATGGGGAAGGCTGGATGGCCCGAGCGTTGTCGGCAACTTCATCAGCCGAAGAATTCAGCCCTGCTAGAAAAGGATTCACCCTGGCTTCGAGTACCAAGGAGGCGCTGATCCGACGAGGACCAGGAAGGAGCCGCTCGACAAGATGGAAATCAAGGCCAGGATTGGAGAGCTGTTCAACCTGGCCGATCCCAATTATGTTGCACTGAGCGCCATCGAACACGCCTTCAAGCTGGCTCGACCTCCCCCAAAGGTAAATGACGCCTCCTTTTAACTGTAGAGTCATGTTGTATCAAGAAAATAACTGTCTTTTCCTTCATTTTGTGTCTCAGTGTAATGGCCGTGACCAGGCAGGAGTGTTCGTGTCGCCTCCCCCCGGTGTAGAATGGCCGCAAGCTACCGGGCCAGCCGCCCAGACCAGCGCCAGGACCGACAACGTTCACTAGGCGGTACTCGAGACCGTAGAGGACGCCTCGACCAGAGCCGCTGGCAAGCGTCTGGCTGCCAGCAAACGTCATCAAGCCATCTTCCCCCTGTCGGACGATGAAGCAGAGGATGCGGACATCTTCCGGCTCGTCCCCCGAAAGAGGAGAAGGCAGATGGGACCGACGGAGCAGGGTGGCTCCTCTGGGCCAGCAGTGGTCACAGCACCGACCACTGCAGCACAGAGGACAGACGAAGGGAACATGCCACATCATACTCCGACGCCCGTACCGGAGGAAGAACAAGTCCCGGTGGAAACTGCCAAGCAAGCGGAGCAGGGGCGGTCGAGGAGATGTTCCTTCGCCACATCCTTCCACAAGTCAAAACTGTAAGTATCTATATTTTTGATGCAAGATTTGCATTTTGCATTGGATGCTATTATCTTCTGAATTTGTCTCTGAATGCATTAGATCGGCGTCCACCGAAAGCCCCGACCAGCTAGCTAGGTGCGGAACGTCCTCACCAACAACGGCAGGACAAACTGCTCAGCAACCAGCCGTGGAGGAGCCCATGGCAGGGACTCCGCCTAGGCCTCAGCAGGCGGACGACCAGGCGCCAGTCCCTGAGCAGCTGGTCGAGAAGACAACCGTGCAGAATACAAGTGCTCCAAGCACGAACCCTGATGAGGCGGATACCATGGCGCCAAGGGAGCTGGATCCACCCGAGGGGCAGCAGCCAGAAGATGCCCGGAACATGGCTACCAACGCGATGGCTCGTGGGAAAGCCCTGGTAGTCGTGGAGTCTGCGAACTCTAGACCAGTGCCACCTCCCGAACAGGAGGCTGAAGAGGATGAAGTGGAAGAAATCCTGGGCCATCCCCAAGATAGGCGACAACATGTATATGTGTCGTGCTATCGGAACGACGAATGGGTCATGCACGAGGAAATCCCAGAGGTCGAAGAGACCTTAAGAGTCGAATGGGCGGCCAAGCGCCTGGTGACAGAAGTCCAGGTATATTTGGCTTTAGTCCTTGACCCTGTTGTATAGTCGAACTATCTGACATAGCTTGTCTGTATGCAGGACTTGATGAAAACTACAAGATACCGAAAAAGGTGCTTCGACCAGATAGAAGGAATCACGACGACCAATAAGGAGCTGACGGCTGAAGTGGAACGCCTACGGCGCCAACTTGAAGCCGCCGACCAGGAGAGAACAGACCAAGAAGCAAAGAACCAAAACCTGGTCAGCCAGCTCATAAACAAAGAGCGGGAGAAAACAGGTAAGTTTTCACCGTAACATAGCAAGTGCAGGACTTTGTGTTATTTTGTTCTTGGCAGTAATAGCTGTAATGCAGGTTTAGAAGCTGAAGTGACCCGCCTTCAGGGGGAGAACAGCCATGCGCTTGTAGAATGTGGTCGCCTGAAGGAGGACAACGAGAAACTAGCATGCCACCAGTCGGAAATCCAAGACCATACTAACAGAATGAAGGACGACCTGAAAAGTAAGCACTCCAGACCACCGTTCTCATTCGATTGCCCACATTGCCTTGTCGTGTCATCAAGTTTTATGTCCTGTACTGTTTGCAGTTTTGAAAGTCAATGCCAAGAGGCACTTGGAGGCCGTGATCAAGGAGCGTGACGACTGGAAAGCACAATGCCTTAAGGCCACCGAGGAACGGGACACGTGGAACAAGCGGTGCCAAGAAATGGCAACTGGCATTGTGCCCGTCCTCGACCTTATCGACCCGGCGCTCACAGAGGAAGAGCAAAGGACGCCTCAGCTCGGACTGGTCGAGAGATGCAAGCAAGCATAGGGATGGTTCCAAGACTTCATGAAGGAGGCGGGTGAGTACACGGGTGCCCATGTGCTAAGCATGGTGCGTGCTCACTACCCCCTGATCGATCTCAAATGCTTGGAAGCTGGGTACCCGAAGGAGATAGACCCAGACAAGGCCGAAGAGCTTCGGACGGCCCAGCTGGACTTGTCGTCAAAGATAATTGGCGATATTAACCTATGCGGAGGTGGGACAGCACCTGTGCAGGGTATGCCATCGACAAGCCAGCTGGAAATGCCATCAGCTGCAAGCCAACCAACGAAGCCTGCGGTCTCGACCAGCCAGGCACCGGCGGGGCCATCCCCTTCAGCTTGACTAGCTCAAAAGTCCCCGAGACTTGAGTAGGGTATCAGAGGCGGCGAGCAGTAAATGCCATGCACCCCAACCAGCCAATGTAATAGGCTTAGAGCTGTAGAAGGAGGACATAGTTGTGTTATTGTAAACTTGAGCCTTTTCAGGCAAGCTTGTAATAACGTAACTGTATATCATTATAAGCTTGTTTGTTTTATACAAAATGCACTTTAAGCTTGAAAATTTTTTGTTGGTGTAACTAAGTGGGAACGTGTTAATGTTCTGTTTAGTTGTACCGTTTTGCTCGACACGTCATCCTGAAAAGTTTGTGCGGCCCTAGTCTGGCATGTGGTCGGAGTATGAGGTACTATGACCTGTGCACACGTGGACGCAGACAAGTCAGACTAGGGGGGACCTGCCGATCACCCGCAACGTAGAGAGCGGATCCTGTGCACGTGTTGGGAGGAACCGGAGACAGGGCCTGCTCCGAAAACCGTAGAAGGAGTGGTGGTCGGCTTGTACTGGCTTAAGTTAGAATAACCATAAAATTCGGAGTGACACATTAGAGTGGTCGGAAAAATCATAGTTGCTTTAGTAAAGTAAATCGAAAATACAAGTAGAGTACATATCTCAGTAGTTAAGCATAGAAGCGTCTAAGCTTGTCGATGTGCCATGAGTTCGGTACGTCCGTGCCGTCTAGATGAGCTAACCTGTAAGACGTTGGACGTGTGACTTCCTTGATCATGAAGGGTCCCTCCCATGGGGTTGCGAGTTTGTGGACACCAGCCTAGTTCGTCTTCCACTTCAGGACTAAGTCCCCGACCATGAAGAAACGCTCTTTAACGTTCTTGTTGTAGTACCTGCGCAAAACAGCAAGGTATTTGGCCGTGCGTACGCAAGAATCAAGCCTTTTTTCTTCTGCGCTGTTGACTTCTAGCTCCCGTACTTCGTTGACCTTGCCTTCGTCGAAGTTCTCTACCCATGCTGATCTGAAAGCTATATCTGGTGGGAGGACTACCTCAGCGCCGTAAACCATAAAGTATGGTGAGACGCCAGTGTTACGACTGGGCTAAGTTCGGAGGCCCCAGACAACGGCTGGTAACTCCTTGAGCCATCTTCCAGGAGCTTTATCGTTTTCTCTGTACATCCTCTTCTTCAATGCATCCAAGATCATGCCATTTGCCCGCTCGACTTGTCCATTAGCTCTAGGATGCGCCACCGAGACGTATTTTACAACTATGCTCCTTTCATCGCAGAAGTCCCAAAAAGCGTTCCCGGTGAACTGAGTACCAAGATCAGTAATGATGCTGTTGGGCACGCCGAAACGGTGGATGACCTGGTCGAGGAATGTGACAGCTTTCTCTGAGGATGCCTGTACCAGAGGCATGTACTCTATCCACTTAGAAAACTTATCAATTAGCACGAAGACGCATGTAAATTTTCCAGGAGCTGGTTTGAAAGGCCCGATTATGTCCAGTCCCCAGCATGCGAAGGGCCAAGAGGCTGGAATCGTCTGGATCTCATGTGCTGGTACATGGATTCTCTTGGAGAAGAATTGACAACCCTCACAGCGGCGGACTAGCTTCTCTGCGTCGGCCACTGCTGACGGCCAATAGAAACCTGCTCGGAAAGCCTTACCGACCAGTGTTCGTGAGGCCGCGTGGTTGCCGCAGGAGCCAGAGTGGATTTGGTCTAGGAGATGCTCACCTTCCTCCTGGGTTATACACTTCATCAAGATTTCCTCCTTAGCGTTTTTGCGCCATAACTTGCCATCGACGAGCAGATATTGCTTACTACGACGCATCAGGCGCTCATTTTCTATTCGATCGACATAACCGCTACCATCTGTCAAGTACTTGATGAAAGGCGTTCTCCAGTCCGGCTCATGAGTGGTCGAAAGCGGCTCGGTTGTGCTCGGTGCCAGAACCGTAGCCACTAATTGCTGGTCTGAAACTTTGTCGGTCGTTGAACCTTTGTCTTCAATGGAAGGCATGAGCAGGTCTTGGACGAATACGCCATGTGGGATTTTGGCTCGGGATGATCCTAACTTTGACAACGCATCCGCTGCCTGGTTCTTGTCCCAGACCACGTGTATGTACTCGATGCCATAGAACCTGCCTTCTAGCTTTCTTATCGACTTGCAATATGCGTCCATCTTTTCACTGGTCGTGTCCCAGTCCTTGTTGAGTTGGTTGATGACCAGAGCTGAATCTCCGTAGACATAGAGACGTTTAACTCCAAGCTCAACCGCAATGCGTAGACCATGCAGGCATGCTTCATACTCGGCGACATTATTAGATGCTGGGAAATAAATCCTGAAGATGTACTGGAGCTGCTCCTTGGATGGTGATACGAAAAGAACTCCTGCTCCCGCACCGTCAATGTTAAGAGAACCGTCGAAGTACATCGTCCAATATTCGTCGGATCCCGGAGAGACAGGCGTGCTTAAGTCTGTCCACTCGACGATGAAATCGACAAGTGCCTGAGACTTGATTGTAGTACGGCTTGCAAATTCCAAGGAAAGGGAGCATAGCTCCATTGCCCATTTGACGATGCGCCTGTTCGCATCCTTATTGCGAACGATGTCCCCCAAAGGATACTCGGTTATGACCACCACACGATATCCATCGAAGTAATGTCTCAACTTTCGGGATGTTATCAGTATGGCGTAGAGCAGTTTCTGAATCTGTGGGTACCTGGTCTTGGATTCGTTGAGTACCTCACTAATAAAATAAATTGGCCGCTGTACCTTGTAGGCGTGGCCCAGCTCGTCGCGCTCGACCACCAGTGTAGTGGAAACCACCCGATCAGTTGCCGCAATGTAAAGTAGGAGGGTTTCGTCTTCTCTAGGAGCGGTAAGTACCGGAGGTGACGTGAGGTATTGTTTCAGCTGTGTGAAGGCAGCGTCTGCTTCCTCCGGCCACTCAAACTTCTCGGACGCTTTGAGCAGTTTGAAGAACGATAGTCCTTTTTCTCCTAATCTTGATATGAAACAGCTTAGAGCAGCCATGCAACCAGTGAGCTTCTGAACATCCTTCACCTTTTTTGGGGGCTTCATGTCTAAGACAGCTTTGACTTTCTCCGGGTTAGGGCGTATGCCATCGTAACTGACGACGTTGCCGAGCAATATGCCAGAAGGGACACCAAAGATACACTTCTTTGGGTTTAATTTCCATTGGAACGTATTAAGGGCTGCGAAGGTGCGTTCCAGATTGTCAACAAGGGTATGTGCTTCCTTGGTTTTGACAACTACATCATCGACGTAAGCCTCGACGAGGCCGTCTTTTATCTCGTCGTTGAGGCAGGCCTGTATAGCGCGTTGGTAGGTAGCACCGGCGTTTTTGAGCCCGAACGACATAGTCGTGTAGCAGTAGGCGCCGAAAGGCATGATGAAAGATGTCTTGATCTGGTCGTCCTTTTTGAGAGCGATCTGGTGATCACCAGAGTAGCAATCGAGAAAGGAAAGCAGCTCGCAACCGGCGGTTGAATCTACGACCTCGTCTATGCGAGGTAAACCAAAGGGGTCCTTAGGGCAGTGTTTGTTGAGATCAGTGTAATCAACGCACATTCTCCATTCATTATTCTTTTTGCGTACAAGAACTGGGTTGGCTAACCATTCCGGATGATACACTTCTTTGATAAATCCGGCTGCCAAAAGCCGTGTAACTTCTACCCTAATCGCCTCCTTTTTGTCGCGAGCGAACCGTCGTAACTTCTACTTGATTGGTTTGGCTTTGCTGTTGACATTTAAGGAGTGCTCAATCAAGTCCCGAGGTACACCGGGCATGTCGGAAGGTTTCCATGCAAACACATCCACGTTGCCCCTCAAGAACCTGACGAGCGCGTCTTCCTATTTAGGATCCAGGTCGGCCCCGATGAGGGCCGTTTTGCTGGGATCGCCCTCGACCAGCTGGATCGTCTTGTGCTCCTTGGATCTGATGTTCTTGCGCGGAGCCTCAAGCTCTGGGATTTCTAGGTGGTCGGCCGGGGTCTTCTTAGCGTCGAGCATGGTCTCGGCCATGCGAATAGAGAGGTCGTGGGCCTCTGCTATTTTGAAGCTGTCGTCCTCGTAGGTATAAGCTGCGTATACGTTGCCCCTAAGGGTTAAAACTCCTTTCTCAGTAGGCATCTTGAGCACCAAATACCTGTAATGAGGTATGGCCATGAACTTGGTGAGCGACGGTCGACCAAGAATAGCATGGTAGGTGCCGTCGAAATCAGCGACCACGAAGTTGACGTAGTCGGTGCGGAAGTGGTCCGGAGTCCCAAACTGCACAGGTAGCGTGATCTGCCCGAGAGGTGTGGAGCTCTGTCCGGGGAGAACGCCCCAGAACTGTGCCTCGTACGGCTTCAGGTCCGCCTGGGCTACTTTCAGAGCGGGCAGGCTGTTCTTGAACAGTATATCAATGGAGCTGCCGCCGTCGATCAGTACCCTGTCGAATTGAACCTTGTTGATACAAGGATCGAGGACCAGGGGAAAACGCCCTGGCTCGGGTATGGCGGCCCATTGGTCCTTCCTGCTAAAGCAGATTTCACGGTGAGACCACGGAGGAAGCCGCGGATCGGTGAGAAGGTTGTCGGTCTTTGCCACGTTCAAGCAAGCGCGGGCGAGCAGCTTGCGTTCTCGTTTGGTCTCAATGGACACCTTGCCGCTGATGATGGTGTGCACGTGATCAGTCGGCTTGACGTATTTATGATGAGGATCTGCATCGTCGTCGTCGTTGTCCTCGTTGCGCTGTTCCCCCGCGTCGTTAGGCTTATCGGACGTATCCGGAGCCTGTTGACGCGTGTAGATAGTCTTGAGGATGCGGCAATTCTCCATGGTGTGGTTCGACTTGGGATGGAGCTGGCAGGGTCCCTTCAATGCTTTGGCATAGTCGTCCTCGTAGTTTCGACGTCCGCTGCCCTTTTTCACAGTATTGACCTCGCCGTCGTCTTCCCGGGCGTGCTTGCTCCTGTAATCGTCCCGGCGGTTGCGCCGCTGATTATGTTGATCACGGTGGTCGCGGGAGTCGTTGCGCTGGTTGCGGCGGTCAAAATTGTTGTTCTGACCACGATTGCCACGGTAATCGTCGTGGTGTGGGGGGTGGTCGGAGCGTGGAACCCTTGCTGCTTCTTCAACGATTATCTTTTTAGCGTCATCAGCGTCCGCATATTTCTTAGCGGTGGCCAAAAGCGCTGTGACCGATTCGGGTCTCTTCCAGAGGAGCTTGTCTCTTAGGGCATCGTGGAAGCGGAGGCCGGTGACAAAAGCCTTGATTGCTTTGTTGTCGGATATTGATGGGACCTTGATGCGCATCTCCGAGAAACGCCGAATGTACTCGCGCAGTGGTTCATCCTTTCAATCTCAGATCCATTGCAGATCGTACTTGTTGCCGGGTTGTTCACAAGTAGCGATGAAGTTGTCGATGAAGGCCTGCCTGAGCTCCTGCCAAGAGTCAAAATAGTTCGCTGGCAAGGTAACTAGCCATTGGTGACCTGCATGACCAACAGCGACTGGGAAGTAGTTAGACATGACGTGCTCGTCAGCCATGGCTGAGCGGCACGTGGTTTCGTAGAGCATGATCCATAATTCGGGGTTTTCCTTGCCGTCGTACTTCTGAAGCTTCTCGAGCTTGAAATTCTTGGGCCATATGACTTGGCGCAGGTGTGGAGTGAACTGCTTCAGACCCGGCGGACCGTGGGCGGTGTCATACTCCATACGGCGATAGCTTTCATGGGATGCACGATCGTCGGCTCTCTGGTTGATGCGAGCACGTAGATCACATCCCCCGAGGTAATGGCGGAGATCGTTATTACCATCGCGGCGATCTCGATTGCCATCTGGATTAGCCCTGCGACCGTGGTTATCATGGCGATTGTCGTGGTTATCTCGGCGGTTGTCGCCTCGAACGTCATGGCGGTTATCCTCCCGGCGGCGGTTGTCGTCCCGACCACCATCATGACCACTATTTCCGCCTTGACGGTTGTCTGATGGGTCATTATTGCGCAAGCCACGTTGGTTGAGTGGCTGTGAACGACTTGAGTATTGGCGGCTGTGGCTTGATTCGACAGAAACGGATGGAGCCCGGGCTTGGTTCATCTCTGCGGTTTGAGCCATAGCAGCCGTCAGATAAGCTTGTATGTCATCACGGATTACTTGAGTCTCGGGAGTGTTGGGCAGCCGCTGCATTGTCGCCATGGCGATGGCTACGTTGGTGCTTGGGGTCTTGAAGACTTGTTTGTCCCCCACCCTGTCGAAAGCATTGTTGAGGTCACGTGGTCGGAGCCTTATGCGTCGTGCCTCCTGGTCTGCTTCAGCTTCGATTTGCCGGCGATTAAACCAGTCAATATTGCATGCTTCGCGTGTAGTCTTTTCTTGTTTTGTTTCGCCAACTGCTGGCGGCTCATCGTTGCTGACAACATGGATCAAATCCCCTCGTCTTGGCGGGAAAGATGGAAATTGGGGGAAAACCGGGGCGTGGTCTGGTAGATCCAGATCGTATTTGACGCCTTCATCTTCGTAACACTGAAGCTCGGTGTGGACAGATGCGTTGGATGCGATGTCGAATGAGGAGCTGGAGTCACCCTCTCGGACTGTGTGGACGGATCCTTCTTGATAATCTTCAATTCAGACCATGTTGACGATGTTGCATGGCTTCGGCCGAGATCGGTGTATAGGACATAGATCCGAGCGGCGTCGCAGGTTGTACGCATAGCTGGAGGCAGCGTTTTGCAGGCCGTAGGGCTGGACCTGGTGGTTCTCTGTTGGGGCTTCGTACTCGCAGAGTCGGAGACCTGTCGCGATGTCTGGCCAGCGATGAGCGAAACGCCCCTCAGGAGTTGATACGACCACAAGATCTGTTCCAAGTCGCACAGGACAACTGGTCCGAGCTGGTCAGATAGATCTGTTGTGGAGAGCTGTTACCTACTCGTTAGGTTGGATTTGAATCGTACTTACCAGAGCCAGGGTTTCAGCGAGTTGGATGCCGACCCGATCAACGGAGTCGAGCAGGTCGGTGTTATCGATCTGCTTCCCTCTGTAGCGGGGAAGCGGATGACGGGTTGTTGGCGTGGCTGTAGGCGTGGTCGGAGCCAGATGTCCTGTGGTCGGAGCCAGGTCCATCGTGGTCGGAGCCGTGTTCACCGTGGTTGGAGCCGTGTTCACCGTGGTCGGAGCTGTGTTCACTGTGGTTGGAGCCGTGTTCACCATGGTCGGAGCTGTAGCCGATGCAGGTGAAGTAGTCGTCGGCGCAGGCTGAATCCATGCCTCCTCCGCGGTCATGGCGATGGAGTCGTCGGAGCTGGTGGTCCAGGTGATCTGGCCGACGGTGAACGTGAGGCCGTTGGGCGTAGCCATGGAGCCGGAGATGATGACCATCTTGTTTGCTTGGAGAGCAGTACGCACACCCCCTACCTGGCACGCCACTGTCGACGAAATATGGTCGGCAGTCTACCTTGGGGTATGCCCAAGGTAGTAGATTATCGGCAGACAGATGCGCAAGCCCCAAACAAGACGGTGACGCGAGACAGACACGAGGTTTTATCTAGGTTCGGCCGCCAAGAAGGCGTAATGCCTACGTCCTGCGTCTGATTTGTATTGCTGTATGTCAATGAGAGATATTTTTTAGAGGGGTCCCCTACCCGCCTTATATAGTCCGGGGGGCAGGGTTACAGATCTGGAAACTAATCCTAGTCAGTTACAATTGCCATATGTGGCCGGATAAGGATTCCTATTCTAACCGACCAGGATCCTGCTTGGTCGCCAAATCCGTCTTGATTCCTTGTGCGGGACTCCGACCAGGTTAACTGGGCCGCACGTCATCTTTCGGGTGGACTGAACCCATCGATCCGGGCCAGCCCAAGCTTAGCCGTAAGGGTATAGGGGTTAATACCCCCACACCCGATCTCACGGTCATCAGTACACTTAAGTTGTGACCAGACGCGCTACTCAAAGGGACCAAATGTAGGACCCCAGTGTCTGGTCATTTCCAGTAAGGTTCCACTCATGACCGAACACGTTCGGTCACCACCGACTGGACTTGCCCAGCATCCGATCACTCACTGTCTCCTGTGTGTGCTGCCACATTAGCATGACCGGATGCTAAATAGTGTTTAGCCAGAGTTTAGTCATCTGCGTCTAGTCAAGAGACCAAGGGCGGCCTTCACTACGCGCCACTGACTAGACGCAGGACCCCAGCATCCAGTTATGGTATGACCAGCGTCCGGTGCACTCTATGAAACCCTGTCTTTTCTATACAGGGCACCGGTGGCACCGTCGGACACTTCACTGGTGAAGTTTCGAACCCTCGCTCCCAAGTGCTAAACACAATGTGTATCACCTTTGTGCATGTGTGTTAGCATATTTTCACAAAACATTTTCAAGGGTGTTAGCACTCTATTAGATCCTAAATGCATATGTAATGAGTTAGAGCATCTAGTGGCACTTTGATGACCGCATTTCGATATGAGTTTCACTCCTCTTAATAGTCTGGCTATCAATCCTAAATGTGATCACACTCTCTAAGTGTCTCGATCACTAAACCAAAAAGCTCATATCAATTTCACCTTTGCCTTAAGCTTTTTGTTTTTGTCTTTCTTCTTTTCTAAGTCCAAGCACTTGATCATCACCATGGTATCACCATCATCATGTCATGATCTTCATTTGCTTCACCACTTGGAGTAGTGCTACCTATCTCATAATCACTTTGATAAACTAGATTAGCACTTAGGGTTTCATCAATTCACCAAAACCAAACTGGAGCTTTCACTGCGCCAGCAAAGTAGAGACGCGCTGGATGCAACGGATGTGGGAGACCATGATGGCGATGCCCGATAGTGTTCAAGTGACATCGGTGGTGATGGCTCAGGTGGCACCAGCAATGATGGCTTGGGTGGCCGCTGCAGTCCCCAAGACCACAAGGACACGTCCTGTGGTGGTAGCACAGGCGACCACTGTAGTCCCCAAGACCACACAGGTGACTCCGGTGGTGGTGTTGGAGATGCTGGGTGGTTCGGCTGCTGGGCAGACTGGTTCTAGGTGGGAATGCTAGTTCTGAGCTATGCAGGGGGAGTCCTAGTTGTAAGTGCCTTATTTATTTGCCATATTTCTTTAGCACGGTGGTTTGTTTCTTGATGATTTTTTTGCTTGTTGAAGTGCAAAGTCGATTGAGGTCCCATAGCCATCGGCTGCTGATGACAAAAATCACATGGAGGAGCCGACAGCTCCCCACACTGAGCAAGCGCAAGCAAGAGCGGATCTGGTTGCCCCCACCGTGGAACAATCGACGGTTGTGGAACCGACCACCCTACTATGGAGGAGCCCTCAATAACTAGACCAACCTTCCCTGGTGGTGGATTGCATGATGAGGGAAATCCTAGTATAGAAGAGGTGTGGGATGCAGCGGTGACATCGAGTGGCCTTGCCAGAGCTGGAACAGAGCCCGTGGGGCACTTGCCGAACAGTGTGACACAAGGTCCACCCATGTTTGCTGAACAAGCATCATCTGCGGTGGTGTCAATCGGCGGAGGCGGTGCTTGGATGCCCTGTCCGAACATGGTAGTAGCCAAGGAGCGCACCTTTGATGGCGGCCACCATTGAGGTCAAAGAGACAGTGCGGGAGCCCACCCCGCCTCCGCATGGTCATTCAGCGTGGTGAACAGTTTGAGATGCTAGAGGAGGGGGAGGTGAGTGCAGAGACAAAGAAGCTAAGGGCCAATTTGACGTCAATGATGGACCATATTTAGGTAAGCCTGAAGAGATCTTTTTTGTCCTTTGAAGAGTGTAGTCTGTTAATCCATTTGCCTACTGTAGAATATGATGAAGGTGTCCGAGCAGCGCTGATGATAGCTGGAGAAGATGACTCCGATACTAGAGGAGAACAAAAGTCTACAAGCATCAGTGAAAGACCTCTAGGCACACCTGCTCCAAGAGCGCCACCATAGGGAGGACCTAGAGGTGAAGGTTCTGGCGTTGGAGAAGGAGCGCCAACAAATAGAGGCAGAGGACTAGTCGATGGACGAGCAGCTTAGCTGAAGCACTGATTGGCAGAAGGGTATGTCTTAGAATTTTGCTTTGCTGGTATTCAGTGTTGTGAGATGTTTGGCTGTTATATGCAGCACTAGAGATGGAGCTCGTCCTTTCCTAGGAAGCCTTTGGCCAACTTTAGGAGGTGAAGGAGAAAGCGGAGGAGAAGGCCGAGAAAGTCACTGAAGATCTTAGACGTGAGTGTTTTTTACACTATTTTGACTCGTGCGGCGTTAGGCACATGCTTAGCATATAGCTGTCTTGTTTGTAGAGTATCGACACCAGGCCCTAGCATAGTTCTAGGTGCTCGTGGAACAAGTGAAAGCTCATGATGACAAGCTAGAGATGATGATCGTGGGAATCCAGCCTGTGCTGGAATGCGTCGGTCTTGAGCAACCCGAGGGGGCACGGCTGCCCGACGATGGGTCATACCGATCGGTCGTGGATCATTGTCGGATAGCATGAGCAGACCTCAAGGAGTTCGCGCATAGTGTCGCCCATGGAACCGTCATCCATGCACTTACGCAGCTAAGGTCACACTATCCTTCGATGGATCTCCAATGGGTGGCGACCCGCAAGGCACGAATGCGAAGAAGATCGCTAGGCTAGAAGATGATGCAGAGGAGCCGGCGAAGAGGTTGGTCGAAGATGTCAAGCTGTTCAGTGAAGGGGGGAGCAGTGCTCCGTAGAATAGAAAAAACTCAGGTTGAATCACTGTATAAAAGTGCTTAGCAACTTTTGTTGAACAATTGTTGTTATGGTATGTTTGTGTTTATATTAGATATAAACCATCCAATCAGTAGTGTATAGCTAAGTCCCTAGCCCTAGCTAGCCTGTTAACCGTAACATGGGGCGCAGGGGCCATGTGCGTGTGGGAAGAATAGGTTGTCGCTAAAGAACCACTGCCGACCACCCATGACGTAGAGGGCGAACACTCATGCCATTCAGGGAGAAGTCAAAAATAGGGTTGTCTCTAGAGGCGTTCGAGCGTCAACATGTCTGTTTGGGTATTTGCCTTAGGCGTAGTTGGCATGTCATCTTTAAGATGTTGTATGCAGAAATAGAATCGCTTAGCAGAAAAAAGCATGAAGATAATAATACAGAGAAACATTAGGACAAAAACTTTATTGAATACTCAAATATGAAAGGTACATATCTTTGAAAGGAGACCCTTTAAGGGTAGAAGTGTCTAAGAAGATCAATGTGCCAAGAATTTGGGACATCTCTTTCATCCATGTCGCATAGTCTATGGGAACCTGGTTGGGTGACCATCTTGACGATGAAGGGGCCATCCCAAAGTGAAGATAGTTTGTGCATTCCATCGGTCTTCTGCTTCTTGTGGAGCACTAGGTCTCTGACCACGAAGAATCAATCATTGACATTGCGATTGTAGTATCTTCACATGCTGTCAAGGTACTTTGTTGTCCGAACACATGAAACCAGGCGCTCCTCCTCTAGGCTATCCAACTCAATGAGCTAGGCTTGGTTGGAGTTTTCTTCATTGTAGTTCTCCACTCTGGGTGCTCGAAAAGCGATGTCGGCTGGTAAAATGGCCTCAGAGCCAAAAACCATGAAGCATGGGGAGATGCTAGTGTTGCGACTAGGCTAGATCCTTAGTCCGTAGACCACAGCTAATAATTCCTTGAGCCACTTTCTAGGGTGCTTCTGCTCGTTCTTGTAGAGCCTCTTCTTCAACGCATTGAGAATCATGTTGTTGGCGCGCTCAACTTGGCCATTAGCCCTAGGGTGAGCCACCGAGACATACTTAACTGAGATGCACCTTTTGTCATAGAAGTCCCAAAAATCAACATCAGTGAACATGGACTCTATGTCGGTGATGATGTTGTTCGGCAGGCCGAACCGGTGAATGATGTCGTCAAGCAGCTCGGTTGCCTTCTTTGCTGTAGCTTGGACCAGGGGTTTGTATTCGATCCACTTGGAGAATTTGTCGATGCAGACGTAGACCAAGTAGAAACCTCTCAGTGTGGGCTTGAGGGCCCGATCATATCTAGTCCCTAGCATGCAAAGAGCCATGATGTAGGAATCATTTGCAAGGCTTGATCCGGGACATGGATTTGTTTAGCGAAAAACTGACAGTTCTCACATCGGTGAATGAGTGCTTCAGTGTCGTCTATGGCTAAGGGCCAATAGAAACCAGCTTGGAAAGCTTTTCTGACTAGAGTTCTAGAGGTCGTGTAGTTGCCGCAGGTGCCGGCGTGGATCTCCTTAAGTATCTTCTCGCCTTCATCCATGGGAACGCACTTCTAGAGTAGCTCCTCTTTGGTGTTTTTATGGTACAACTTTCCTTCAACTAGGAAGTAATGCTTGCTGTGTCGGGTGAGGCATTCTTTCTTTGTGTTGTTAGCCGAGACATCCGCAGTGGTGAGGTATTTGATGAAAGGTTCCCTCCAATCACTGCTTGGCCCTAGGACCACTGCGACTAACTGCTCAGCAGGTGGCTTTTCTTCAACACCTTCTTACCCCTACTTGATAGAGGGCATCACCAGGTGCTGGATGAACACTTCAGCTAGAACTTCAGCCTTGGTCAACCCTAACTTTGATACCTCATCAGCTGCTTGGTTGTCAGCTCGGACTACGTGATGGTACTCGATGCCATAGAATTTGTCTTCTAACTTTCTTATCATGGCGCAGTAAGCGTCCATCTTTTCATTGGTGCAATTCCAGTCCTTGTTGAGCTGATTGATCATGAGAGCAGAGCCACCATAGACCTAGAGGTGTTTAACGCTGAGCTCGACAGCTATACAGAGACCATGGAGTGTCGCCTCGTATTCAGCGGTATTATTGGATGCTCGAAAGTGTAAGCAGAGGACGTAGCGAAGCTTTCCCCTGATGGGGAGATGAAGTATACACCTACCCCAACACCATCAAGGTTGAGGGACCCATCGAAGTACAAGGTCCAGTGCTCGGGGTGGTCGACCGAGATAGGTGTCTGCATGTTCGTCCACTCGACGATGAAATCAGTGAGTGCCTATGAATTGATCATGTGGTGAGGCCTGATTTCGATGTTGTAGGTGCCAAGCTCGACCGCCCATTTAATGATGTGGCCACTGGCTTCCTTGTTGCAGAGGATGTCACCGAGTGGGTACTCTATGACCACTGCTATGTGATAGGCATCAAAGTAATGGTGGAGCTTCTGAGACGTGATCAGGATGGCGTACAATAGCTTCTGGACCTAGGGGTAGTGAGTCTTGGACTCATTTAGGACCTCACTAATGAAGTAGACAGGGCGCTAGACTTTGTAGGCATGTTCGGCCTCTGCACATTCAACAACGATGGTAGTGCTGACTACCTGGCCAGTCACCGCGATGTAGATTAGGAGGGTTTCATCCTTTTGGGGAGCTATCATGACTAGAGGTGTGGTGAGAAACTGCTTGAGCTCGGTGAAGGCCTTATCAGCATCCTCCAACCAAATGAACTTTCCTAGGCCTTGAGTAGCTAAAAGAAGGGAAGTCACTTTTCGCCCAGACGGGATATGAAACAACTTAAAGCCACCATGCACCCCGTTAGCTTCTAGACGTCCTTGACGCAGGTTGGTGACTTCATATTGGTCACTGCCGTGATCTTCTCTGGGTTGGCTTTGATGCCGCTACCACTAACGATGTTGCCTAGTAGGATACCGGATGGAACACCAAAAATGCACTTAGTGGGATTCAGCTTCCATCGGTATACTTCCAGTGCTTTGAAAACATCGGTGAGGTCGGCGATGAGGGTGCCGGCAGTCTTAGACTTAACCACCACATCATCGATGTAGGCCTCAACATTCTTCCTGATCTGGTCCTTGAGGCAACGTCAGATGGCTCTTTGGTAAGTCGCACCTGTGTTCTTGAGCCCAAAGGACATGGTCATGTAGCAATAGGCGCCGAAAGGGGTGATGAACGATGTCTTGATCTAGTCTTCTTCCTTCAGCATGATCTGGTGATAACCAGAATAGCAATCTAAAAAGCATAGGAGCTCACAACCGGCTATGGAATCTACGACCTCGTCAATGCGAGGTAAGCCAAAGGGGTCTTTAGGGTAGTGTTTGTTGAGATCAGTGTAATCAATGCATATTCTCCATTCTTTATTCTTTTTTCTTACAAGAACTAGGTTGGCTAACCACTCTAGATGATACACCTCTTTGATAAAACCAGCAGCTAAGAGCTAGGTTATTTCTACCCTAATGGCCTCCTTTTTCTCCTACGCGAATCATCGAAGCTTCTGCTTGATCGGCTTGGCGATCGCCGAGACATTCAAGGAGTGCTCGATCAACTCCCGAGGCACGCCGAGCATGTCGGTTGGTTTCCAGGTGAACCCATCGACATGCTCCCTTAGGAAGCTAACGAGCGCATCTTCCTATTTGGGATTGAGGTCAGCCCTGATCCGAGTAGTCTTAGACTGGTCACCGGGGACGAGGACCACTTCCTTCATTTCCTTATACTTGGTTGATGCTCGGGAGGCCTCCATGGTTGGAATCTCTAGGTCCTTCAGGGAAATCTGCCGTGAAGTCGTGAGATTGTCCTACATGCGGATGGAGATGTCAGTAGCCTCGATGAGCGTGAAGCTTTCTTTCTCATAGGAGTAGGTGACGTCGAGGTTGGCGCGCAGGGAGAGGACCCCCTGCTCCATTAGCATCTTTAGCACCAGGTACGTGTAGTGCGGCACAGCCATAAACTTGGTGAGAGCTGGTCGGCCAAGGATGGCATGGTACGCTGTATTGAAGTCGGCAACCAGGAAGTTGACATAGTAGACGCAGAACTGCTTGGTAGTGCCAAACTGTACCGACAGCGTAATTTGTCCCAGAGGTAGGGATGCTTTTTTGGTAACGATCCCCTATAAAGGAGAGTCCATGGGGGTGAGATCTTCCTTCTTGAGCCCCAGCTCCTCTAGGGACTCGGCGAACAGGATGATGAGGACGCTCCCACCATTGATGAGGACCTTCTGAAAGTGCACATCTCTGTAAAAGGTGATTGGGTGTTCTAACCACTCAAGGTACTTGGGATCAGCAATGGGACCGTCGTATGTAGCGACTAACATGACATGTCGGGCTACAAGCTTTTGCTCACACTTGTCCACAGAGACGGCACTCCCACAGAAGATAGTGGCAACGGTCTTGGTGGCGTCCTAGTAAGCAGGGCCTGCAACCTTCTCCCGTCCTCTGCCTTGGCCATCTTTGGTCTTGTCATTGTTGTGCCATGGCCTTTTTGATGGTTCGCCATCGAGTGCTATCTTTAGGCCTCTGCACTCTCACATGATGTGCTTGGCATCCTTGTGGATAGGGCATGGGCCATCCAGCAGCTTGCTGAAGTTAACGTCGTAGGTGAGCTTGGCACGAGCATGGACAGTGTTGATGGAGTTATTAGGCTAGCGATGACGGCCTTGTCTGGCTCTCAAGCTATCTAGGCGGTCATCATGCCGGGGCTCGCGGTCATCTTGGCGATGGTCACAATCATCATGGCAGTCATCACGGTGGTGGTCGCGGTCGTCGTTGAGCCTACCTTCATGACGGTCATCGTCGCTGCATTGGTGGTGAGCAGAGCGGGTAGCCCGTTTAGCTTCTTCAGCATCAGTGTATCCATTTGTTGTTTGTATCAATTCACCGATGGTTGTGGGCCTCTTGTGGTATAGCTTGCCATGGAGCTGCTCATGCCAGAGCCCTTTGGTGAAAGCAGCGATGGCCTCGGCATTAGTGATGTTGGGAACAGAATTTCTTGTCTCCAAGAAGCGCCTGATGAAGTCGCGCAGGGACTCCTCGGAGGATTTATGAAGTTTCTCTAGGTCATACTTGGTGTCGGGCTACTCGCACATAGCCATGTAGTTGTCGATGAAGACTTTCTTGAGGTCGTCCCAAGATTAGATGGACTTCTCCCTTAGGCTGAGGAGCCAGTTGTTTGCAAACTGGTTAAGCATGATGAGAAGATAGTTCACCATGACATCTTCATTTCCGCTCATGGCTCTCACAGCAATCTCGTATAGAGTTAGCCACTGAGAGGGGTTGCCCTTTCTATCATAGGTATTAACACCAATAACCTTGAAACCCACAGGCCATCGGATGGCTCAGAGCCTTTTCGTGAAGGGGTGAAGTCTTGATGCACCGGTAGGGAGTGGTGCTTGATGGGCAGCAAATCGCTCATGTTCGGCATCAAATTGCTGGTGACGCTCCATCTCTGCTTCGTAGCGTTCGGACCTACTATTTTTTATGCGGCCGCGGACATCCATGTGGGCATTGATGTTGTCACGAAGGTCGCAAGGGAGGTTTTGATTGACCTCCTGGTTGCGGTTGCCGCCCTGACCTCCCTAGGGGCATGGAGGGCAGCCATCATGGCATGAATGAGCTTCATAGTTGCCTCTAGACCCTCTATAGAGGTAGGGACCATCGGATTGAGGTCGAGGGCCCTCGGTGCCGTGGTGCTGGCCCCCTCTATCGCGGTGGGAGCGGCAGCTACGAGCTAACACGGTGGAATAAGATGGGGCATCATTTTGGAATTCGTTGACATGGACTTGCGTGGCTATGATATGTGCTCAGACCTTCTCGACCTCTGGAGTGTGAGGGAGTTTATCGAGCTTGTTGAAAGCGATGGCTAGATTGGCGCTTGGAGTCTGATAGACTGGCGGTCGCCCACCATGTCAAATGCCTCCTCCAAATTACGTTGATGGAGGGGTAGGCCGCAACCATCCTCGTTGGCCCCTTGGGCTGCTTCTGCATCTCGGTGACATTGGTGATTGGCGTTCTTCGCTAGACGAGCTTCGCACACTTCAGTGTTTTCACCATCCTTGGTGATGCTATCGTGGCTGATGTGGAAAATCATGCCCCCGAACCCTGAAGGGAAAGTAGGGAAGCTTGATACAGTCTTGGTTGAGCCCTTAGAATAATCATCAAGGCTCTCATTTAGAACATTGTGGAGAGATTCAGTCGGAAGAGGGGAATCATCCGAGAGTTGGCGAATAGCCACCATGTTGACCATGGGCATGGGCTGACCTGAGTTAGTCGGGTCAATCATGTAGAGGTCGGTGATGTGGTCGGCAAAGAGGTGGTGGATGGTGTTCTGGTATGCAGATTGATCACCCTCTAGCCTGAAGGGATAGGGCTTCGGTGGGTCCTCCATCGGAGCGTCATAATCGGCCAGGCGTAGGTCGGTTGCAGGAAGTGGTCAGTGTCATGCCATACGCTCTTTTGGAGTTGCTGTGATCACCAAATCAAAATCTAGCCACCTTGAATGATGTGACCGAGCAGGTCTCTCGGTTGCATCGACTTGGTGATCTCATAGTGCGGGAAATTCGTCACTCATAGAAGATCGATCTAGGACCGACTCCATGAGGGACAAGCATTCGGCTAGGCTATTGATGACCTAATCGATATATGCGATCAGGTCATCATTGTCAATGGATCTCCTTACCCAATGATGGGTCGCTGGGATCAGAGATGTTGTTGTAGATGTTGGCACGATCAGCGTAGGGTGAGCCTGCACCGCCCCCATGATCTCCCCGTTGCCGTCGAGGCCAATGATCTAGGTCATGGATCCAACCATGAAGATCTGGCCTGGCTTGGGAAAAGCCATGGAGCTCAGGAAACGAACCATCTGGTTCGCCATGGATTGAGCACATACACCCCCTACCTGGCGTGCCACTATCGACAAAATATGTCCGGCAGTCTACCGAGGGGGTATGCCCATGGTAGTAGATGAATCGGTGGAGGTGCGCATGAG
This sequence comes from Miscanthus floridulus, assembly GCF_019320115.1. Taxonomy (NCBI): domain Eukaryota; kingdom Viridiplantae; phylum Streptophyta; class Magnoliopsida; order Poales; family Poaceae; genus Miscanthus; species Miscanthus floridulus. Next base: position 55,707,291 of record NC_089590.1, on the reverse strand, counting down.
GGAACCTGATGGTGACACAGAACGCAAGAGACGGTGATTAGACAGGTTTAGGCCATCAGTTTGACGTAAAACCCTATGTCTTGTGTCTTTGTAGATTGTATTATGAGAGATTGGATCAAAACGAGTGGGTCCCTACCCGCCTTATATAGCTCGGGGGTATGGTTACAGGTCAGTTATTTCCATCCTGATCGGTTTACAAGATAGGAATTACAGAGATTGCGGAATCTAGCATATCCAAATAGATCATCCTTGATCGCCAAGGATCTTCACGTAGTCTTGCGAGGCACGTTGACATGTGTCGTGCTCCATGTGGCATAGTCTTGCGGGCTGGGCCTCCCCTGGCAGCTCGGCCCATGTGCAGCCCTGTGGGTATCGGGGGTCATACCCCCATAGGTCAGGTGGTGTGGTTGTTGATTACCATACACTCTACAATGCTATGAGATAGCGGAGCCAGCGTGGAGGTCTAGAGCAGATCCACGAGCCCATGTAGAGGCCGAGATAGGAGTAGCGGTGATGGCTGGCGGCTGGGGACCGGGGGTTGAGTTGAGGGTGGCTTGATTTGGATAGAGGATCAGGGGAAACAATCAAGAAGCAGAGCGGCGGCTAAAGCTGAAGGGAAGTCTGGTGCGGATGTGTGGTGGGTTACTGGGTTAGGGTTACATGGAAATTGGGCTGGGCTAGGCTGGCATTCATTAGTGGGCTGAAGCTGTACTATCGACAAAATATGGTCGATAGTCTACCTTGGGGTATGCCTAAGGTAGTAGATTATCGGCAGACGGATGCGTAAGCTACAAACAAGATGGTGACGCAAGACAGACATGAGGTTTTATCCAGGTTCAGCTGCTGTGAAGGCGTAATACCTACGTCCTGTGTCTGATTGTATTGTTGTATGTCAATGAGATGTTTTTGAGAGGGGTCCCCTACTCGCCTTATATAGTCTGGGGGGCAGGATTATAGATCTGGAAACTAATCCTAACTAGTTATAATTGCCATAGGTGGCCGGATAAGGATTCCTATTCTAACCGACCAGGATCTTGCTTGATTTCCAAATCTACCTTGATTCCTTGCGTGGGACTCCGAGCAGATCGGCCAGGCCGCGCGTCGTCTTCTAGTGGGCCAGACCCCCTGGTCTGAACTGGCCCAATCATAGCCATAAGGGTATAGGGGTTAATACCCCTATAGCTAGTCCCCAAGCATCATGTATTATGCTGCGACATGCCGTTCGATCTCCTTCGGCTAATGCGATCCGTCTTCATGTCATCTCCAACTAGTTGAAAACATTGACCAAGTGAATGTGCCAGTATTCTAGTTAGAACAGAGAGCAGTAGACCATAATTATAGCCGAAGATTCTGGTTGTTCGAAGAATGCATGGTGCTCTAAAGAAAAAAGAAAAAGATTTCTTTCCTGATCAAGTGTGCCCACTTGTATTTCTGAAAAGAAATGTAAGTGACCCTTGTACAATAGTAGTTATGGCCAACAGTCAGAGCATAGGGGTCGATAAAATAAGCACATTCACCGCAAGGTGAAGTGTGCCCACTTAGTCCCCGAGCTTGGTAGTAGGTGACGCAGGCACGTGGTGCCAGGGTCTAAAAAGAATTCCCAATTAAGTTGAGAATCCAATCATCGAACAAGCGATACGAGATGCACCGGCAGGTGCATCGTACTGATGTAGTCCCTGAGCTTGCTGGAAGGCGAGGTATCAGCCTTGTAGCAAGGTCTAAGTGAGAAAAAATAGATGCCGCTCAACTGTATGTGAGTACAAATCACATGTAGCCGAGAAGAGCAGTCTCTGAGCAATAGTCGGAGAGTGGTCGGGGTAGTCCCCGAGCACAAGAGTGGTCGAAATAGTCCCCGAGCATGATGGTGGTCTGGAGAGTTCCAGAGCACGATGGTGGTCTGGACAGTCCCCGAGCACAAGGATAGTCACGACAATCCCCAAACACGAGAAGTGTGGCAAAAAACCATATGCCACTTGTACTATTATTTTATGTATTTATTTATTTATTTGCTCTTGACAAGTCCGATTTGACATGTCTGGTCAAAGAAGTAGACAGGTATAGCACGTCATACTGCCTTTTTGTCTTGTCAAGCAAATAGTTGCATGGCACCTGTCAGTAGGTGCGATAGTGTGGGCCCTTCCACACTAGCAACGAAGAGGCGCATACATTGGCATAGATCTCGAGGCAGTGAAAACAACTGTCTATGGCGCGTGTGCACGTCTCCCAAGAATCTCAGGCAGACGAAACGGCATAACTCTTGGGTAAAATACAGTATAGGATAGATAAGTTACTTTTTACTGAACCCCATTGCCATTCGCAACCGCAGCTCTTCTTCCTCTCACCAACCCTAATACATCTGAAATCGCCACCAATCAATCCGCCGCCATTTCCCCGTTCACTAGCAGGGCCAGATTCATGGAAAAAAGTGATGCGCAGAAGAAAGCAGGGGTCATGGCGAAGGAATGGTGGAAATCGAGAAGCAACGAGCAGACCATTGAAGACCTCATCACCATGGGGGTACTCCACAACAAGGAGCTCGCAGGATGGCATGTGTCGGATGGTGAGGGGTACCCCGATCCATAACCAGGTGAGATCAAGGTGTTTGAAGACTTCTTTAAACGGGGATTTGGGGTTTCGATACATCCGTTTTTTCAAGGGCTCTATCTTTACTATGAGATTGGGATTTGCAATCTGCATCCCAACTCGATCCTCCTTGTCGCAACTTTCATACATCTCTGTGAAGCATATGGCGGCTTCCAACCCCATTTTGATTTTTTCCGCCATCTTTTCTGTCTATGGAAGAAAGGAAGCAGCGGTTTGAAGATAGCCAAGGGTGTGTACCTCAACCTCCATGACGGCATGAAAGCCCAGTACCTACACTGCCCATGGAACATGTCGCTAGATGACTGGTACAAGAAATGGTTCTACATCCGCGAAGAGCCGAACATGATCACACTGTGTGACATGGGGTACATTCCAGAGAAGAGGACAAGCTGGTCAGAGAAGCCCAAGCACCTAGAATAGATTCTAGAAATATTTGGAATGATCCCGTGGAAAAAACTGGATGGTTCGAGCGTGGTTAGGAGCTTCATCAGCCGACAGATCCATTCCTGCCAGAGGAGAGTACATCCTGGCTATGAGTATTAAGGTAGCATGGACCCGACGAGGACGAGGCAGGGGGCGCTTGACAAAATCAAAGTCAAAGCCAGAATTGGAGAGCTATTTAACTTAGCCGATCCAAATTATGCCAGATTGAGCGACATCGAGCACGCTTTCAAGCTTGCCCGACCTCCCCCAAAGGTAACTCGTCTTGCCTTATACCCGTAGTCTTATATTGTGGTAGGATAAGTGGAAACTTACTGTGTTCACTCATTTTTGTTACCCAGGTTAATGGTCGGGATAGAGCAATAGTGTTTGTATCGCCACCCCCTAGAGTGGAGTGGCCACAAGGAGCTGGTCCCACCACCCAGACCAGCATCAAGATCGAAGACGAGGACGTCGACTGGGCGGTGCTCGGAGCTGGAGAGGAGGCAGTGGCCCTAGCCGTTGGTAAGCGACCGGCTGCCCCCAAACAGTCAAAGAAGAGATCAGCAATGACCCTGCCCACCAGGGGGTCGCTAAATATCAATGAGCCCGAGGGGGCCCCAGAGGAGAACCCGGCCAGCAAGCGTCGACATGCGATTTTTGCTTGGTCGGACGATGACGCAGAGGAGGGAGAGGATGCAAACACCTTTTGGCTTGTCCCTCGAAAGAGGAGGAAGCAACTAGAGTCGATGGAGCAGGGTGTCTCTTCCGTGCCTATGGGACCCACATCGCCAACGGTGGTGAAAGATGCGGCTGGGTCGACCTCGGGAGTACCTAGGCAAGGAACGCGACTGGCGACAGAAGCGACAATTCGACCGAGCATAGCACCAACCCCTGCATCATGAAGGACAAGCGGCAGAGGGGTCAAGCACCAAGGCCCAATGACAGTGCTAGATGTAGAAAGATACCAGTAGTCACCCGTACAGCACATGGAGCAAGTACGGTCGAAGAGATGCGCCTTCTCCACATCATTCCATGCTTCCAACATGTAAGTATTTGTAACCTTATTATAAGTTAGCAATTTGCATTTAATATGGTTGCTTTCTAAACTTATCTCGGATGTACTAGCTCGGCGTCCACCAAAAGTCTAGACCAGCTAGCCAGAAGTGTCGTGGCGCCACCAATAAGTGCAGAGCAGACTACCCAGCGGCCGACCATCGAGGAACCCATAGTAGAAGATCCGTCGGGGCCTCAGCACGCAAATAGTTAGACAACAGTCCCCGAGCAGGTAGTCGAGGGAAGAGCCAAGCCGGGCACGAGTGCTCCAAGCACTAAACCTACTGAGGGCAACACCTCAGCGTCGAGGGTAACAGAGCAGTTTGAGGAGCAGCGGCTAGAGGTGATAGCACAGACCACGTTTATCGATGTTGCAGCCCATGGGAAGGCTGTGGTGATCATAGATGCTGCTGACGCCGGACCAGCACCGGGACCCAAAGAAGAGCCCGAAGAGGACGAAGTGGAGGAGGTCCTAGGCCTTCTACAAGACAAGCGACAACATGTGTATGTGTTGCGTTGGCGGAACAACCAATGGGCTGTCCATGAGGAAATCCTGGAGGTCGAAGAAACCAAGAAAGTTGAACGATCGGTGAAATAGCTTGTGACGGAGGTGTAGGTAAGCTTCGCTTCACCCCCTGATCTTGCTATCTAGTCGTAGCTGTCTTACTTAGCCATCTACACATAGGACTTAATGAAGACCGCAAGGTACCGCAAGAAATGCTTCGACCAGATCAAGGGGATCGCTGCAAGCAACAAGGAGTTGACAGTGGAGGTAGAACGCTTGTGCCAGCGACTTGAAGCCGCCAATCATGAAAAGACATTGCAAGAGTCCCAGAACCAGAACCTGGTCATCCAGCTTAGTAATAAAGAGCAGGAAAGAACAAGTAAGTAGCCATTTTGTCATACCTACTACTGACAAGTGCTGCTGCGTTGTTGGTAGTAACAACTGTAGTGCAGGCTTAGAAGCTGAAGTGATCCATCTCCAAGAGGAGAACAATCATGTGGTCGGGGAATGTGATTGCCTAAACGAGGACAATAGCAAACTAGCGCAAGACCAGTCGTAGCTTCGAGACCACACGACCAAGATGACAGAGGAGCTAAAAGGTAAGTTGTCCAACCACCTTTGCTCATCTTTGTTGCCTACCATAGTTTGGCGTAGTATAGCGTCTTAACAGCATTTGCGGTTTGCAGTTATAAAAATCAATGCAAAGAAGCATCTAGAGGCCGTGATGAAAGACCGTGATGGCTGGAAGGCGCAATGCCAAGAGATCACCAAAGACCGTGACACCTAGAGAAGCCGGTGCCAGGAGGTGGCAAAGGGCATTTTGCTGGTCCTTAACCTCATCGATTTGGCGATAGCAGAAGATGTGCTAAGAACGCCATAGCCAAGATTGATCGAGAGATGCCAAAAGGCATGGGGATGGTTCCAGGAGTTTGTGAAGGAGGTAGGAGAGTATGCAGGAGCACATGTGCTAAGCATGGTATGTGCTCACTACCCCTTGATCGATCTTAAGCGTCTGGAGGCTAGATACCCAAAGGAGGTAGATCCAGACAAGGCCGAGGAGCTATGGATGACCCAGCTGGACTTGTTGGCGAAAATAATTGGTGATATTAACTTGTGTGGAGGTGCGACACCACTTGTACAAGGTGCGCCATCAATAAGTCAGCTGGGAGCACCGTCATCTTTAAGCCAACCGGTGAAGCCTGTGGTCTCGACTAGCCAGGCATCGGTGGGGCCATCTTCTTCAGCTCGATCAGTGCCAGAGTCCCTGAGACCCTTGCACGATGTTAGGCTCAGCGAGCAGCAGGTGCCACATGCCCCGACCAGCCAATAGTATAGGCTATAACTGTAGAAGAAGATGTAGTTGTGTTATTGTAAACTTGGACCTTTTCAGGCAAGCTTGTAACAACGTAACTGTATATCAACATAAGCTTGTTTGTTTTGTAGAAAACGTGTTTAAGCTCGGATATCGTGTTGATGTAACTAAGTTAGAACGTGTTGGCGTTCTGTTTAGTTGTACCAGTTTAGTCGACACGTCATCCTAAAAGGTTTGTATGGCCCTGGTTTGTCTTGTGGTCGGAGTGTAAAGGTGCGTAGCTTGTGCACACGTAGAAACACATAAGTCAAACCAGAGAGCACCTGCCGATCACCCATAGCGTAGAGAGCGGATCCCATGCATGCGTTGGGAGGAACCGGAGACAGGGCCTACTCCAAGAACTCGAGAAGGAATGGTGGTCGGTTTTAACTGGTAGAGTTAGAATAACAAAAGACTTCGAAGTGACACATTAGAGTGGTCGGAGAAATCATAATAGCTTTATTGAAATAAATTGAAAGTACAAGAGGGGTACATATCTTAGTAGTTAAGCATAGAAATGCCTAAGCTTATCGATGTGCCATGAATTGGGTATGTCTGTACCATCTAGGTGAGCTAACCTGTAAGATGTAGGGCATGTAACCTCCTTGATCATGAAGGGCCCTTCCCATGGGGTTGTGAGTTTGTGGATGCCAGCCTGATTCGTCTTCCACTTCAGGACTAGGTCCCCAACGATGAAGAAATGCTCCTTGATGTTCTTGTTGTAGTACCTGCGCAACACAGCAAGGTATTTGGTTGTACGTACACAAGAATCGAGCCGCTTCTCTTCTGCACTATTCACTTCTAGCTCCCATACTTCATTGGCTTTGTCTTCATCGAAGTTCTCTACCCATGCTGATCTAAAGGCTATATCTGCTGGGAGCACTGCCTCAGCGCCATAAACCATAAAGTATGGTGATAAGCCGGTATTGCGACTGGGCTGGGTTCTAAGACCCTAGACTATGGCTGGTAACTCTTTGAGCCATCTTCCGGGAGCTTTGTCATTCTCTCTGTACATCCTCTTCTTAAGTGCGTCCAGGATCATACCATTTGCCTACTTGACCTGTCCATTAGCTCTAGGGTGTGCCACCGAGACGTATTTTACTACTATGCTCCTTTCATCGCAAAAGTCCCAAAAAGCGTTCCCAGTGAACTGAGTACCTAGATCAGTGATGATGTTGTTGGGTATGCTGAAGTGATGGATGAGCTGGTCGAGGAACACGATAGCCTTTTCTGAAGATGCCTTGACCAGGGGCATGTACTCTATCCACTTGGAGAATTTGTCGATCAGCACAAAGACGCATGTGAATTTCCTAGGGGCCGGTTTGAAAGGCCCGATCATATCCAGTCCCCAGCATATGAAGGGCCAAGAGGCTGGTATAGTCTGAATCTCATGTGTTGGTACATGGATTCTCTTGGCAAAGAACTAACAACCTTCACAATGGCGGACTAGCCTCTTTGCATTGGCTACGGCTGACGGCCAATAGAACCCTGCTCGGAAAGCCTTGCCCACCAGCATTCTTGAGGCCGCGTGATTGCCACAGGAGCCAGAGTGGATTTTGTCTAGGAGATGTTCACCATCCTCCTAGGTTATACACTTCATCAAGATTTCCTCCTTCGCGTTCTTGCGCCACAATTTGCCATCGATGAGCAGATACTGCTTACTGCGACACATCAGGCGTTCGTTTTCTGTTCGATCAGTGTAACCGCTACCATCTGTTAGGTATTTGATGAAAGGTACTCTCCAGTCAACCTCCTTAGTGGTCAGAGGTGATTTGGTGGGGTTTAACGCCGGAACCGTAGCCACCAATAGCTGGTCTAGAGGCTTGTCGACCGTGGGATCCTCTTCTTGGATGGAGGGCGTGAGAAGGTCTTGAACAAATATGCCATGTGGTACTTTGTCTTGGGATAATCCTAACTTTGACAGCGCATCTGCTGCTTGGTTTTTGTCTCGGACCACATGTGTGTATTCGATGCCATAGAACTTGCCTTCTAGCTTTTTGATCGCTTTGCAGTATGCGTCCATCTTTTCGCTGGTCATATCCCAGTCCTTGTTGAGTTGGTTGATAACCAGAGCCGTGTCTTCGTAGACATAGAGACATTTGACACCGAGCTCGACTGCAATGCGCAGACCGTGTAGGCATGCTTCGTACTCGGCGGTGTTATTAGACGTTGGGAAATAAATCCTGAGGACATATCAGAGCTGCTCCTTGGATGGTGATACGAAAAGGACTCCTGCTCCTACGCCATTGATGTTGAGAGAATCGTCGAAGTACATCTTCCAATACTCGATGGGCCCCTAAGAGGCAGGTGTGCTTAAGTCTGTCCATTCGACGATGAAATCGATAAGTGCCTGAGACTTGATTGTAGTACGGCTTGCAAATTCCAAGGAGAAAGGGCATAGCTTCATTGTCCATTTGATGATGAGCCCATTTGTATCCTTGTTGCAAATGATGTCCACCAGAGGGTACTCAGTCATGACCACCACACGATATCCGTCGAAGTAGTGTTTCAACTTTCAAGATGTGATTAGTATGGCGTAGATCAGTTTCTGAATCTATGGGTACCTAGTCTTGGATTCATTGAGCACCTCATTGACAAAATAAATTGGTCACTGTACCTTGTAGACGTGGTTGGGCTCGTCGCGCTCGACCACCATGGCAGTGGAGACCACTCGATTAGTTGCCGCAATGTAAAGCAGGAGGGTTTCGTCTTCTCTAGGAGCAGTGAGGACCGAAGGTGATGTAAGGAATTGTTTTAGCTGTGTAAAGGCAGCGTCTGCTTCCTCTGACCACTCAAACTTCTCGGATGCTTTGAGCATCTTGAAAAATGGTAGTTCTTTTTTGCCTAATCTTGATATGAAATGACTGAGGGTAGCCATGCATCTAGTAAGCTTCTAAACATCCTTCACCTTTTTGGGCGGCTTCATATCCAAGACAGCTTTTACCTTCTCTTGGTTAGGGTGTATGCCATCGTGACTGACGATGTTGCCGAGCAATATACCAGATGGAACACCGAAGATGCACTTCATTGGGTTTAATTTCCATTGGAATGTGTTAAGAGCTGCAAAGGTACGTTCTAGGTTGTCAACAAGGGTGTATGCTTCCTTAGTTTTAACAACTACATCATCAACATAAGCCTCGATGAGGCCGTCTTTTATCTTGTCTTTGAGGTAGGCCTGTATGGCGCGTTGGTAGGTAGCCCTGGCATTCTTGAGCCCGAACAACATGGTCGTGTAGCAGTAGGTGCCGAAGGGCGTGATGAAGGATGTCTTGATCTGGTCGTCCTTTTTTAGAGCGATCTAGTGATAACTAGAGTAGCAATCGAGAAAGGAAAGCAACTCGCAATCGGCAGTTGAATCTACGACCTCGTCTATGCGAGATAAGCCGAAGGGGTCTTTAGGGCAGTGTTTGTTGAGATCGGTGAATCAACGCACATTCTCCATTCGTTATTCTTTTTGCATACAAGAACCAGGTTGGCTAACCACTCCAAATGATACACTTCTTTGATAAATCCGGCTACCAAAAGCCGTGTAACTTCTACCCTAATGGCCTCCTTTTTGTCGTGAGCGAACCATCGTAGCTTCTGCTTGATAGGTTTGGCCTTGCCATCGACATTTAAGGAGTGCTCGATCAAGTTCCGAGGTACACTGGGCATGTCAGCGAGTTTCCATGTGAACACACTCACGTTGCTCCTCAAGAACCTAACGAGCGTGTCTTCCTATTTAGGATCTAGGTTGGCCCCGATAAGGGACATTTTGCTAGGATCACCGTCGACCAGCTAGATCGCTTTGTGCTCTTTGGACTTGATGTTCTTGCATGGGGCCTCGAGCTCTGGGATCTCTAGGTGGTCAGCTGGGGTCTTCTTGGCATCGAGCGTGGTCTCGGCCATACGAATAGAGAGGTCGTGGGCCTCTGCTATTTTGAAGCTGTCATCCTCATAGGTATAAGCTGCGTATACATTGCCCCTGAGAGTTAGAACCCCTTTCTCAGTAGGCATCTTGAGCACCAAATACATGTAGTGAGGTATGGCCATGAACTTGGTGAGCGCTGGTCGACCAAGGATAGCATGGTAGGTGCCTTCGAAGTCAGCGACCACGAAGTTGACGTGGTCGGTGCGGAAGTGGTCTGGGGTACCAAATTGCACAGGTAGCATGATCTACCCAAGAGGTGTGGAGCTCTGTCTAGGGAGAACACCCTAGAACTGTGCCTCGTATGGCTTAAGATCAGCCTGGGTTATCTTCAGGGCTGGCAAACTATTCTTGAACAGTATATCGATGGAACTGTCGCCATCAATCAGCACTCTATCGAACTGAACCTTGTTGATGCAAGGATCGAGGACCAGAGGAAAATGCCCTGGCTCAGGTATTGCAGCCCATTGGTCCTTTCTACTAAAGGAGATCTCGTAGTGAGACCAAGGAGGGAGCCGCGGATCGGCGATGAGGTTGTCGGCGTTGTCCACGTTCAAGCAAGCATGGGCGAGCAGCTTGCGTTCTCATTTGGTCTCGATGGACACTTTGCCCCCAATGATGGTGTGGACGCGATCGGTTGGCTTGACGTACTTGTGACGGGGATCTGTGTCTTCATCATTGTTGTCCTCGTTATGCTGCTCCCCTACATCGTTAGGCTTGTCGGATGTATCCGGAGCCTGTTGGCGCGTGTAGATAGATTTGAGAACATGGCAATTCTCTATGGTATGGTTTGATTTGGGATGGAGCTGGCAGGGTCCTTTCAATGCTTTGGCATAGTCTTCTTCATAGTTACGATGTCCACCACCTTTTTTAACGGTGTTGACTTCGCCGTCATCTTCCCGAGCACGCTTGCCCCTGTAATCGTCACGGCGATTACGCCACTGATTACGCTGGTCGCGGTGGTTGTGGGAATCGTTGCGCTGGTTGCAGCGATCAAAATTGTTGTTCCGACCACGGTTGCCGCGGTAGTTGTCATGGTGTGGAACCCTTGTTGCTTCTTCGATGATTATCTTTTTAGCATCATTGGCATCCGCATATTTTTTAGTAGTGGCTAGGAGTGCTGTGACCGATTCAGGTCTTTTGCGGAGGAGCTTGTCCCTTAGAGCATCGTGGAAGCGGAGACCAGTGATGAAAGCTTCGATTGCCTCATTGTCGGAGATTGACGGGACCTTGATGCGCATCTCCGAGAAGTGTCGGACATACTCGCGCAGTGGCTCATCTTTGCGGTCTTGAATCCACTGCAGATCATATTTGTTGCCGGGTTGTTCGCAAGTAGCAATGAAGTTGTCGATGAATGCTTGCTTGAGCTCTTGCCAAGAATCAAAGTAGTTTGCCGACAAGATGACCAGCCATTGGTGGCCTACATGGCCAACGGCGATGGGGAAGTAATTAGATATGATGTGCTCATCAGCCATGGCTGATCTGCACGTGGTTTCGTAGAGCATGACCCATAACTCGGGGTTCTCCTTGCCGTCGTACTTCTGGAGTTTTTTGAGCTTGAAGTTTTTGGGCCATATGACTTGGCGAAGGTGAGGAGTAAACTGCTTCAAACCCAGAGGGCCATGGGTAGTGTCATATTCCATACGGCGATAGCTTTCGTGGGATGCACGATCGTTGGCTCTTTGATTAATGCGATCGCACAAATCGCGTTCTCCGAGGGAATAGCGGAGATCGTTATTGCCGTCATGGCGATCCCGATTGCCACACTGGTTGACCCTACGATCGTGGTTATCATGGCGATTGTCGTGGTTGTCTCGTCGATTGTCATCCCGATAGTTGCGGTGGTTGTCATCCCGACCACCATCATGACCACCGTTTCTGCCTTGACGGTTGTCTGATGGGTCGTTGTTGTGCGAGCCACGTTGGTTGGGTGACTGTGGGCGACTTGAGTACTGGCGACTGTGGCTTGATTCGACTGAGACGGATGGAGCCCGGGCTTGGTTTGCAATCTCTACGGTCTGGGCCATAGCAGCCGTCAGGTAAGCTTGTATATCATCACGAACTGCCTGGATTTCCGGGGTATTGGGTAGCCATTGCATTGTTGCCATAGCAACAACTACGTTGGCACTTGGAGTCCTGAAGACCTGCTTGTCCCCTACCCTATCAAAGGCATTGTTAAGATCGCGTGGCTAGACCCTTATGCGTCGTGCCTCCTCTTCTGCCTCGGCTTTGGCTCGTCTGCGATTAAACCGGTCAATATTGCGTGCTTCGCGTGCTAGCCTTTCTTGTTCTATTTCGCCAGCTGCCGGTGGTTCATCATTACTGACAACATTGATCAAGTCTCCTCGCCTTGGTGGGAAGGATGGGAATCGTGGGAACCCCGGGGCGTGGTCTGGGATATCTAGATCGTATTCAACTCCTTCATTATCATGATGCTGGAGCTCGATGTGGATGGAGCCATTAGATGCAATGCCGGACGGGGAGCTTGAGCCGCCATCTTGAACTGTGTGGACTGATCCTTCTTGATACTCCTCAATCCGGACCATGTTGATGAAGTTGCGCAGGCCGTAGGGCTGAGCCTGGTAGTTCTCCATCGAGGCTTCACACTCGGAGAGCCGAAGACCCGTCGCGGGGGCTGGTCGGCGACGAACAGAGCGCCCTTTAGGAGTAGACGTGACCACGAGATCCGTACCAAGTCGTGCAGGATGACTGGCCCGAGCTGGTCGGGTAGATCTGTTGTGGGTACTGGTTACCTGCTCATTAGGTTGATTTTGATTCGAACTTACTAGAGCTAGGGTTTCAGCAAGCTTGGTGCCGACCCGATCGATGGAGTCGAGTAGGTCGGTGTTGTCGAATCTGCCTCCCTTTGTAGCGAGAAAGCGGACGACGGGTTGTCGACGTGGCCGAAGACGATGCTGGTGTGGCCGGAGCCAGATCCATCGTGGTCGGAGCCATAGCCGATGCAGGTGAAGCAGTGGTCGACGTAGATTGAATCCGCACCTCCTCCGTGGTCATGGCGATGAAGTTGTCGGAGCCAGTGGTTCAGGTGATCTGGCCGATGGTGAACATGAGGCCGTTCGACGTAGCCATGGAACCGGGGATGATGACCATCTTGTTCGTCTAGAGAGCAGTACGCACACCCCCTACCTGGCGCGCCACTGTCGACGAAATATGGTCGGCAGTCTACCTAGGGGTATGTCCAAGGTAGTAGATTATCGGCAGACAGATGCGCAAGCTACAAACAAGATGGTGACGTAAGACAGACACGAGGTTTTATCCAAGTTTGGCCACCGTGAAGGCGTAATACCTACGTCCTGCGTCTGATTGTATTGTTGTATGTCAATGAGATGTTTTTGAGAGGGGTCCCCTGCCCGCCTTATATAATCTGGGGGCGGGGTTACAGATCTGGAAACTAATCCTAACCAGTTACAATTGCCATATATGGCCGGATAATGATTCCTATTGTAACCGACCAGGATCTTGCTTGATTTCCAAATCTGCCTTGATTCCTTGCGCGGGACTCAAGCAGATCGGCCGGGCCGCGCGTCGTCTTCTAGTAGGCCAGACCCCCTGGTCCGGGCTGGCCCAAACCTAGCTGTAAGGTATAAGAGTTAATACCCCCACACGTACCAAACCAGAGGCAAAGTGGCCGAGGGCAAAAGGAAAGCCCAGTAGGCAACAGTCCACACTTCGTGCCTTCGTGGACGTGCAGCACCAGCATCTCGCTGCATCGTCGTTCTCCCCTTTTCAGGCGGCGCAACGCTCGTAGTCTCATAATACTGGCGACTACTGAAAGGAGGCTTCGTCTACTCTATCAAGCACCTAGATGAGGTAACCCCAAAGGACTGAATCCCAATTCTTCAACTGCTATTGAGATTCAAAGGATTTTTAGAGTTCACCAAATTCCCAATTTGTTAACTTATGTTCAGAAGCACATCAAACTTCTTTTGTTGATGTTTAGAGTTCCCTAATCCCCAACTGATAAATAAGGATACATTTATCTTTTTTCTATTTTTAATTAATTAATATATATATATATATATATATATATATATATATATATATATATATATATATATATATATATATATATATATATATGGAGAGTATATTCAGTAGCCGGCTACAAAATAAGTTATTCTTTAGCCACCTCCATTTACGATAATTTTATATACTAATTTACGATAATGTCAATACATATTTACGATAGTTGGGTTACTATAACACATGAGAATATTTACCATAACGTTATAGTAAACCAGTTACTATAATCTCGCAAATTAACATAATAATTATCGTAATTTAAAGTGGCTACATAATAAGGTATTTTGTAGCTATATATATATATATATATATATATATATATATATATATATATATATATATATATATATATATATATATATATATATATATATACACACACACCAAACAACCTCACATCGTATTTTGTTTTTTTATAAAGGAAACTGGATTGATCCCTTGAGCAAGGGAATCAGATCCATTATTATAAAGATTTTTTAATAAACAAAACAAAACAGACTTCATCTCTTGCGCTCAAGGGAATCGCTTAGTATCGTTGCTTTTAGTCCAAGAAAAATTCTTTTGCGGTATTCAAAATTCTAGAGTTTGATAGAGTTGCCTAAATCGTACCATTGATTTCAATTTAATGCAAGCTAATAAATTATTATCCATAATATTATATTGTTGAATATTAATTTTTGTCTACAGTTCGTATTACATGGGTCAATAAAAAATACACCATGGTAACTTTCTTTTGCGTCAAAAAAGCTAGCTAGGTGTATTTTGACCGACCCGATAGCATTTTATCCTGGCTTCGCCACTATGTCAATCATGACTTTAGTTTTAAGCATATGTACATTTTGCCACTGTGACTTAGTTTTTGTAGGCAGCTACGGGCAAGCAATACCATATAAGTCGAACAAGAATGAAATAGTACTAATTAATTTACAAATATAATATTTAACACCGCGATGCATGCATTGATTGCGTTCTATGCAATTACACATCCATATGCATCTCTCGATTCCTAAACAGGGCGGCCCCTCATACGACTGGTCATAGTCATCCTTGCAGACAGTCCACGTTCCATCTCAGCATATGCAGGAAATCATCCTTGCATACAAAAAAAAAACTAATATAATTAAGGCTGCAGGCTTGTTCGGAGTTAGGATATATCTAATTTGCTGCTATGCTCACCCTCTTGATGCACCCAGCTGGTAACTCGTCTAGCTGTAGACTGAGAGGTATTCGAGATTGTTGAATCTTGTCAGGAAACTTGCGACGCCATCTCCAAAGGAACGGCGCTCAACTGTAGGATGAACGTTAACTATCAAAGATGTCACGTTAGAAAGCTGTGGTATCTTGTCTTTGATCAAGTCAACGCGCCGCTCTATTTCTTGTTCAAAATAAAAATCAAACAATGAAACAATGTATTTTTTTCTAAAATATGTCTAAAAAACTTTAATTTCGGAGTTCCATATAAGTATATAAGAAGAAAAAAGAGAGAAAAGGCCATATATATATTCGCTGGTATAGGTATGCTGCTATGGTACGTACCGATGGGACGTCCAGGTAGACGACCAGACTTGTGGCTGATGAGCTACAAAGCTTGAGGAGGCAGATCCTATCATCGTTAATGTCGTCGTCGTTGTACAAATGGGTGACGAAGCCAGTCTTTGAGGCGCCACACGCACGGGAAGTCCCCGAGGATGGCGACCGGGGGCTGCGGTTGTGCTCGAAAGTGAGCTCCTCCAGCGCCGGGGCCGAGACCGTTAGCGCCCTGAGCTCGCGGCACTCCGTGATCTCCAGACACAGCCACACAGGAGGTTCGGGGTCCTCAGCTCCAGCGACTTCAACTCATCCACAGAGGCAGAGCTGCCCATGCGGCAGGGTGGGGGCAGCCGCCTCACCTACCGCCGGAGTAGCACCACTACTAGCCCCCATGTCTTCCTCCCTTCCGGCCAGGCAGCCAGCGGCGCGGCACGAATGGTGCCTGCCGCGACGGCCGACGAGCGACGATAGCTGCAGCCAGCCGCCCAACCACAATGAAAAGCAGCCCAATAAGCCCAGCCTGGCAACCGGCCCAAGTGAAAGTGTGTGTCCCTAACCCAAAATCCCTAATTACCAATCGACAATCGTCCCGGCTCGGCGGCTCCTCCATTCGCGCCGCTCCGCTCGGCGCACACTCATGCAGTCACGCCGCGTCGCTCGGTGCTCGTCCGTTCGCTGCAGCCGCCCGGCGCCCGGCGCCTGCTCGCGCCCGACCCCCGGCTGACCGGCCCCGAGCCCCGAGGTGCACCGCTCCGCTGCTCCCAGCCTCCCGCTCGGCACCGGGGAGGCTGTTCTGATGGAGGAAGAGGTCCAAGAGGATTTGGCCGGCGAACAGACGACAGACGTAGGCCACGGGCGTGGCCATGGCCAGGGAGAAGCTGAAGGAGAGCGAGAGGGAGGAGCAGGCCGAGGTCGAGGCCGAGGAGTAGGCGCCCCCAACACCAACAGTCATGCATCTTCTGCAATTGGAAAGAACAAACTTGTGACAAGAGGTACACTTGCGAATTTGAGATTTAGGCATTTAGCAATTTATTTGAGATGTGATAATTGAGATTTTGCTTGTTGTATATGTGTAGATTTGAAGTCTTTTTTTTTCAAATATGAGTGTTGGTTCTAGATCCCGCCCAAGTACCCATGAAAGTCCAATTGGTGTGGCTGTGGAATCTGAAGAAATACATCAAGAACTAGTTGTAGTTTCTCAAGTTGAATCAACTGTTGTTAGGCCAGAACAAGCACAAGCCCAAACAGAGCAAGCACAAACACAGGATGAAGAAGAAAGTGCAAGTACTGATCTTATTAGGGAATTGATGCAAATCTTCGTGTTCTTGTTGATCCTAGATGTCGAATAGCAATTGATAGATTTCACCCCGATATTAGAGATGAGTGAAGGGGGACCGTGACGCCTAAGAGAGGGAGGTGAATTAGGCAACTTAAAATTCTAACTCTAAACTATGGCATCTTTTTCTAACCCTAGCAAAACATATGCAAAAGATAAACTATCTAAATATGCAACTATGGTTTTGCTAGTGTATTGTTATCTCTACCTCAAAAGGAATAATACAATCAATGTAAATGCGGAAGCTAAAGAGCAAGGTAGAGATATGCAAACTCCCGTCGACGACTCCGGTATTTTTACTGAGGTATCGAGAAGCGCGCAAGCTTCCCCCTAGTCCTCGTTGGAGCCCCTCGCAAGGGCTAAGCTCCCGGTCGGGTAACTCCATAGATAGCCTCGGGCCTTCCCCACACGTAAGTGGGTCTCCGACGTGCCTTCCGGCAAGCCTCTCCTGAATGCTCCCCGGCGTCTTCACTATCAAGCTTCTGGCCGAAACGTCGCGGGCCTTGTTCCCTCCGGTACACGGTGGCGGCCACACCGCAAACGCGGTTGGTGTGATCTCGCAAGACTACAAGCCCCTCCGATGTACAACAATGGTGCGCGCAAGCATCGAGTGATAAGAGGTATGCAAACCTCACTAAACACTAGGCCTAAACCTAGAGCAAGCGCATAAGTGGTGGTCTAATCAACCTAAGCACTTCGCAAAGCACCTACACTAATCACCTAATAAAACACTAAGCACTATGCAAGTGGAGATCACTAAAATGGTGTATCAACACCCTTGGTATGTTTTATCAGCTCCACACATCTCAAATGGTCGGTTGGGGGTTGTATTTATAAGCTCCACTGAGAAAGTAGCTGTTGGGGACGAAGTCTCGCTTTTCTGCTACTGACCAGATGCTGGAGTCGTCCTGATCGGACGCGTCCACTGACCAGACGCTGGAGTCGTCCTGATCGGACGCGTCCGGTCATCTCGACCGTTGGAGCCGCGAACAACTGATCAGACGTTGCCAGCGTCCGGTCACATGCCACCGGACGTGTCCGGTCGCAAGTTCGCTGCTCTGGAACCTCTCTGTACTCGATCAGACGCCGATGTCCTGCGTCAGGTTGGTTTTCCGCCAGCGTCCGGTCACTTGCTAAGTGTGTTGTCGGACTGATGAACAGTGCCATCGATGTGTCCTATCGCTGCTGCTGACGCCTACTATTGCCGAGCCACTGATCGGAGCGTCCGATCACTTTCTTCCAGCGTCCGGTCACTTCTGTGAGCTTGTTTCTTCGCGATCTTGCATACGGCTTGGTTCCTATATTCATACTTGGACTTTGCTTGATATCTTGGGTCTTCTCTTGTGCTCCTAAGGTCTTGCTTGTGGTGTTGATCATCGGATCATCACGTCGCCTTTGTCCAAGTCACGTCTTGCACCCTATTGAACTACAAAACTATCACTTGCAAATTCATTAGTCCAACTTGGTTGTGTTGGTCATCAAACACCAAAATCCAAAGTAAATGGACCTAGGGTCCATTTTCCTTACAATGAGGTTAAGATGGCTTAGGGGATAAGGATATGATGGAGCCTCAAATATGAGAGGAGAATTCAATGGGCTACAAAAGCAAATTCGTGATGAGAACCCATATGCTTTCTATGTTCATTGCTTTGCCCACCAATTGCAATTAGTAATTGTTTCAGTCACATCTAGTTATTCATCCTTTGATGATTTCTTCAACTATGTCAGTTTAATTGTCACAAGTGCTAGTTCATCTTGTAAAAGAAAGGATAAGCTAATTACAAAACATCGAGAAGAAATTTTGGAAGAATTGGAGAGTGGTCAAATTTTTTCAAGAAAGGGCAAGCACCAACGAACAAATTTAGTTAGAGCTGGAGAAACAAGGTGGTGTTCTCATTTAACAACCTTAGCTCGTATTGAGACAATGTGGAATTATGTGGTTAAGGTCTTGTCCATGATTCATGAGGATGAGCGTAATACTAGTCGAGCGGGTGGTTTGGTGCGTAAGATGGAGAGTTTCTCTTTTGTTTTGAATATGAAGTTGATGTTGAAGGTGCTTCGCATTACTAATGAGCTATCTCAGCTGCCGCAAAGAAAGGATCAAAATATTGTTTGGGCCATGTCATTGCTTGTTGATGTGAAAACAAGGTTGATGACTTTGAGAAATGAAGGTTGGGAGCCGTTGACGTGTTGATACCTAGATGGGGTCGATCAAGGCTAGATGGTAACTTAATCACTCAAGAGCATTATTACCGTGTTGATACTTTCTTGGCTGATGTTGATGCTATTATCACCGAGATGGACCATCGCTTCAATGAGCTATCATCAGAGTTACTTGTTTGCTTCTCATGTCTTGATCCAAGAAACTCCTTTTCCAAGTTTGATGTTGAAAAGATTGCTCGATTAACTGAAATATATGAAGAAGATTTCTCTGACTTGGATCGCTCTAATATAAGAGAACAACTTTAGACATTCATCCTTCACATGAGAAGAGTTGAACAATTCAAGGCTTGTCATGATTTTGGAAGTTTGGCCATACAAATGGTTAAAAGTGAAAGAGACATCACTTTTCCATTGGTCTATTGCCTCATCAAGCTAGCATTGGTTCTACCTATTGTAACTACCACTGTTGAAAAAGCCTTCTCGGCTATGAATATAATCAAGACAGATTTGCACAATAGGATGTCCGATGAATGGCTTAATGACTTGATACTGTGTTACATTGAGAGGGAGATTTTTAGAGGCCTTGATGGAGATGAAATCAGGAAGACATTTCAAGCCATCAAAAATTGGGCTATTGACTTGCCAAGGCCACTAAGAAGACCTAGACACGATTAGTTCTTTAATAGTAGGCTAGTGGTGTAGTAGTATGTCTCCTCATAACTTTATTATTGCATTATAATTCATATATTACACACTAAGTCACTAACTGATTTTCTCTTCAAATTTACAGGTTTCTTAGCTCTTGGAATGTTGGATTTTGATCTTTAATTTGGACACTTATTCTTGTTAGGTTGGTCTTTGTTGAATTAACGGACTACTATCTTCAAATTAGAGGGACCATCATCAATCGCTATTTAAATTTGCTATAGATTAGCTATTGATGTGCGTCCTTGTGTTGTCATTAAAAAATTGTGTCTGCCGATGCGCCTCACCTAAATTTTTGTTCGAGCTCCGCCACTGCTCATCCATATGCCCTCTCCATGGACAGCAGCAAGAGCTCCCCGCCCGGCGTCGAGCACCAGCTCCCTGGTTCCGGTGCGCTTGAAGCGGACGCGCGCAGCGCAATTCGTAGCCGCAGCAAGCTCGGGCAGCACGCCGACGAGGAGAGGCGGGCCAGGAGGTGGCCGCTGCCCGGTGCTAGGTCCACGAATTCGAGCGTGAGGTTCTTGAGTGACGCGAACACCGCGGTGCTGGGGAGCATGACTCTTGCGAGCCTTAACCTTAAATACAAGATCTCCAGCTTTGTCGAGCTAGGAAGCTCATCGAGGTCGATTACAGGCTTGTTGTGTAGTATCAGAGGAGAATGGAGACGCCAATAAGTCCATTTACACACGACAGTATTTACCCTTGATGAACCCCAATACGTCGAGTATACATCTCCCTCATCTATATTTTAATTTATACTCCTAGTATACATGCCCCCTTTAATTTCTACTTCTCAGCCTCAGGAGTGTATATATTAACCCAAGATAGAAGTTACCGTTTTACATGCCAGATGAGTAACTACACCAGAGTCCACAGTAAAAAGATGCAAGCTATAACCATGACGTAGTAACCGGCAGTAACAGGAACAAGCAGCACAGGAGGCGAGGCAGGGGCGTTGCTGTAATAGGGCACGTAACCACCGGCAGGAGGCCCGTAGTTGTTCGGTTGCTGTGGGAACTGCCCCCCGGCACCGCCGCCGCTGCAGCAGACGACGGTCACGGGCGGGCACGGCGTCTGTGAGCCCGGGGCCGACGGTGGCGCCGGCGGTGCGGATGGGAGCGACGGTGCCGGCGGCGGGTACCCGTAGATTGGCAGCGCCTGCGCCGGTGGCTCGCACCCCTCTCCGTTGCACAGCAGGACCGGGGACGACGTGGCGGTTTTGCTGCCGTCGTGTGTTCCGTTGTCCATGGCGACGACTGCGGCCGGGGTTGCAGCCGTTGCCAGCAGGAAGACGAGGAGCAAGAGAAGCGCCATGGCTCTGCTGCGCTTGTGTGTGTACGAGACAAGGTGCGAGCGCAGCTAAGGAGAGAGACGGCCAGATTGGGAGATGTGTTCGTGGTTTTTATGGGACGATAGAATACATGGTCGTCGATCTCCGACTAAATGCGAGGTGTGCATGCAAGCTGACACATGGGCAGCCATGTGTTAGAGGCTATCTAGCCACGCCAGGAGAGATGACGACACCGTCACCGCTTTGTTCTTTCTCATGGTATAAGCTCTGGGTAGCCACGACACGAGTTCCATAGCTCTGCCTCTCGATGCCCGCCTGCCGTGCATATTTTCATTTATTTCCCGTCTCAACTCGAACTAATAGCTAATTGCACTGAGTAAGGGTATGTTTGATCTCTTTTTCTAAATTTTTAGAGCTCTAAAACCTTTAGAGCTCTCTAATATGAGGTGGACTAAAGTTTAGAACTAAGTATAGATCACGTGTTTGGACACTTTAGCTCTAAAATTTAGAGGAGTGGATCCAAACATGCCCTAATTTTTACAGGAGTTTGGTAGGTTTTTTGTTGTTTAGGGTCGTTATTGTTTCCTTTTCTCTTGCTGTGTTGCTCTGTTCTAGGTCGTTTATCACTGGCTTTTGGTGATTTATAATTTGTGCTATGAGAGCTCTCTCACAGTTGTGTTATGTAACTCTCTTTCCCTTAATGAAATACGTACCAAGTCATGTTCGCGAAAAAACTTTACTCTGGTTGCTTTAGATCTTGATAAGTTAAAGCTAACAAAGTTCTTCCATCTGGAGACAAGCTCCATGGATTAGAGGGCGCCAGACCACAGATTGGTCTTAGACATGTTTTTTGAACTTCTCTGCTGCAATCATAGCATAGTCGGTCTCAAGCATTATTGGAGTATGAGATCGTTGTTGCAGGTGACGATATCGTCGACAGGCGGTCAATTTTTTGCCATTATCTATAAGGGGAAGGGTGCTCCTGGACACTCCCAACGAGGACAGTTACTCTGAATCATTGATCTCACCGTTGATAGACACGGATTCCTATGCTGTACCCGCCGCCGACGCAACTGCCGATATTCTTTCATCGATTCAGATGAATTTTACACTGGTTTTGAAACGTTGGATCTTGTGACATGTTCAATGTTTTAGGGTTGGTCGTTGGATTCGGCATAAGGACTGCACTTTGGCTCTGGCGTTTATCAAGACTTTGTTCATCTAGAGCATCGGTTGTATCGAGTAAAGCCACAGGGGAAGAAGACGATGGAAGAATCTAGATAGAATATTATGTCTTGTATTTTAGGTTTTTTTCATAGGTAATCTGAAAATATACCGTGTCGAGTCTTAATATAATCCTTTTTCTCTTAAAAATAAATATAATGGATGCTTACATTACGAATCATGATCTCCCATTGATCCAAGAGAAGACGATAGGGTTCAACCCCCCACCACACCACACACACATATGATTCATATCGATACAAGAATCCTCTCTTAAACTGTGTACTTGTACTATATCAGTCTGTTCGTTTGGCTGTGGCCTGTCGTAAACGATCGTAAATTTTCAGCCGGAACAGTATTTTTCTCTCACACAAACCAGCCAAACATACTTCTTCACAAACCAGCAACAATACGAACCAGCCAACCGAACAGGTTGTCTATAAGAGCTGACGCCTTTTTAAATTTTTTTGGTATCGAGCAATAAAGATACAGCAGGATAAACACTGACAAATCATATGACATGAGCTCTCATAGCACACTAATCATGTGCGACTATCCTTATCTATGCCTAATAATAGAATGCAGCACATTCCGGATCCACACTGATACACCATTTTTTATTAATACATATATGATGGCAGTTGTGTGATTAGCGAGGGCTGAGAACTGGATGCAATTAGAGAACGACAAACCTTGTAGGCCTTTTCTTCTTGCTAGCCCTTTTCGAGTTTGTACCCCTAGGACTCCATTCTCGCCGCCGTAGGGAAGAACCGTGACCACTCCCGGCGGCTAAGCGATATTAGGCTGTGTTTAGTTCTCAAAAAGTTTCTCAAAAAGCGTTACAGTAGCCATCACATCGAATCTTGTGATATGTGCATGGAGCATTAAATGTAGACAAAAAAAACTAATTACACAGTTTGGTTGGAAATCGTGAGACGAACATTTTAAGCCTAATTAGTCCATGATTGAATACTAATTGCTAAATAAAAACGAAAGTGCTACAGTAGCCAAATTTTCAAATTTCACGGACTAAACACAGCTTTTAGTGATCGAAGTCTGCATTTAGTCCACGCCGTACTGCTATTACCAGACTACTTATAGCGCTTCAGGGAAATAGCTGGTGGTGAACGATTATACCACGGGCAACTGGTGAGCGCTACTACCCAGCAACGCTCATGGATACGCTCCAAGCTCACGAGCTCTTTGCAGCCATCGTCCTCGTCCTTGTTACCATCCTCCTCTTCAGGCACCTACGGCTTGATGCGCCGCGCACCAGCTCGCCTTCTCCCCCACGTCCAAGAGGGCTCCCTCTCATCGGCAACCTCCACCAGCTCGCGGCTACTCGGCTCCCGCACGCCTCGCTGGCCGCCAAGCACGCGGCGCCGCTCATGCTGCTCCGCCTCGGCTCCGTGCCGACGCTCGTCGTCTCCACCGCCGACGCGGCGCGCGCCCTGTTCCAGCCCAACGACAGCGCCCTGTCTGGGCGGCCGGTGCAGTGCGCGGCTACCAGGCTCTCCTACGGCCTGCAGGACATCACCTTCTCCGCCCCGGACAGCCCGCTGTGGCGCGCCGCGCGCCGCGCGTGCCTGTCGGAGCTCCTTGGCGCCCCGCGTGTGCGCGGGTTCCGCGACGCCCGGGAGGCCGAGGCTGCCGCGCTCATCGCCGACATAGCGGACGCGTCATCGACTGCCGGTTCTCCGGCCGTGAACTTGAGCGAGAAGCTCTTCTCGACGAGCAACAGGATCGTGATGCGCGTCGCCTTCGGCGACTACGGCGAGGAGACTACTACGGCCGTGCTGGAGGAGTCGCAGAAGCATTTCGGCGCTTTCTTCGTGTCTCACTACGTGCCGTGGCTCGGGTGGGTGGATGCGCTCCGCGGCCTCCGGAGCGGGTTGGAGCGAGCTCGACGCGTTCTACGAGAGGCTCATCCACGACCACCTAAACAAGCGAGCGAGCTCCAAGGAAGAGGACTTGGTTGACGTGCTCCTCCGTCTGCACCAGGATCCAGCTCACCGGAGCACATTCGGCAATCGTGGAGCAGCCAAAGGCATCTTGATGGTACGTGCTTGTAGTTGAACGTTCCTCGATGTCGGGCGTACTATGCACTGTCTGAAACGTTCGTTTCCGCTTGCAGGATATCTTCCTCGCCGGAACAGAAACATCGGCGGCGGCGCTGGAATGGACGATGACGGAGCTAATCAAGCACCCAGACATCCTCAGCAAGGCGCAGAGCGAAGTCCGCAGCGCCGTGGATGGCAAAGACATGGTCCGGGAAGCGGACCTCCCAGGGAGTCTCTGCGGGCTGCAGCTGCACCCACCCGCGCCGCTTCTGGTGCCCCGCGAGACCACCGAGGCATGCACGGTGCGCGGCCAGCCGGCCACGAGATCCCCGCCGGGACGCGGGTGATAGTCAACGCGAAGGCCATCGGCACGGACCCTGACGCGTGCGGGCCCGACGCGGCGCGCTTCGTGCCAGAGCGGCACCTGGCCGAGGGCGTCGACCTCAGCGACCACAAGCCGTGGCACGACGGCTTCGCGCTCGTTCCGTTCGGGATGGGCCGGAGGAGCTGCCCCGGCGTGCACTTCGCGACGGCCGTCGTCGAGCTGCTGCTGGCCAATTTGCTCTTCTGCTTTGACTGGCGTGCACCGCTCGGCGAGGTGGATGTGGAGGAGAAGCCGGGGCTCTTACGCCCTGTTAGCTTGGGGTAAGTCTACTCTTTTGGCCAACGAATAATGTTTTTCTCTCGTACCAAATCAGGTAACAATACTTTCAGCCATGGCTTATCAGTCAAACAAGCCCAAACGAACATGACAGTGTCCAGAAACAACCCTCTCGTGCTTGTACTTGAAAGGAAGTGCGTGAAGTGATGCGTTGGGTACTAGTACAAGACGAGGACACTTTTGTCACTTCTAGGAATCTTATGTTTCAAAGAGTGAGATTCGTATTTCCTCACAGTGATGTTTATCCTCCAATTTTATTCTTTGGGTGTGCATTGAACAAAGAGTCAAATTGGAGGACCTAGATGATATATTTTGGGGAAATGCTAGCGCACATACATCCGATGGGGATGAATTCCATCGAACACCCACCCGCACGCCTAACAAGCTCGCCCTAAAGCTTGACCCGCCCCCATCCCCATCTATTCTGCCCGCCCTAGCAGACGCACCCCCGCCCTATCGTGCCCCCAATCGCCGGCCCCCAGCGCGCCGCACGCCACGTCTGCAGGCCACAGGCTCGCCGCACCCCATTCCCGGCGCCCCTGACTCTCCGAACAGCAGGAAACACGTGCAACACGAAACACCTAAATGCAACATATGTCTGAAACAGATAAAACATCTAGAATATACATTTGCAACATATATGTGAAAACATATGCAACGTCTAGATAGAACACTTGCAACATGAAAATACTTGCTACAACAGAAGACTGAAATAGATGAAACATTTTAGAACATACTATTATAACATATATGTGAAAACATATGCAACATCCAAATCAAAATGCTTGCAACATACATCTGGAAACAGATAAAACAATTTAAACAAACGCTTGCAACATGCCTCTGAAACACTTGCAATATATGCAACATGTGCAACATCCCCGATCCACTTTTGCAACATTCATATGAAACAATTACAACATGCCTCTGAAACATACATTTGCAACATAGAGGTGAGAGGCCTGGGCCGGTCGATTCCAGCTGACGGGGTGGCAGCTGGCAGCGAGCGACTGCGCGCGAGCACCACCACCACCAGCGCCACCGGCACCGGGCTTGGCTCGACGGCAACAGTGGGGGATGGGGGCGGGGAGCGCCATGGCCATCAGGGTGGCGGGAGCTCGGTCGCCAGGGTAAGAGAGGGTGCCGCCGAGGTAGGAAGGGTGCCACGCCGGGTTGGAGAGAGCTGACAACTCCCTTGCAACATCGTCGCGCCACCTCCATGTATCTCGCCAGAGGCGAGTGGATCTTGCTCGTGCTCCATGGATCTCACTAGGGTGGGGGAGAGGGTTGTCGGATCTGCGGGCATTAGGGGCTCCCGGTGAGGACGCCGAGGTGGGGGAGGACGTCGAGCGTTGGTGCACTGCGACAGAGGATGAGGAGCACAGAAAGGGTAAGGATGGGGAGGAGGAAGCGAATGTATTAGTTTTTTTAATATACATGCAGGCGGGAGCAAGCGGCGGGGGTGAAAAAGCCATCCGACGTTTGTGCGGTCCATCGAACGCACGACACGTAGCATTTCCGCATATTTTGAGATATTAGAGATCCAAAACAAGTTTAAGGACCATCAAAGCATTTACTATATATATTTACTATTAATACATGGTGGATAAACATGATTTACTAAATCCAATACATTAATACATGGTGGACAAACATGATTGTATCCCTATCCATTACTAGAAAACTAGTATTACCTGTGTTCCACATTGTAGATCCTTTTGCTTTTTTCTAGATACGTAGCTTTTATTATATATCTAGATGTAATATATATCTAGTTGCCTAGTAAAAGACATATACCTAGAAAAAACTGAACTTACAATTTCAAATGAAGGAAATACATCGGATTGTGGTTCTATATGGGCTTGTAATTTTAAAATACTTAAGTATTACAAGTTCATGTATAAGTTTAGGGTTCACAACTAACCAAAATTAATTATTTTGTCTTTGTCTCACCTTCAACACTGAACTTTAGTATGAGTAATTTTCTGGACGTCGTTCTGGATTTGACAGTGGTCCATGTTGTATAGAGAGGAAGAGCGGTCGTTGTTTAAGAAGGGGTGTAGCAGCTTGGAGACTTTGATTTTTGGCCATCTTCGCGAAGTTTGGCTGGAAGTTTAGGAATCAGATTGAGTTTTAGTTCTTTTCCTTGGGTGTTGCACTCACTAGTTGGGCCAAGCCGTATTTTTTTCTTGAGAGTGCAAGAGCCACGGATGGGGTCGCTGCTCACCCACCACCACTGCTAGGGCTTGGCTTGGGTACCATGATCCATAGTACCTCATCTCGTGTGGTATGGTTGTAAGAGGTGGTACGTGTGAGGTGAGAGGTCATGGGATTTGAAAACCCGTGGCTAAACTGAAAGTTAAACTTGTCTTTACAATCGATGGTATAATATCTGTTTTGAAAGCCGGTTCTAAAAATCTTTTATAACTATGAGCAAAAATTGTTTTTTGTCATAATGTCGAAAAGGTCAACTTCGAGCGGTTGGATCGAGCGGTATTATCTTCTTCCTTGAGGTCATAGTAGGTGTGGTGGTGGAGGTATGAGCTCAATACATCTCCTCTTGCCATATTAAAAAAATTCTTATTTTTTACAACCTCTAAATAATTTTTTAAAAAATCTAAAAATCATTTTTAGAGACGATTATTTTTAGATAACCGTCTTTGAAAGTTAATTTTTAGAAAATAGTTTTAAAACAATTTCTAAAAATTGATGGCGTAGTAATAGTTCTAAAAGCCAGCTAAAAATTGTTTCTGACAACGAGTAAAAGATCATTTGTGCCATAGTAGCGAGAAGGTCGACTTTGAGTGTTTTCGTTTGTTTGGATCGAGCGGTCTTATATTCTTCCTTGAGGTTATAGTAGGTGTGGTTGTGGAGGTGCTCTAACAATAATATGGTGCATTTTGCATGTATTCATAAAGATATGTATACACACACAGAGAGAGATGTATATAATATGTGTGTGTGTGTGTGTGTGTGTGTGTGTGTGTGTGTGTGTGTGTGTGTGTGTTTTATTGTGTTTTAAAAGGAAGAGTATCTCTATTAGTATTTTTAAATTTAGTGGAGCCACCCCATGCTTCATGAGGTGATGCATCATGAGTCCATTCCATGAAATTTGGTGAAATCAACTCATTCCACGTGCATATACTAATTATTAGCTTGTGGGGATGAGGTGGTGATGGATCAACTTATTCAATTCCACAAACCAAATAAAAAAAAGTGATGAGTGAGAAGAAGATGAACCACCTCACTCCTCAAACCAAACACACCCTAAATTCTCGTTTGGAGTGAGCCATTCTAATAAAATTTGCTCTTTATACCTCTCTACCCTTCAACGCCTTCTCTATATCTTATTTGACATTTTGGAGAGTTACTCTGCTCTATACCTTTGGGAGAAAAAAACTGAGAATAGACAACAAAAATATTTTGAAGATCTAGTTGAAGAAAACTGTTGAAGGGGATTTTTTTTACTAAAATCTTTATTTGAAAAATATAAATAGTGTATTGAAGTTTGCTCTAAGTCTATATCTATCCAAATCCAATGGATTTCTTGACTGGACGAGTTGCCATTGCCACACGGGCGACGTGCTGGGCGCCGCTCGGGATCTTGGGCCCTGTGATCTGCGAAACTAGGGGGCCCGCGGATGATTCTGCCGGGGAAATGCCATTTGAGCAATCCACACGGCTGGATCCACCAACACTCGTAGAAAGGCCGCGTGCCCGCAGATGCAAACCGTGCCACCGCTGCCGTGGTGGCCCAGGCCAAGTTACCGGATTTGAGTGGGCAGTAGGCACCAAGCCACCTGCCAGGCTGCCACCACCGCGCTCCTGTGCTGTGCAGGTGCAAAGCCAGGCCCGTCTCTGAAATGAAATCGGCTCCTGCTGCTTGCGGCGCGACGCCGAAAGTGACACGTTGGTCAACGGTCGTAGCCAGAAAAAGATTGGACTCAGAAGTCAGAATCCGTGGGCGAGGACTCCAGAAGCACTGGAATGCAGTGCAGGAGGCCTCCACCTATGCATGCTGCCGATTGGCTTCTGCCGTGTAGCTTCCGAGTTAGCCGTAGCCGCCCCAGTCCCCACCATCATTCTCCGATTCTGGCCAAACGTCATTTTGCCTCTTGCTGGACTATGCTCGAGAGCAAGACTATTGATGTAAGAATCTTTACGGTGCTATTTATATAGTAGTTAATTTTTTACTATTAATACATGGTCCACTAGTCTTTCTCACTAAGTTTTTCAATTTTTGTATCAAGCTGACTATAAACTTACAACTCGTCTCTCTTCACTCTCATTCACCTCAGTATTTAGCTAGGCCACCACTATTATACTTGCTCTAATGCATGACCTTGACGTTATGCTTGTGCCAATCCAGGCCATTAAATATTCGCAAGATTAAAAATCATTATTGTTGGGTCTGCACCACGGTGTTGTTTTAAATACTAGCCTGAGGTGTCAACACTAACCAAATCTTTTGTAGTGGCCATTTTTCTTTTCAATTTGTCGACTGAGTTAAAGTAAACTAACCCGTGGATATCAGGATATGTCATCTTAATTCTTTACAGCAGCCCTTTTTTGTTGGAGTTCATGGTCATGGCCCGGTGTAGTAAGTCACCGAATTCCTAGCTTAGAGAAACGCTCATGTGGTTTGTGTCGTGAGTTGTGAGCCACCACGAGTCCAAACTCCTCCCTCTGGTCCACTTTATAAGTCATTTCGCGTAAGTCAACAATCAAACTTTATAATATTTAACAATCTGACTAATAATTTTTTAACTATTGTAATATAAATTTGATACTAATATAATATAAAATAAATAAATCATCAAAGTATAATTTAGAAGACCACAACAAATTTGACTATTACAGACTGGGCCGGAGGAAGGAGGTTAGAGACGGAGCCAAAAATTATATATAAAAGAGACAAAGTGATAATATATAAATTATTAGGAGGTAAAATTCATATTTGCTAATTGAATTACATAACAAAACTTTACATGACAAGAGGAACTCATCATCTAGTAGAGGGGGTGCTTAGCCCCCCTCTACCTCTCTGTCAGTGGTTTTTTTTGCATAAAAATTTCAATATTATGATAGTGTTTTAAATAGCGGGCTAAGGTGTTTGACGGTATATCTCTAAAGCAGCTAATAGCGGAGCTATATCAGACTATAGCAGGATATATCGGCTACATTGTACATAAACACAAATAGCGGCGCCCTGCCTCAAAATGCTATAGCGGCAGCTATAGCGGGAGATTTAAAATAATTATGTCTTACATATGCTAAATTAAAAATAATATGTTGTCGTCTATTGGTGTAATGAATTAATCGTTCCTATGAAAAAATGGGTTTAGATAAAACTAATACATGGAAAATGATATCAACATTAATATAGGTAAATTTATCTTTATCCACTTGTTATAGACTTTAATGCCATATTTTTTCTCCATCCTATACATATTTCCCCTGCATCACACCTCCTTGTATGTTTGACATATGTTTAGTTAAACCCTTCACTTAAGCTATGTATTTGGCTTGAAAATAGACATGCCCATTTCTCATGCATATATGTATATATGGTCTACATAATGACACACATCATACATGTATTCCTTAAGTTTTTTTTCTATATTATCAATGAATGAAGTGAGTAATAGAAGCATAGATAAAAGTATTTTAAGATAATTTTGTAATGATACAAATGTAGCCAATTTAGATTCAGGATTGCTCCAGATTGTTTTTTTTATAATATCATAGGTGAGTAATTTACATGTAATTTAGGGGGTATTACTTGTTACAACTTGAGCTATTTTTTCTGTATTGACAATGACAATTGAGTAATTTAGAAGCATATGTAGAAGCATGCATGAAAGGAACCGTGACGCCTAAGAGGAGGGTGAATTAGCCAACTTAAAACTCTAACTCTAAATTATGCCATCTTTTTCTACCCTTAGCAAAACCTATGCAAAAGATAAACTATCTAAATGTGCAACTACGATTTTGCTAGTACGTTGCTATCTCTACCACAAAAGGAGTTATGCAACCTAGGTTTCAAACCTATCAACTAGCCTATCACTAAGCTAGGAAAGTAAAGCACACACCAAGATTGCAATATAAATGCGGAAGCTAAAGAGTAAGGTAGAGATATGCAAACTCCCATCGACGACTCCGGTATTTTTATCGAGGTATCGAGAAGCGCGCAAGCTTCCCCCTAGTCCTCGTTGGAGCCCCTCGCAAGGACCAAGCTCCCAGTCAGGTAACTCCATGGATAACCTCGGGCCTTCCCCACGTGCAAGTGGGTCTCCGACGTGCCTTCCGGCAAGCCTCTCCCGGATGCTCCCCGCCATCTTCACTATCAAGCTTCCGGCCAAACTGTCGCGGGCCTTGTTCCCTTCGGTACATGGTGGTGGCCACATTACAAACACGGTTGGTGTGATCTCGTAAGACTACAAGCCCCTCCGATGAACAATAATGGTGCGCGCAAGCACCAAGTGATAAGAGGTGTGCAAACCTCACTAAACACTAGGCCTAAACCTAGAGCAAGCACATAAGTGGTGGCCTAATCAACCTAAGCACTTTGCAAAGCACCTACGCTAATCACCTAATGAATCACTAAGCACTATGCAAGTAGAGATCACTAAAATGGTGTATCAACACCCTTGGTATGTTTCCTCAGCTATCCACATCTCAAATGGGCGGTTGGGGGGTTTATTTATAAGCCCCACCGAGAAAGTAGCCGTTGGGGGCGAAACCTAACTTTCTGCTACTAACCGGACGCTATTGTCGTCCTGACCGGATGCGTCCGGTCGTTGACCGTTAGAGCGCGCGCGTTGATCGGACTCTGGGCCAAGTTCGTTCTCACTCGATCGGATGCGTCCTGTTGCACTGGTGCCGCTCTGGAACCTTTCTAGACTCGATTGGACGATGTACTTTGTGCATCTGGTTGTCCAATGCCGCTACGTCCGGTCACGCTGAAAACGTTGCCGTGATAAAGAACAGTGTCATTGGTGCGTCCGGTCACTACTTCGCTCAGTGTCTGGTCACAGCTGCTGATGCCTGATGTTGCCGAGCAACTGATAGGACACGTCCGGTCCCTATAAGGGCTGCGTCCGGTCACCTTTGCCGAGCTTGTTTCTTCACGATCTTGCGTCCAGCTTGGTTCCCATCTTCGTGCTTGGACTTTGCTTGATATCTTGGGCCTTCTCTTGTGCTTCTAGGGTCTTGCTTATGGTGTTGATCGTGGGATCATCATGTCGTATTCGTCCAAGTCACGTCTTGCACCCTATTGAACTATAAAAACAATTATTTGCAAATTCATTTGTCGGTGCAGAAAATGACCAACACGTAAATATTTATAGTTTTGTGGTATGTTGTGATCGGATGTGGCCTAGCACTCAATGACACAGGGTTTATACTGTTTTAGGCAACGTGCCCTACGTCCAGTTTGAGTCGGTCGGTGACTTTATTCCTAAGCCCAAGTACTCAAAGTTTGTCATGGGGTTACAAATGGAAGGAAGTAAGATGAGGGTGCAAGAGGTCTGGTCGGACTCCAGACTGAAGGGCTGAGAGCGACCGGAGCTCCTACATGCGCTAAGTATTCGAGTGAGTTCTCTGTGTTTGTGAGATTGATCGTGAATGGATCCTCGTTCGAGTCCTCTCTTGGAGGGTTGTCTATGGATCATTGTGTGTGTGTGTTAACTGATCCTTTTCTATTGGGAGAGAGCACATCCCCTTTTATAGATGAAGGGGACGGCCTTACAAGTGAGTGTGAGAGAGAGAAAGAGTATGTATGCTACTAAGTCTTATTGCCCACGCCGTCGAGTACAAGATGATGGTAGGCGCCCACAAGACTGTTTATGTCAGATGCATGTGAGAGGTTTTACCGTATTCACCATGTATGGCAAACGACGGCGCCCACAACACTGTTGAGACCCAGAGGCATGTGGAGGGTTTTACCGTGTTTGCCTGGTATGGGAATTGTTGGTGCCCATAACACTGTAGGGCAAAACGTCGGTGCCCACAACATTGCTTGGGTTCTGACATGCCTGGAAGGTTGCAGGGCACCCTTCTAACATGTCCTATCAGTACTGTCTTACAAGTGTATAGGGTATGGTCCTTGGTATTGCTTTTGACTTGAGCATCCTGCTTTACTTGCTCTACCCATTTCTAAGATCCTCACTGAGCAGGCGTCCTCGGTCGATTGGTTCCTAGTCAGATCCGGCCTCCCAGTCGGGGAAGAGCTATGAGCAGAGATTTGGTGTATTCTCGGTCGAAGAAGCGAGTTGGAGTCAGAGTCGAGCGCCGTTCCTCCTTGGCCAGGCCTTCTAGTCGAAGAGGCGAGCTAGAGTCAGAAGTGGGCGCCAAAGTCAGAAGAGAGCTGGCCTAGCCTTCTAGTTGGAGAGGCAGGCCACAGTCGGTAACCGAGCATCGTTCCTCTTTGGCCAGGCCTTCTGGTCAGAGAGGCGGGCCAGAGTCGGAAGCGAGCATTGGTCCTTCCCTTGGCCAGGCCTTTCGATCGGAGATCACCCTTCAGGCTTGTCGTTAGGTCTTTAGGCCGGCCCAAGAGTTGCGTGTCGTTTGTAACATCGTCTGCTAGACCGAGCCTTTGCTAGGAAGCAGGTCCATGAGGGACCTTGGGTTTATGAACCCGACAGGAGCCCCTGTGGCCCCAGGCGTCGCTTGGGGGATTTTTGTTTTGATAGTGGGTGCGCGCGAGCGCACCCGCGGGTGTAGCCCCCGAGCCCCCAGGCGTTTCGGTAGAATCATGTGGGGGGTTTGTGTTGTCAGCAGGGGAATTTTTTGTTTCGACAGCGGGTGTGCGCAAGCGCACCCACGGGTGTAGCCCCCGAGCCCCCGGGCGATTTAGGCAAAATCGCCTAGTGGTTTTTGTCAGCGAGCATGAGTGTGTATACCTTGGTGGGCATAGCTTTTTCTTCCCAGTTTCTACCCCATCGTTTCTAGGAGCGTGGTCCTAGGTGTTTGGTCATGGCCGAGGGACTGGGCGAGTCAGAGTCGCCAACCAGGGCATTGTGCGCAGTCAAGGGACAGCCGAGGGATCGAACGAGATGGACTTGCGGACCCAGGCATCAGGCGCAACGAGGGATCAGGCGAGTCAAATTCGTGGATCCAAGCATCTGAGGCAACGAGGGATCGAGCGAGTTAGAGTCACGGATCCCATGATCGGGCGAGTCAGAGTCGTGGATCCAGGCGCTGGGCGTAACGAGGGATCAGGCGAGACAGAGTCGCGAATCGAGGGATCGGGCGAGTCTGAGTCATGGATCTAGACGTCGGGCGTGCCGAGGGATCGGGCGAGTCAGAGTCACGGATTCAGATGTCGGGCACGCAGAGGGATCGGGCGAGTCAGAGTCGCAATCCAGGCGCTGGGCGCAACGAGGATCCAAGACAAAGTCACGAATCTAGGCACTGGGCGTAATGAGGGATTGGGCGAGTCGAAGTCGTGGATCCAGGTGCTGGGCGCAACGAGGGATCGGGCGAGTCAGAGTCATGTATCCAAGCGCTAGGCGTAATGAGAGATCGGGCGAGTCGGAGTCATGGATCCAGGCATCGGGAGCGCCGAGGGAACGAGCGAGTCTGAAAGCTCTAGTTTGGTTTTGGTTAATTGATGAAACTCTAAGTGCTAACCTAGTTTATCAATGTGATCATGAGATAGGTAGCACTATTCTAAGTGATAAAGCAATGACGAAGATCATGACAATAGTGATGGCATGGTTATGATCAAAGGCTGAAGCTTGGAAAAGAAGAAAGAGAAAAACAAAAACCTCAAGGCAAAGGTATAAAATGTAGGAGCCATTTTGTTTTGGTGATCAAGACACTTAGTGAGTGTGATCACATTTAGGATAGATAGTCGTACTATTAAGAGGAGTGAAACTCATATCGACATGTGGTTATCAAAGTGCCACTAGATGCTCTAATTCATTGCACATGCATTTAGGATCTAGTGGAGTGCTAACACCCTTGATAATATTTGTGAAAATATGCTAACACGTATGCACAAGGTGATACACTTGGTGGTTGGCACATTTGAGCAATTGTGAAGGAGATAGAGATGATAGAAGGTTAGTCTCGCTGTTTTACAACTAACCGGACGCTAGTCTCAGGGGGACTGGTGCATCCGGTCAGGCGTGGCAGTGATAACCTAGCGTCGGTCATGCGACCGGACATTGGGCCTCTGTCTGACCAGACGCTGGAAGGCTACATCTAGTCAGAGCTAACGTAACTGCACAGAAGTCAGGGTAACTGACCGGACGCTGGCTATGTCCGGTCAAGTGTGACCGGATGTATCCGGTCGAAGAAATGCATCTCTGGGAGCTTACTGGAAATGACCGGACACTAAGGTCTAGCGTCTAGTCATTTTCTAACTAACGCGTCCAGTCAAATATTGACCGTTGAGATCCGTTGGCTCCTGTTGAACGCAGAATGACATGTGGCCGCCATCGGGCGACCGGACGCTAAGCCCTACGTCCGGTCAGTAGGACCAGAGCGTCTGGTCACCCCAATCAATGCCTAGTGAAAGGGTACAATGGCTCTATTTTGTGGGAGCTTCTATTTAAGCCCCATGGCTGGCTCAAGCTCTGCCTCTTGCACATTTTCATTAACATAACAACCTTGTGAGCTTAGACAAAGCACTCCCACTCATCTCCATCATTGATCCATCATCTTTGTGAGATTGGGAGAGAATCCAAGTGCATTGCTTGAGTGATTGCATCTAGAGGCACTTGGTATTCGTGTTACGCTGTGGATTTCGCTTGTTACTCTTGGTGGTTGCCACCACCTAGATGGCTTGGTGCAGTGGTGGAGGATCGGCATGAGTTGGTGATTGTTCATGGCCGTCTTCAGTGATTGTGAGGGGAGTTGTACCTTCCCTGGCGGAGTGCCAAAAGGTAACTCTAGTAAATTGCTCGTGTCATTGAGTTACCTCACTTGTGGGTAGGTTCTTGAGGTGTCCAATCATGTGGACGAGGTTTGTGAACCACCAAGTGTTGGTCGACACAACGAGGACTAGCGTGTTGGCAAGCATGTGAACCTCGAGAGAAAATCGGTTGTCTCTTGTCATTTGTATTCTCTCAGTGATTGGCGTAATCTTCATCTTGTGATTGGTTCATTCCTCTACACGGCGGTATAATCATCCTACTCACTCACTTACATTCTTGCAAACTAGTTGTAGCAAGCTCTTTAGTGTAATTAGAATTGAGAGCTTGCATTGTTATTCTAGTTCATCTAGCTAGTAGGATTGCAAGTTGTGTGTCAAGTGATCATTGCTACTAGAATTGTTGGATAGGTGGCTTGCAACCCTTATAGAGCTAGAGCAAGTTTGCATTTTGCCATTTGTCATACTAATCAAATTGCTCTAGTTGATTTGTAGAATTTAAATAGGCTATTCACCCCCCCTCTAGCCATATTAGGACCTTTCAGAGTTGAAGTCACGGATCTTGGCACCGGGCGCACCAAGGGATCGAGCGAGTCAGACTCGTGGATCCAGGCACAATCAAGGTCATGCCGAGGTGTTGGGCATCTTGAGCCCCTGAGCTCTGTTGGGCTCAGAAGGGGTCGGTTTTAAGTTTTTCATGTGTTACCCCATCCATGGGTTTCGCAACTGGAGGGGCTAAGCTAACGTCACTTGCCTCGATGGCTCGAGTGACGTGCTCGGTGAGCTCGCTAACAGGCATGTTTGAGTGAAATCTGGGTCCGTCGTTCGTGATGGGGTCAGCATAGCCCTCATGTGGCATTCCACTGCTCCTTAACCCATGTCCCGGTAGATGCCTTGGTCGTTTCGGAGACCAACCTAGGTGGTCCACTGGCCTCCCCTCGATGGAGATTCTGTGGGCATGGCTTGAGATTAGGATCAAACAAGAAGGTTGAAATGACCCTGTCCGCTTTGGAGCAGACTAGGCAAGGGCCGCTCGGGGCTCATCTGTGTTTTCTCCCCTGGCTCTATTTGACATGGGGCGGCCTCGAGCCCTTCGTGGGCTGGCCTTCGAACCTCGGTCGGTTGTTACTCATGTTGAATGAGGCAACTGCCGCTTCATGACACAACACGGAGCGTTGTGATGCATTTAACTGCATATGCGATGCTTTAGATGTATGAAATGAATGAATGACTTATATGAATGAATGTGTGAATGCATATATGAATGTATGAATGTTTATGTATTTAGAAAATAAAACAAAGTAAGGGGGATTGGTAGAGTTACCTCGATGACTCAAGTGACGGGGTTTGAGGAGCTCCTATCAGATATGTTCGATCGGGATCCACGCACATCGTTTGTGACGGAGTCGGCATGGCCCACATGGGGCATCCCTTGACTCCTCACCTATCTCTTAGCATTTGCCTGAGTCGTTTGATCTACTCAGGAAGCCCGTTGATCTCTCCTAGGCGGAGATCCCGTCGTTGGGCCTTTCCAAGTCCCACCTAGAAAGGTGGAGGGCCGCCTACATGTAGTTATGCCTTGTTTCTCACGCCCAATGTGCGGTAGTGGTGGGCCATGCCCAGGCCATGTCCTGTCTGACTAGACGTCATCTCATCAGGTAGGGTGTGTCCCATCGGTTAGGGCACGTCCCTTCGTATCCCATCTGCATTGAATGGGGGAAGGGAGAGGGTTTTTTGCCCCAATCCCTCGCATTTCCCCAACTGCTATGCCTCCTCCTTAAATAGGGGAAGGGAGAGGGATTTCATCCCATTCCTTCGCGTATTCCCTAGCTGCTGCCTCTCCTTCTTCCTTCTTGCTAAGAGCGTCTAAGTGTCATGGTGGTTCCTTAGTGGGAGAGAGGGAAGAGGAGAAACTCACGGATCCATTCGTGAATTTGGAGCGCAATGTCGAGTTGGAGGTCATCTGAGGTGGTGTAGGCCACTTTCGCCGAGAGGGGTCTGCTTCCGCCAAAGGAAGCGGCGTACTAGATCCTGCGCGAGCTCCTTGATGAGTAGGGCCTAGAGCTGCAGCACCTCAATCTGATTGGGGTGCTGCACGTCGCCAGCTTCATCACTGTCTGCGAGGCCTTCTTCGGGATGGACCACATGTGGACTATTTCTAGTAGATCTTCACTGGACGAGCTTTGTTGGAGGGGAAGCCACTTGGGACCGCACCGATGGGGGGTTTTGCCCTTGCAGCCACTCAGGTTGGCCAATTCATAAAGTTTGATGAGATGTCAGAGACATCCTCTAGCCATGGCAGTCGTACTATGGTAGGCAACGTCATTGTTAGGAGCTACCCTATCTGTATAGAAAAGTCTAGAGCTTCATGTTCTTCTATTGAGTATCTATGGGTGCGACGCCCTTGAGCTACCCGTTGCACTTCGCCGAAGTCGAGGGAGCAGAATAGGGCGGGGCCCTTGGTGTACCCGTTGTGCTCGCCGAAGTTGAGGGAGCGGAATCAGGCGGTGCCCTTGCGGTGGTGGTTATGTCAAGTGGTAGTAAACACTCTTGGATGGTGCCCATGGACTATGGATGGAGTGGAGGTCGGGTCAGAAACTCCATCCGAGCCGAGCGTTGCCTCGTCGGAGGGCGAGTAGCCTTTATCTTCACCGGTCATGTCGTCAGTCGATGCCGCCGGGCAGCCACAGTAGAAGTAGCTAGTAGATGTAATAGTTTAAGTTTGTGGGGGAGCCCCTGTGTGAACAGTTGTATTGACGAATACATCAAATTTTGTGATGAATTACTTCGTTCGGGGAAGCTTGTCTTGTCCGTTCCTTATTTTTACCTTAGCATAGCTTTGTTTTTATTCTTTCTTTTTCGCACCTACCCGTTCGTCCCATAGGCTACAACCTTAAGAGCCCGGGCATGGCCCACGAGGCTCAGCTACTTGTAACCATAGGTAGAGGCAGGGTGCGATCGGTCGGAATGTTGTAGCAAAGTTATGTAAGATAATTAAAGGAATGGACTACCCTTTCATTCGGATAAAAATGTATTTACCATAAGATTGTAAACAAGAAGAGAGGTGGTACCGCACCCCCATGGAGCCCCCAAGTGACCTGGGCCAAAAGTTTTCGGGCTGAGGTGCTCTGTAGGAGCAAACGTTGAATGAAAAAATGGTAAGACCAAATTTTTAAGGGAAGAAACGACGTAACTGTTTGATGTTCCAAGTGTTGGTGAGAACATCGCCGTTGTCATCCTTCAGTCGGTAGGCGCCCGGTCAGATCACTTCGGTCATCGTATAGGGTCCTTCCCAAGGTGAAGAGAGTTTGTGCTTCTCCTTGGTCGACTGGGTCCTTTGAAGCACAGGGTCTCCAACCTCGACGATCCTTCCTCTAAGTTTCCTCTCGTGGTACCTACGGAGAGTCTGCTGGTAGTGAGCAGAGCGGATGACGGTCATCTCACGAGCCTCCTCGAGTAGGTTGACTGCATCTTGCTGAGCCTCCGTGGCCCAGTCACGGTCGAAGGCCTTCACTCTTGGGGCGCCGTGGTCGATGTCGGAGGGCAGCACTGCTTTAGCTCCGTAGGCCAGGAAGAAGGGTGTAAATCCTATGGATCGGTTCAGGGTCATTCTTAGGCTCTAAAGGATTGCTAGGACCTCTACAACCCATCGCCCAACATACTTGTTGAGTTGGTCAAAGATGTGTGGCTTAAGTCCTTGGAGGACCATGCCATTGGCATGCTCGACCTGACCGTTAGTCCATTGATGTCCGACCGAGGCCTAGTCGATCCTGATGTCGTACCCAGCACTAAAGTCCATGAACTTCTTTCTGATGAAGTTAGTTCCATGGTCAGTGATGATACAGTTAGGAATGCCGAACTAGTAGATGATGTCGAGGAAGAACTTGACTGCCTCCTCTGAGCGGATGTTGGTGATGGGCTTGGCCTCTATTTACTTAGTGAACTTGTCAACCGCCATGAGTAGGTGAGTGAAGCCGCCTGGGCCCTTTTTGAGGGGTCCTACCATGTCGAGGCCCCAGACCATGAACGGCCAGGTGATGGGGATGGTTTGGAGCTCCTGTGTCAGCAAATGAGTTTGCCAAGCGTAGAACTGGCATTCCTCGCACCAGCGGATTACCTCCTCCACATCTCGTAGTGCGGTGGGATAGTAAAAACCTTGGCAAAAGGTTTTTTCGACCAGCAACCTTGGGGCCGCATGATGTCCATAGATTCTAGCATGGACCTCGAGGAGGAGCTATTTCCCTTGGTTGGTAGGGATGCACTTCATGAGTACCCCCGTTGGACTTCGCTTGTAGAGTCCATCACTGATGGCGATGAATGTCTTGGCGCGTCAAGCGATCCATCAAGCTTTAGTCCTTTTGGGTGGGAGAACCTCCTTGAGGAGGTAGGCGAGTAGCGGTGCTCACGAGTTGGTTTGATTGAGTGCCAACACGGCGACATCGGCGAGTGATGTCGTCATGGAGGCATTGGGGTCGGAGCCCCCGAGCGTCGGTTTGGCATTGGGGTGGAAGCCCCCAAGTGCCGGGTTGGCGTCAGGGTGTGTCTAGATTGGACCTTCCAGGATGCGGGTGGACGACTCATGGAGGCCATTGATGAAGACCCCGCTGGAGATGGATCCCGCCTAGCGGCCAATTTTGCAAGAAAATCAATAGCATCGTTATCCTTTCTGGGGACGTGATGCAGCTCGATCCCCTAGAATTTATCCTCGAGCTTGTGCACCTCTTGGCAGTATGCCACCATGAGGGGGCTTTTGTAGGAGGACTCATTCATGACCTGTCGATGACCAGCTCTGAATCATCGTGAACGTAGAGTCGTGTAGCACCAAGCTCGATGGTGATGCGTAGTCCATTGATGAGGGCCTCGTACTCTGTGACGTTGTTTGAGGCTAAAAAGTAGAGATGGATGGCGTAGCGGAGCCTACTCCCATCTAGGGAGATCAGAACCACTCTAACCCCCGAGTCGGGAGCCATGATGGACCTGTCGAAGTACATCATCCAGTACTCGTGGGTGACGTCTACGGTCGGTAGATGGACCTCCGTCCATTCAGTGACAAAATTTGTGAGAGCCTGAGACTTAATAGCGGTACGAGGGATATACCTGATGTCGTGGATCATGAGTTTGAGTGCCCACTTGGAGATCTATCCTATGACATCGCGGTTGTGGACAATGTCTCCGAGTGGGTATGAAGTGACGACCGTGACTTTGTGGTCGATGAAGTAGTGCAGGAGCTTCTGGGTCGCCATCTGCATGACGTATAGGAGTTTTTGCACCTAGGGGTATCAGACCTTGGGGTTAGTGAGTACCTCTCCGACGAAGTATACAGGTTGTTGGACCTTAAGGTGGTGTCCTAGCTCCTCCCTTTCGATGACCAGGGAGGCGCTCACCACGTGGTTGCTTGCCGCGATGTAGAGGAGGAGGGGGTTCTCCTAGTTTGGAGCGACGAGGATTGGGGCCGATGTCAGTGATGCTTTGAGGCTCTC